>NW_027476270.1:0-367336 GCF_051020955.1 Megalopta genalis | reverse complement strand
CTGGCGAAACAAACGAGTTACCTTCAAATCCAAGCGAAACACATGATTTACCTTCAAATTAATGCAAAGTAGGTGGCTTATCTTCAAAGCCATGCGACACAAATGATTTAGCTTCAAATACTTGCGATATAATTAATATAGCTTCAAATGCAGGCGAAACAAACGAGTTAGCTTCAAATCTGTGCGAAACAAATGATTTAGTATCAAATCAATGCGAAGTAGAAGCCTTAGCTTCAACTCCATGCGAAACAAATGATCTAGCTTCACAGACTTGCGATATAAATGATATAGCTTCTAATAAGGGTGAAACAAACGAGTTAGCTTCAAATCTGTGCGAAACACATGATTTAGCTTCAAATTCATGCGAAACACATGGTTTAGCTTCATATTCTTGCGAAACAAATGGTTTAGACTCAGATAATTGTGATAAACATGATTTAGATTCAAATGCTGGCGAAACAAACGAGTTACCTTCAAATCCAAGCGAAACACATGATTTACCTACTAATTAATGCAAAGTAGATGGCTAATCTTCAAAGCCATGCGACACAAATGATTTAGCTTCAAATACTTGCAATATAATTGATATAGCTTCAAATGCAGGCGAAACAATCGAGTTAGCTTCAAATCTGTGCGAAACACATGACTTAGCTTCAAATTCATGCGAAACACACGGTTTAGCTTCATATTCTTGCGAAACAAATGGTTTAGATTCAGGTACTTGTGATATACATGATTTAGCTTCAAATGCAGGCGAAACATCGAGTTAGTTTCACATCCATGCGAAACACATGATTTAGCTTCAAATCCATGCGAAACACATGATTTAGTTTCAAATCAATGCGAAGTAGTAGACATAGCTTCATATCCATGCGAAACAAATGATTTAGCTTCACATACTAGCGATATAAATAATATAGCTTCAAATGCAGGCGAAACAAACGAGTTATCTTCAAATCCAAGCGAAACACATGATTTACCTTCAAATTAATGCAAAGAGGAAGGCTTATCTTCAAAGCCATGCGACACAAATCGTTTAGCTTCAAATACTTGCGATATAATTGATAAAGCTTCAAATGCAGGCGAAACAAACGAGTTAGCTTCAAATCCAAGCGAAACACATGATTTAGTGTCAAATCAATGCGAAGTAGAAGCCTTAGCTTCAACTCCATGCGAAACAAATGATTTAGCTTCACAGACTTGCGATATAAATGATATAGCTTCAAATAAGGGCGGAACAAACGAGTTAGCTTCAAATCTGTGCGAAATACATGATTTAGCTTCAAATTCATGCGAAACACATGATTTACCTTCAAATTAATGCGAAGTAGAAGGCTTATCCTCAAAGCCATGCGACACAAATGATTCAGATTCAAATACTTGCGATATAATTGATATAGCTTCAAATGCAGACGAAACAAACGAGTTAGCTTCAAAGCCATTCAACACAAATGATTTAGCTACACATACTTACGATATAAATGATATAGCTTCAAATAAAGGCGAAACAAACGAGTTAGCTTCAAATCTGTGCGAAACACATGATTTACCTACAAATTAATGCAAAGTAGATGCCTAATCTTCAAAGCCATGCGACACAAATAATTTAGCTTCAAATACTTGCAATATAATTGATATAGCTTCAAATGCAGGCGAAACAATCGAGTTAGCTTCAAATCCAAGCGAAACACATGGTTTAGTTTCAAATCAATGAGAAGCAGAAGGCTTAGCTTCAAATCCATGCGATCCACATGATTTAGTATCAAATCAATGTGAAGTAGAAGGCTTAGCTTCAAATCCATGCGAAACACATGATTTAGTTTCAAATCAATGCGAAGCAGAAGGCTTAGCTTCAACTCCATGCGAAACACATGATTTAGCTTCAAATCAATGCGAAGTAGAAGGATTAGCATCAAATCCATGCGACACAAATGATTAAGCATCAAATACTTGCGATAGAAGTGATATAGTTTCAATGCAGGCGACACAAACGAGTTAGCTTAAAGGCATGCGACACAAATGCTTTAGATTCAAATACTTGCGATATAATTGATATAGCTTCAGATGCAGGCGAAACAAACGAGTTAGCTTCAAATCTGTGCGAAACACATGATTTAGCTTCAAATTCTTGCGAAACACATGGTTTAGCTTCATATTCTTGCGAAACAAATGGTTTAGATTCAGATACTTGTGATAAAAATGATTTAGCTTCAAATGCAGGCGAAACAAACGAGTTAGTTTCAAATCCAAGCGAAACACATGATTTAGTTTCAAATCAATGCGAAGTAGAAGGCTTAGCTTCAAATCCATGCAACACAAATGATTTAGCTTCAACTACTTGCGATATAATTGATATAGCTTCAAATGCAGGCGAAACCAATGAGTTAGCTGCAAATCTGTGCGAAACACATGACATAGCTTCAAATTCATGCGAAACACATGGATTAGCTTCATATTCTTGCGAAACAAATGGTTTAGATTCAGATACTAGTGATAAACATGATTTAGCTTCAATTGCAGGCGAAACATCGAGTTAGTTTCACATCCATGCGAAACACATGATTTAGCTTCAAATCCATGCGAAACACATGATTTAGTTTCAAATCAATGCGAAGTAGTAGACATACCTTCAAATCCAAGCGAAACACATGATTTACCTTCAAATTAATGCAAGGTAGATGGCTTATCTTCAAAGCCATGCGACACAAATGATTTAACTTCAAATACTTGCGATATAATTGATATAGCTTCAAATGCAGGCGAAACAAACGAGTTAGCTTCAAATCTGTGCGAAACACATGATTTAGCTTCAAATCCAAGCGAAACACACAACTTACCTTCATATTAATGCGAAGTAGAAGGCTTATACTCAAATCCATGCGACACAAATGATTTAGCTTCAAATACTTGCGATATAATTGATATAGCTTCAAATGCAGGTGAAACCAACGAGTTAGCTTCAAATCTGTGCGAAACACATGACTTAGCTTCAAATTCATGCGAAACACATGGATTAGCTTCATATTCTTGCGAAACAAATGGTTTAGATTCAGATACTTGTGATAAACATGGTTTAGCTTCAATTGCAGGCGAAACATCGAGTTAGTTTCACATCCATGCGAAACACATGATTTAGCTTCAAATTCATGCGAAACGCATGATTTAGCTTCAAATCAATGCGAAGTAGTAGACATACCTTCAAATCCAAGCGAAACACATGATTTATCTTCAAATTAATGCAAAGTAGATGGCTTACCTTCAAAGCCATGCGACACAAATGATTTAGCTTCAAATACTTGCGATATAATTGATATAGCTTCAAATGCAGGCGAAACAAACGAGTTACCTTCAAATCCAAGCGAAACACATGATTTACCTTCAAATTAATGCAAAGTAGAAGGCTTATCCTCAAAGCCATGCGACACAAATGATTTAGCTTCAAATACTTGCGATATGATTGATAAAGCTGCAACTGCATACGAATCAAACGTGTTATCTTCAAATCCAAGGGAAACACATGACTTAGCTTCAAATTCATGCGAAACACACGGTTTAGCTTCATATTCTTGCGAAACAAACGGTTTAGATTCAGGTACTTGTGATAAACATGATTTAGCTTCAAATGCAGGCGAAACATCGAGTTAGTTTCACATCCATGCGAAACACATGATTTAGCTTCAAATCCATGCGAAACACATGATTTAGTTTCAAATCAATGCGAAGTAGTAGACATAGCTTCATATCCATGCGAAACAAATGATTTAGCTGCACATACTAGCGATATAAATGATATAGCTTCAAATGCAGGCGAAACAAACGAGTTACCTTCAAATCCAAGCGAAACACATGATTTACCTTCAAATTAATGCAAAGAGGAAGGCTTATCTTCAAAGCCATGCGACACAAATCGTTTAGCTTCAAATACTTGCGATATAATTGATAAAGCTTCAAATGCAGGCGAAACAAACGAGTTAGCTTCAAATCCAAGCGAAACACATGATTTAGTGTCAAATCAATGCGAAGTAGAAGCCTTAGCTTCAACTCCATGCGAAAGAAATGATTTAGCTTCACAGACTTGCGATATAAATGATATAGCTTCAAATAAGGGCGGAACAAACGAGTTAGCTTCAAATCTGTGCGAAATACATGATTTAGCTTCAAATCATGCGATGCAGAAGGCTTAGCTTAAAATCCATGCGAAACAAATGATTTAGCTTCACATACTTGCGATATAAATGATATAGCTTCAAATGCAGGCGAAACAAACGAGTTACCTTCAAATCCAAGCGAAACACATGGTTTAGCTTCATATTCTTGCGAAACAAATGGTTTAGATTCAGATACTTGTAATAAACATGATTTAGCTTCAAATGCAGGCGAAACAAACGAGATAGTTTCAAATCCATGCGAAACACATGATTTACCTTCAAATCCATGCGAATCACATGATTTAGTTACAAATCAATGCGAAGTAGTAGGCATAGCTTCAAATCCAAGCGAAACACATGACTTACCTTCAAATTAATGCGAAGTAGAAGGCTTATCCTCAAAGCCATGCGACACAAATGATTCAGCTTCAAATACTTGCGATATAATTGATTTAGCTTCAAATGCAGGCGAAACAAACGAATTAGCTTCAAATCCATGCGAAACACATGGTTTAGCTTCATATTCTTGCGAAACAAATGGTTTAGCTTCAAATACTTGCGATATAAATGATATAGCATCATATTCAGGCGAAACAAACGAGTTAGCTTCAAATCCAAGCGAAACACATGATTTAGTTTCAAATCAATGCGAAGTAGAAGGCTTATCTTCAAATCCATGCGACACAAATGATTTAGCTTCAAATACTTGCGATAGAAGTGATATAGCTTCAATGCAGGCGTAACAAACGAGTTAGCTTCAAATCCAAGCGAAACACATGATTTGGTTTCAAATCAATGCGAAGCAGAAGGCATAGCTTCAAATCCATGCGAAACAAATGATTTAGCTTCACATACTTGCGATATAAATGATATAGCTTCAAATACAGGCGAAACAAACGAGTTAGCTTCAAATCCAAGCGACACAAATGATTTAGCTTCAAATACTTGCGATATAATTGATACAGCATCAAATGCAGGCGAAACAAACGAGTTAGCTTCAAATCCATGCGAAACACATGATTTAGTGTCAAATCAATGCGAAGTAGAAGCCTTAGCTTCAACTCCATGCGAAACAAATGATTTAGCTTCACAGACTTGCGATATAAATGATATAGCTTCAAATAAGGGCGAAACAAACGAGTTAGCTTCAAATCTGTGCGAAACACATGATTTAGCTTCAAATTCATGCGAAACACATGGTTTAGCTTCATATTCTTGCGAAACAAATGGTTTAGATTCTGATAATTGTGATAAACATGATTTAGCTTCAAATGCAGGCGAAACAAACGAGTTAGCTTCAAATCCAAGCGAAACACATGATTTACCTTCAAATTAATGCGAAGTAGAAGGCTTATCCTCAAAGCCATGCGACACAAATGATTTAGCTTCAAATACTTGCGATACAATTCATATAGCTTCAAATGCATGCGAAACAAACGAGTTAGCTTCAAATCCAAGCGAAACACATGATTTAGTTCCAAATCAATGCGAAGTAGAAGGCTTATCCTCAAAGCCATGCGACACAAATGATTCTGCTTCAAATACTTGCTATATGATTGATTTAGCTTCAAATGCATGCGAAACAAACAACTTAGCTACAAATCCAAGCGAAACACATGATTTAGTTCCAAATTAATGCGAAGTAGAAGGCTTAGCTTCAAATCCAAGCGAAACACATGATTTACCTTCAAATTAATGCAAAGTGGAAGGCTTATCTTCAAAGCCATGCAACACAAATGATTTAGCTTCAAATACTTGCAATATAATTGATATAGCATCAAATGCAGGCGAAACAACGAGTTAGCTTCAAATCTTTGCGAAACACATGATTTAGCGTCAAATCAATGCGAAGTAGAAGGCTTATCTTCAAAGCCATGCGACACAAATGATTTAGCTTTAAATACTTGCGATATAAATGATATAGCATCAAATGCAGGCGAAACAAACGAGTTAGCTTCAAATCTGTGCGAAACACATGACTTAGCTTCAAATTCATGCGAAACACATGGTTTAGCTTCATATTCTTGCGAAACAAATGGTTTAGATTCAGGTACTTGTGATAAACATGATTTAGCTTCAAATGCAGGCGAAACATCGAGTTAGTTTCACATCCATGCGAAACACATGATTTAGCTTCAAATCCATGCGAAACACATGATTTAGTTTCAAATCAATGCGAAGTAGTAGACATAGCTTCAAATCCAAGCGAAACACATGACTTACCTTCAAATTAATGCGAAGTAGAAGGCTTATCCTCAAAGCCATGCGACACAAATGATTCTGCTTCAAATACTTGCTATATGATTGATTTAGCTTCAAATGCATGCGAAACAAACAACTTAGCTACAAATCCAAGCGAAACACATGATTTAGTTCCAAATCAATGCGAAGTAGAAGGCTTAGCTTCAAATCCAAGCGAAACACATGATTTACATTCAAATTAATGCAAAGTGGAAGGCTTATCTTCAAAGCCATGCAACACAAATGATTTAGCTTCAAATACTTGCAATATAATTGATATAGCATCAAATGCAGGCGAAACAAACGAGTTAGCTTCAAATCTGTGCGAAACACATGATTTAGCGTCAAATCGATGCGAAGTAGAAGGCTTAGCTTCAAAGCCATGCGACACAAATGATTTAGCTTTAAATACTTGCGATATAAATGATATAGCATCAAATGCAGGCGAAACAAACGAGTTAGCTTCAAATCTGTGCGAAACACATGATTTAGCTTCAAATCAATGCGAAGTAGAAGGCTTAGCATCAAATCCATGCGACACAAATGATTTAGCTTCAAATACTTGCGATAGAAGTGATTTAGCTCCAGTGCAGGCGAAACAAACGAGTTAGCTTCAAAGCCATGCGACACAAATGATTTAGCTTCAAATCCATGCGAAACACATGATTTTGTTTCACATCAATGCCAAGTAGTAGACATAGCTTCATATCCATGCGAAACAATTGATTTAGCTTCACATACTTGCGATATAAATGATATAGCCTCAAATGCAGGCGAAACAAACGAGTTAGCTTCAAATCCCAGCGAAACACATGGTTTAGTTTCAAATCAATGCGAAGTAGAAGGCTTAGCTTCACATACATGAGAAACAAATGATTTAGCTTCAGATAATTGCGATATAATTGATAAAGCTTCAAATGCAGGCGAAACAAACGAGTTAGATTCAAATCCAAGCAAAACAGATGATTTAGTTTGAAATCAATGCGAAGTAGAAGGCTTAGCTTCAAATCCGTGCGACACAAATGATTTAGCTTCAAATACTTGCGATAGAAGTGATATAGCTTCAATGCAGGCGAAACAAACGAGTTAGCTTCAAAGCCATGCGACAGAAATGATTTAGCTTCAAATACTTGCGATATAATTGATACAGCATCAAATGCAGGCGAAACAAACGAGTTAGCTTCAAATCCAAGCGAAACACATGATTTAGTGTGAAATCAATGCGAAGTAGAAGCCTTAGCTTCAACTCCATGCGACGCAAATGATTTAGCTTCAAATACTTGCGATATAATTGGTATAGCTTCAAATGCAGGCGAAACAAACGATGGAGCTTCAAGTCTATGCGAAACACATGATTTAGCTACAAATCCAAGCGAAACACATGGTTTAGTTTCATATTCTTGCAAAACAAATGGTTTAGCTTCATATACTTGTGATAAACTTGATTTAGCTTCAACCGCATGCGAAACAAACGAGTTAGCTTTAAAACCAAGCGAAACACATGATTTAGCTTCAAAGCAATGCGAAGTAGAAGGCTTAGCTTCATATCCATGCGAATCAAATGACTTAGCTTCAAATACTTGCGATATAAGTGATATAGCTTCAAATGCAGGCGAAACAAACGAGTTAGCTTCAAATCCAAGCGAAACACATGATTTACCTTCAAATTGATTTAAAGTAGAAGGCTTATATTCAAAGCCATGCGACACAAATGATTTAGCTTCAAATACTTGCGATATAATTGATACAGCATCAAATGCAGGCGAAACAAACGAGTTAGCTTCAAATCCATGCGAAACACATGATTTAGTGTCAAATCAATGCGAAGTAGAAGCCTTAGCTTCAACTCCATGCGAAACAAATGATTTAGCTTCACAGACTTGCGATATAAATGATATAGCTTCAAATAAGGGCGAAACAAACGAGTTAGCTTCAAATCTGTGCGAAACACATGATTTAGCTTCAAATTCATGCGAAACACATGGTTTAGCTTCATATTCTTGCGAAACAAATGGTTTAGATTCTGATAATTGTGATAAACATGATTTAGCTTCAAATCCTGGCGAAACAAACGAGTTACCTTCAAATCCAAGCGAAACACATGATTTAACTTCAAATTAATGCAAAGTAGATGGCTTATCTTCAAACCCATGCGACACAAATGATTTAGCTTCAAATACTTGCGATATAATTGATATAGCTTCAAATGCAGGCGAAACAAACGAGTTAGCTTCAAATCTGTGCGAAACACATGATTTAGCTTCAAATTCATGCGAAACACATGGTTTAGCTTCATATTCTTGCGAAACAAATGGTTTAGATTCAGATACTTGTGATAAACATGATTTAGCTTCAAATGCAGGCGAAACAAACGAGTTAGTTTCAAATCCATGCAAAACCCCTTGATTTAACTTCAAATCCATGCGAAACACATGATTTAGTTTCAAATCAATGCGAAACACATGGTTTAGCTTCATATTCTTGCGAAACAAATGGTTTAGATTCAGATAGTTGTGATAAACATGATTTAGCTTCAAATGCAGGCGAAACAAACGAGTTAGCTTCAAATCCAAGCGAAACACATGATTTACCTTCAAATTAATGCGAAGTAGAAGGCTTATCCTCAAAGCCATGCGACACAAATGATTTAGCTTCAAATACTTGCGATACAATTCATATAGCTTCAAATGCATGCGAAACAAACGAGTTAGCTTCAAATCCAAGCGAAACACATGATTTAGTTCCAAATCAATGCGAAGTAGAAGGCTTATCCTCAAAGCCATGCGACACAAATGATTCTGCTTCAAATACTTGCTATATGATTGATTTAGCTTCAAATGCATGCGAAACAAACAACTTAGCTACAAATCCAAGCGAAACACATGATTTAGTTCCAAATTAATGCGAAGTAGAAGGCTTAGCTTCAAATCCAAGCGAAACACATGATTTACCTTCAAATTAATGCAAAGTGGAAGGCTTATCTTCAAAGCCATGCAACACAAATGATTTAGCTTCAAATACTTGCGATATAAGTGATATAGCTTCAAATGCAGGCGAAACAAACGAGTTAGCTTCAAATCCAAGCGAAACACAT
This sequence comes from Megalopta genalis, assembly GCF_051020955.1. NCBI lineage: Eukaryota > Metazoa > Arthropoda > Insecta > Hymenoptera > Halictidae > Megalopta > Megalopta genalis. The sequence goes on along the minus strand of NW_027476270.1, from coordinate 357,853 downwards.
GATTTACCTTCAAATTGATTTAAAGTAGAAGGCTTATATTCAAAGCCATGCGACACAAATGATTTAGCTTCAAATACTTGCGATATAATTGATACAGCATCAAATGCAGGCGAAACAAACAACTTAGCTACAAATCCAAGCGAAACACATGATTTAGTTCCAAATCAATGCGAAGTAGAAGGCTTAGCTTCAAATCCAAGCGAAACACATGATTTACATTCAAATTAATGCAAAGTGGAAGGCTTATCTTCAAAGCCATGCAACACAAATGATTTAGCTTCAAATACTTGCAATATAATTGATATAGCATCAAATGCAGGCGAAACAAACGAGTTAGCTTCAAATCTGTGCGAAACACATGATTTAGCGTCAAATCGATGCGAAGTAGAAGGCTTAGCTTCAAAGCCATGCGACACAAATGATTTAGCTTTAAATACTTGCGATATAAATGATATAGCATCAAATGCAGGCGAAACAAACGAGTTAGCTTCAAATCTGTGCGAAACACATGATTTAGCTTCAAATCAATGCGAAGTAGAAGGCTTAGCATCAAATCCATGCGACACAAATGATTTAGCTTCAAATACTTGCGATAGAAGTGATTTAGCTCCAGTGCAGGCGAAACAAACGAGTTAGCTTCAAAGCCATGCGACACAAATGATTTAGCTTCAAATCCATGCGAAACACATGATTTTGTTTCACATCAATGCCAAGTAGTAGACATAGCTTCATATCCATGCGAAACAATTGATTTAGCTTCACATACTTGCGATATAAATGATATAGCCTCAAATGCAGGCGAAACAAACGAGTTAGCTTCAAATCCCAGCGAAACACATGGTTTAGTTTCAAATCAATGCGAAGTAGAAGGCTTAGCTTCACATACATGAGAAACAAATGATTTAGCTTCAGATAATTGCGATATAATTGATAAAGCTTCAAATGCAGGCGAAACAAACGAGTTAGATTCAAATCCAAGCAAAACAGATGATTTAGTTTGAAATCAATGCGAAGTAGAAGGCTTAGCTTCAAATCCGTGCGACACAAATGATTTAGCTTCAAATACTTGCGATAGAAGTGATATAGCTTCAATGCAGGCGAAACAAACGAGTTAGCTTCAAAGCCATGCGACAGAAATGATTTAGCTTCAAATACTTGCGATATAATTGATACAGCATCAAATGCAGGCGAAACAAACGAGTTAGCTTCAAATCCAAGCGAAACACATGATTTAGTGTGAAATCAATGCGAAGTAGAAGCCTTAGCTTCAACTCCATGCGACGCAAATGATTTAGCTTCAAATACTTGCGATATAATTGGTATAGCTTCAAATGCAGGCGAAACAAACGATGGAGCTTCAAGTCTATGCGAAACACATGATTTAGCTACAAATCCAAGCGAAACACATGGTTTAGTTTCATATTCTTGCAAAACAAATGGTTTAGCTTCATATACTTGTGATAAACTTGATTTAGCTTCAACCGCATGCGAAACAAACGAGTTAGCTTTAAAACCAAGCGAAACACATGATTTAGCTTCAAAGCAATGCGAAGTAGAAGGCTTAGCTTCATATCCATGCGAATCAAATGACTTAGCTTCAAATACTTGCGATATAAGTGATATAGCTTCAAATGCAGGCGAAACAAACGAGTTAGCTTCAAATCCAAGCGAAACACATGATTTACCTTCAAATTGATTTAAAGTAGAAGGCTTATATTCAAAGCCATGCGACACAAATGATTTAGCTTCAAATACTTGCGATATAATTGATACAGCATCAAATGCAGGCGAAACAAACGAGTTAGCTTCAAATCCATGCGAAACACATGATTTAGTGTCAAATCAATGCGAAGTAGAAGCCTTAGCTTCAACTCCATGCGAAACAAATGATTTTGCTTCACAGACTTGCGATATAAATGATATAGCTTCAAATAAGGGCGAAACAAACGAGTTAGCTTCAAATCTGTGCGAAACACATGATTTAGCTTCAAATTCATGCGAAACACATGGTTTAGCTTCATATTCTTGCGAAACAAATGGTTTAGATTCTGATAATTGTGATAAACATGATTTAGCTTCAAATCCTGGCGAAACAAACGAGTTACCTTCAAATCCAAGCGAAACACATGATTTAACTTCAAATTAATGCAAAGTAGATGGCTTATCTTCAACCCATGCGACACAAATGATTTAGCTTCAAATACTTGCGATATAATTGATATAGCTTCAAATGCAGGCGAAACAAACGAGTTAGCTTCAAATCTGTGCGAAACACATGATTTAGCTTCAAATTCATGCGAAACACATGGTTTAGCTTCATATTCTTGCGAAACAAATGGTTTAGATTCAGATACTTGTGATAAACATGATTTAGCTTCAAATGCAGGCGAAACAAACGAGTTAGTTTCAAATCCATGCAAAACCCCTTGATTTAACTTCAAATCCATGCGAAACACATGATTTAGTTTCAAATCAATGCGAAACACATGGTTTAGCTTCATATTCTTGCGAAACAAATGGTTTAGATTCAGATAGTTGTGATAAACATGATTTAGCTTCAAATGCAGGCGAAACAAACGAGTTAGCTTCAAATCCAAGCGAAACACATGATTTACCTTCAAATTAATGCGAAGTAGAAGGCTTATCCTCAAAGCCATGCGACACAAATGATTTAGCTTCAAATACTTGCGATACAATTCATATAGCTTCAAATGCATGCGAAACAAACGAGTTAGCTTCAAATCCAAGCGAAACACATGATTTAGTTCCAAATCAATGCGAAGTAGAAGGCTTATCCTCAAAGCCATGCGACACAAATGATTCTGCTTCAAATACTTGCTATATGATTGATTTAGCTTCAAATGCATGCGAAACAAACAACTTAGCTACAAATCCAAGCGAAACACATGATTTAGTTCCAAATTAATGCGAAGTAGAAGGCTTAGCTTCAAATCCAAGCGAAACACATGAATTACCTTCAAATTAATGCAAAGTGGAAGGCTTATCTTCAAAGCCATGCAACACAAATGATTTAGCTTCAAATACTTGCAATATAATTGATATAGCATCAAATGCAGGCGAAACAACGAGTTAGCTTCAAATCTTTGCGAAACACATGATTTAGCGTCAAATCAATGCGAAGTAGAAGGCTTATCTTCAAAGCCATGCGACACAATGATTTAGCTTTAAATACTTGCGATATAAATGATATAGCATCAAATGCAGGCGAAACAAACGAGTTAGCTTCAAATCTGTGCGAAACACATGACTTAGCTGCAAATTCATGCGAAACACATGGTTTAGCTTCATATTCTTGCGAAACAAATGGTTTAGATTCAGGTACTTGTGATAAACATGATTTAGCTTCAAATGCAGGCGAAACATCGAGTTAGTTTCACATCCATGCGAAACACATGATTTAGCTTCAAATCCATGCGAAACACATGATTTAGTTTCAAATCAATGCGAAGTAGTAGACATAGCTTCAAATCCAAGCGAAACACATGACTTACCTTCAAATTAATGCGAAGTAGAAGGCTTATCCTCAAAGCCATGCGACACAAATGATTCTGCTTCAAATAATTGCTATATGATTGATTTAGCTTCAAATGCATGCGAAACAAACAACTTAGCTACAAATCCAAGCGAAACACATGATTTAGTTCCAAATCAATGCGAAGTAGAAGGCTTAGCTTCAAATCCAAGCGAAACACATGATTTACATTCAAATTAATGCAAAGTGGAAGGCTTATCTTCAAAGCCATGCAACACAAATGATTTAGCTTCAAATACTTGCAATATAATTGATATAGCATCAAATGCAGGCGAAACAAACGAGTTAGCTTCAAATCTGTGCGAAACACATGATTTAGCGTCAAATCGATGCGAAGTAGAAGGCTTAGCTTCAAAGCCATGCGACACAAATGATTTAGCTTTAAATACTTGCGATATAAATGATATAGCATCAAATGCAGGCGAAACAAACGAGTTAGCTTCAAATCTGTGCGAAACACATGATTTAGCTTCAAATCAATGCGAAGTAGAAGGCTTAGCTTCAAATCCATGCGACACAAATGATTTAGCTTCAAATACTTGCGAAACACATGATTTTGTTTCACATCAATGCCAAGTAGTAGACATAGCTTCATATCCATGCGAAACAATTGATTTAGCTTCACATACTTGCGATATAAATGATATAGCCTCAAATGCAGGCGAAACAAACGAGTTAGCTTCAAATCCCAGCGAAACACATGGTTTAGTTTCAAATCAATGCGAAGTAGAAGGCTTAGCTTCACATACATGAGAAACAAATGATTTAGCTTCAGATAATTGCGATATAATTGATAAAGCTTCAAATGCAGGCGAAACAAACGAGTTAGATTCAAATCCAAGCAAAACAGATGATTTAGTTTGAAATCAATGCGAAGTAGAAGGCTTAGCTTCAAATCCGTGCGACACAAATGATTTTGCTTCAAATACTTGCGATAGAAGTGATATAGCTTCAATGCAGGCGAAACAAACGAGTTAGCTTCAAAGCCATGCGACAGAAATGATTTAGCTTCAAATACTTGCGATATAATTGATACAGCATCAAATGCAGGCGAAACAAACGAGTTAGCTTCAAATCCAAGCGAAACACATGATTTAGTGTCAAATCAATGCGAAGTAGAAGCCTTAGCTTCAACTCCATGCGACGCAAATGATTTAGCTTCAAATACTTGCGATATAATTGGTATAGCTTCAAATGCAGGCGAAACAAACGATGGAGCTTCAAGTCTATGCGAAACACATGATTTAGCTACAAATCCAAGCGAAACACATGGTTTAGTTTCATATTCTTGCAAAACAAATGGTTTAGCTTCATATACTTGTGATAAACTTGATTTAGCTTCAACCGCATGCGAAACAAACGAGTTAGCTTTAAAACCAAGCGAAACACATGATTTAGCTTCAAAGCAATGCGAAGTAGAAGGCTTAGCTTCATATCCATGCGAATCAAATGACTTAGCTTCAAATACTTGCGATATAAGTGATATAGCTTCAAATGCAGGCGAAACAAACGAGTTAGCTTCAAATTCAAGCGAAACACATGATTTAGTGTCAAATCAATGCGAAGTAGAAGCCTTAGCTTCAACTCCATGCGAAACAAATGATTTAGCTTCACAGACTTGCGATATAAATGATATAGCTTCAAATAAGGGCGAAACAAACGAGTTACCTTCAAATTCAAGCGAAACCATCAAATACTTGCGATAGATAAGTGATATAAGTGATACAGTTTCAATGCAGGCGAAACAAACGAGTTAGCTTCAAATCTGTGCGAAATACATGATTTAGCTTCAAATTCATGCGAAACACATGGTTTAGATTCATATTCTTGCGAAACAAATGGTTTAGATTCAGATAATTGTGATAAACATGATTTAGCTCCAATGCAGGCGAAACAAACGAGTTAGCTTCAAAGCCATGCGACACAAATGATTTAGCTTCAAATCCATGCGAACACATGATTTTGTTTCACATCAATGCCAAGTAGTAGACATAGCTTCATATCCATGCGAAACAATTGATTTAGCTTCACATACTTGCGATATAAATGATATAGCCTCAAATGCAGGCGAAACAAACGAGTTAGCTTCAAATCCCAGCGAAACACATGGTTTAGTTTCAAATCAATGCGAAGTAGAAGGCTTAGCTTCACATACATGAGAAACAAATGATTTAGCTTCAGATAATTGCGATATAATTGATAAAGCTTCAAATGCAGGCGAAACAAACGAGTTAGATTCAAATCCAAGCAAAACAGATGATTTAGTTTGAAATCAATGCGAAGTAGAAGGCTTAGCTTCAAATCCGTGCGACACAAATGATTTAGCTTCAAATACTTGCGATAGAAGTGATATAGCTTCAATGCAGGCGAAACAATCGAGTTAGCTTCAAAGCCATGCGACAGAAATGATTTAGCTTCAAATACTTGCGATATAATTGATACAGCATCAAATGCAGGCGAAACAAACGAGTTAGCTTCAAATCCAAGCGAAACACATGATTTAGTGTCAAATCAATGCGAAGTAGAAGCCTTAGCTTCAACTCCATGCGACGCAAATGATTTAGCTTCAAATACTTGCGATATAATTGATATAGCTTCAAATGCAGGCGAAACAAACGAGTTACCTTCAAATCCAAGCGAAACACATGGTTTAGCTTTATATTCTTGCGAAACAAATGGTTTAGATTCAGATACTTGTGATAAACATGATTTAGCTTCAAATGCAGGCGAAACAAACGAGTTAGGTTCAAATCCAAGCGAAACACATGATTTACCTTCAAATTAATGCGAAGTAGAAGGCTTATCCTCAAAGCCATGCGACACAAATGATTCAGATTCAAATATTTGCGATATAATTGATATAGCTTCAAATGCAGGCGAAACAAACGAGTTAGCTTCAAATCTGTGCGAAACACATGGTTTAGCTTCATATTCTTGCGAAACAAATGGTTTAGATTCAGATACTTGTGATAAACATGATTTAGCTTCAATGCAGGCGTAACAAACGAGATAGTTTCAAATCCATGCGAAACACATGATTTACCTTCAAATCCATGCGAAACACATGATTTAGTTACAAATCAATGCGAAGTAGAAGGCTTAGCTTCAAATCCGTGCGACACAAATTATTTAGCTTCAAATACTTGCGATAGAAGTGATATAGCTTCAATGCAGGCGAAACAAACGAGTTAGCTTCAAAGCCATGCGACAGAAATGATTTAGCTTCAAATACTTGCGATATAATTGATACAGCATCAAATGCAGGCGAAACAAACGAGTTAGATTCAAATCCAAGCGAAACACATGATTTAGTGTCCACTCAAAGCGCAGTAGAAGCCTTAGCTTCAACTCCATGCGACGCAAATGATTTAGCTTCAAATACTTGCGATGTAATTGGTATAGCTTCAAATGCAGGCGAAACAAACGAGGGAGCTTCAAGTCTATGCGAAACACATGGTTTAGTTTCATATTCTTGCAAAACAAATGGTTTAGCTTCATATACTTGTGATAAACTTCATTTAGCTTCAACCGCATGCGAAACAAACGAGTTAGCTTTAAAACCAAGCGAAACACATGATTTAGCTTCAAAGCAATGCGAAGTAGAAGGCTTAGCTTCATATCCATGCGAATCAAATGACTTAGCTTCAAATACTTGCGATATAAGTGATATAGCTTCAAATGCAGGCGAAACAAACGAGTTAGCTTCAAATTCAAGCGAAACACATGATTTAGTGTCAAATCAATGCGAAGTAGAAGCCTTAGCTTCAACTCCATGCGAAACAAATGATTTAGCTTCACAGACTTGCGATATAAATGATATAGCTTCAAATAAGGGCGAAACAACGAGTTACCTTCAAATTCAAGCGAAACCATCAAATACTTGCGATAGATAAGTGATATAAGTGATACAGTTTCAATGCAGGCGAAACAAACGAGTTAGCTTCAAATCTGTGCGAAATACATGATTTAGCTTCAAATTCATGCCGAAACACATGGTTTAGCTTCATATTCTTGCGAAACAAATGGTTTAGATTCAGATAATTGTGATAAACATGATTTAGCTTCAAATGCAGGCGAAACAAACGAGTTACCTTCAAATCCGAGCGAAACGCATGATTTACCTTCAAATTAATGCATAGTAGAAGGCTTTCTTCAAAGCCATGAGACACAAATGATTTAGCTTCAAATACTTGCGATATAATTGATATAGCTTAAAATGCAGGCGAAACAAACGAGATAGTTTCAAATCCATGCGAAACACATGAATTACCTTCAAATCCATGCGAAACACATGATTTAGTTACAAATCAATGCGAAGTAGTAGGCATAGCTTCATATCCATGCCAAAGAAATGATTTAGTTTCACATACTTGCGATATAAATGATATAGCTTCAAATGCAGGCGAAACAAACGAGTTAGCTTCAAATCCAAGCGAAACACATGATTTACCTTCAAATTAATGCGAAGTAGAAGGCTTATCCTCAAAGCCATGCGACACAAATGATTCAGATTCAAATACTTGCGATATAATTGATATAGCTTCAAATGTAGGCGAAACAAACGAGTTACCTTATCAAATCCAAGCGAAACACATGATTTACCTTCAAATTAATACAAAGTAGAAGGCTTATCTTCAAAGCAATGCGACACAAATGATTTAGCTTCAAATACTTGCGATATAAATGATATAGCATCAAATGCAGGCGAAACAAACGAGTTAGCTTCAAATCTGTGCGAAACACATGATTTAGCTTCAAATCAATGCGAAGTAGAAGGCTTAGCTTCACATACATGAGAAACAAATGATTTAGCTTCAGATAATTGCGATATAATTGATAAAGCTTCAAATGCAGGCGAAACAAACGAGTTAGATTCAAATCCAAGCAAAACAGATGATTTAGTTTGAAATCAATGCGAAGTAGAAGGATTAGCTTCAATCCGTGCGAGACAAATGATTTAGCTTCAAATACTTGCGATAGAAGTGATATAGCTTCAATGCAGGCGAAACAAACGAGTTAGCTTCAAAGCCATGCGACAGAAATGATTTAGCTTCAAATACTTGCGATATATTGATACAGCATCAAATGCAGGCGAAACAAACGAGTTAGCTTCAAATCCAAGCGAAACACATGATTTAGTGTCAAATCAATGCGAAGTAGAAGCCTTAGCTTCAACTCCATGCGACGCAAATGATTTAGCTTCAAATACTTGCGATATAATTGGTATAGCTTCAAATGCAGGCGAAACAAACGATGGAGCTTCAAGTCTATGCGAAACACATGATTTAGCTACAAATCCAAGCGAAACACATGGTTTAGTTTCATATTCTTGCAAAACAAATGGTTTAGCTTCATATACTTGTGATAAAACTTGATTAGCTTCAACCGCATGCGAAACAAACGAGTTAGCTTTAAAACCAAGCGAAACCACATGATTTAGCTTCAAAGCAATGCGAAGTAGAAGGCTTAGCTTCATATCCATGCGAATCAAATGACTTAGCTTCAAATACTTGCGATATAAGTGATATAGCTTCAAATGCAGGCGAAACAAACGAGTTAGCTTCAAATCCAAGCGAAAACACATGATTTACCTTCAAATTGATTTAAGTAGAAGGCTTATATTCAAAGCCATGCGACACAAATGATTTAGCTTCAATACTTGCGATATAAATGATATAACTTCAAATGCTGGCGAAACAAACGAGTTAGCTTCAAATCCAAGCGAAACACATGATTTAGAGTCAAATCAATGCGAAGTAGAAGCCTTAGCTTCAACTCCATGCGAAACAAATGATTTAGCTTCACAGACTTGCGATATCAAATGATATAGCTTCAAATAAGGGCGAACAAACGAGTTACCTTCAAATCCAAGCGAAACCATCAAATACTTGCGATAGATAAGTGATATAAGTGATACAGTTTCAATGCCCGGCGAAACAAACGAGTTAGCTTCAAATCTGTGCGAAAGACATGATTTAGCTTCAAATTCAATGCGAAACACATGGTTTAGCTTCATATTCTTGCGAAACAAATGGTTTAGATTCAGATAATTGTGATAAACATGATTTAGCTTCAAATGCAGGCGAAACAAACGAGTTAGCTTCAAATCTGTGCGAAACACATGATTTAGCTTCAAATCAATGCGAAGTAGAAGGCTTAGCTTCAAATCCATGCGACACAAATGATTTAGCTTCAAATACTTGCGATAGAAGCGATTTAGCTCCAATGCAGGCGAAACAAACGAGTTAGCTTCAAAGCCATGCGACACAAATGATTTAGCTTCAAATCCATGCGAAACACATGATTTTGTTTCACATCAATGCCAAGTAGTAGACATAGCTTCATATCCATGCGAAACAATTGATTTAGCTTCACATACTTGCGATATAAATGATATAGCCTCAAATGCAGGCGAAACAAACGAGTTAGCTTCAAATCCCAGCGAAACACATGGTTTAGTTTCAAATCAATGCGAAGTAGAAGGCTTAGCTTCACATACATGAGAAACAAATGATTTAGCTTCAGATAATTGCGATATAATTGATAAAGCTTCAAATGCAGGCGAAACAAACGAGTTAGATTCAAATCCAAGCAAAACAGATGATTTAGTTTGAAATCAATGCGAAGTAGAAGGCTTAGCTTCAAATCCGTGCGACAGAAATGATTTAGCTTCAAATACTTGCGATAGAAGTGATATAGCTTCAATGCAGGCGAAACAATCGAGTTAGCTTCAAAGCCATGCGACAGAAATGATTTAGCTTCAAATACTTGCGAAACAAATGATTTAGCTTCACAGACTTGCGATATAAATGATATAGCTTCAAATAAGGGCGAAACAAACGAGTTACCTTCAAATCCAAGCGAAACCATCAAATACTTGCGATAGATAAGTGATATAAGTGATACAGTTTCAATGCAGGCGAAACAAACGAGTTAGCTTCAAATCTGTGCGAAATACATGATTTAGCTTCAAATTCATGCGAAACACATGGTTTAGCTTCATATTCTTGCGAAACAAATGGTTTAGATTCAGATAATTGTGATAAACATGATTTAGCTTCAAATGCAGGCGAAACAAACGAGTTACCTTCAAATCCAAGCGAAACGCATGATTTACCTTCAAATTAATGGCATAGTAGAAGGCTTTCTTCAAAACCATGAGACACAAATGATTTAGCTTCAAATACTTGCGATATAATTGATATAGCTTAAAATGCAGGCGAAACAAACGAGATAGTTTCAAATCCATGCGAAACACATGAATTACCTTCAAATCCATGCGAAACACATGATTTAGTTACAAATCAATGCGAAGTAGTAGGCATAGCTTCATATCCATGCGAAAGAAATGATTTAGTTTCACATACTTGCGATATAAATGATATAGCTTCAAATGCAGGCGAAACAAACGAGTTAGCTTCAAATGCAAGCGAAACACATGATTTACCTTCAAATTAATGCGAAGTAGAAGGCTTATCCTCAAAGCCATGCGACACAAATGATTCAGATTCAAATACTTGCGATATAATTGATATAGCTTCAAATGCAGGCGAAACAAACGAGTTACCTTCAAATCCAAGCGAAACACATGATTTACCTTCAAATTAATGCAAAGTGGAAGGCTTATCTTCAAAGCCATGCAACACAAATGATTTAGCTTTAAATACTTGCGATATAAATGATATAGCATCAAATGCAGGCGAAACAAACGAGTTAGCTTCAAATCTGTGCGAAACACATGACTTAGCTTCAAATTCATGCTAAACACATGGTTTAGCTTCATATTCTTGCGAAACAAATGGTTTAGATTCAGATAATTGTGATAAACATGATTTAGCTTCAAATGCAGGCGAAACAAACGAGTTACCTTCAAATCCAAGCGAAACGCATGATTTACCTTCAAATTAATGCATAGTAGAAGGCTTTCTTCAAAGCCATGAGACACAGATGATTTAGCTTCAAATACTTGCGATATAATTGATATAGCTTCAAATGCAGGCGAAACAAACGAGTTACCTTCAAATCCAAGCGAAACACATGGTTTAGCTTTATATTCTTGCGAAACAAATGGTTTAGATTCAGATACTTGTGATAAACATGATTTAGCTTCAAATGCAGGCGAAACAAACGAGTTAGCTTCAAATCCAAGCGAAACACATGATTTACCTTCAAATTAATGCGAAGTAGAAGGCTTATCCTCAAAGCCATGCGACACAAATGATTTAGCTTCAAATACTTGCGATACAATTCATATAGCTTCAAATGCATGCGAAACAAACGAGTTAGCTTCAAATCCAAGCGAAACACATGATTTAGTTCCAAATCAATGCGAAGTAGAAGGCTTATCCTCAAAGCCATGCGACACAAATGATTCTGCTTCAAATACTTGCTATATGATTGATTTAGCTTCAAATCCAAGCGAAACACATGATTTACCTTCAAATTAATGCAAAGTGGAAGGCTTATCTTCAAAGCCATGCAACACAAATGATTTAGCTTCAAATACTTGCAATATAATTGATATAGCATCAAATGCAGGCGAAACAACGAGTTAGCTTCAAATCTTTGCGAAACACATGATTTAGCGTCAAATCAATGCGAAGTAGAAGGCTTATCTTCAAAGCCATGCGACACAAATGATTTAGCTTTAAATACTTGCGATATAAATGATATAGCATCGAATGCAGGCGAAACAAACGAGTTAGCTTCAAATCTGTGCGAAACACATGACTTAGCTTCAAATTCATGCGAAACACATGGTTTAGCTTCATATTCTTGCGAAACAAATGGTTTAGATTCAGGTACTTGTGATAAACATGATTTAGCTTCAAATGCAGGCGAAACATCGAGTTAGTTTCACATCCATGCGAAACACATGATTTAGCTTCAAATCCATGCGAAACACATGATTTAGTTTCAAATCAATGCGAAGTAGTAGACATAGCTTCAAATCCAAGCGAAACACATGACTTACCTTCAAATTAATTCGAAGTAGAACGCTTATCCTCAAAGCCATGCGACACAAATGATTCTGCTTCAAATACTTGCTATATGATTGATTTAGCTTCAAATGCATGCGAAACAAACAACTTAGCTACAAATCCAAGCGAAACACATTATTTACATTCAAATTAATGCAAAGTGGAAGGCATATCTTCAAAGCCATGCAACACAAATGATTTAGCTTCAAATACTTGCAATATAATTAATATAGCATCAAATGCAGGCGAAACAAACGAGTTAGCTTCAAATCTGTGCGAAACACATGATTTAGCGTCAAATCGATGCGAAGTAGAAGGCTTAGCTTCAAAGCCATGCGACACAAATGATTTAGCTTTAAATACTTGCGATATAAATGATATAGCATCAAATGCAGGCGAAACAAACGAGTTAGCTTCAAATCTGTGCGAAACACATGATTTAGCTTCAAATCAATGCGAAGTAGAAGGCTTAGCTTCAAATCCATGCGACACAAATGATTTAGCTTCAAATACTTGCGATAGAAGTGATTTAGCTCCAATGCAGGCGAAACAAACGAGTTAGCTTCAAAGCCATGCGACACAAATGATTTAGCTTCAAATCCATGCGAAACACATGATTTTGCTTCACATCAATGCCAAGTAGTAGACATAGCTTCATATCAATGCGAAACAATTGATTTAGCTTCACATACTTGCGATATAAATGATATAGCCTCAAATGCAGGCGAAACAAACGAGTTAGCTTCAAATCCCAGCGAAACACATGGTTTAGTTTCAAATCAATGCGAAGTAGAAGGCTTAGCTTCACATACATGAGAAACAAATGATTTAGCTTCAGATAATTGCGATATAATTGATAAAGCTTCAAATGCAGGCGAAACAAACGAGTTAGATTCAAATCCAAGCAAAACAGATGATTTAGTTTCAAATCAATGCGAAGTAGAAGGCTTAGCTTCAAATCCGTGCGACACAAATGATTTAGTTTCAAATACTTGCGATTGAAGTGATATAGCTTCAATGCAGGCGAAACAAACGAGTTAGCTTCAAAGCCATGCGAAACACATGATTTAGTGTCAAATCAATGCGAAGTAGAAGCCTTAGCTTCAACTCCATGCGAAACAAATGATTTAGCTTCACAGACTTGCGATATAAATGATATAGCTTCAAATAAGGGCGAAACAAACGAGTTACCTTCAAATCCAAGCGAAACCATCAAATACTTGCGATAGATAAGTGATATAAGTGATACAGTTTCAATGCAGGCGAAACAAACGAGTTAGCTTCAAATCTGTGCGAAATACATGATTTAGCTTCAAATTCATGCGAAACACATGGTTTAGCTTCATATTCTTGCGAAACAAATGGTTTAGATTCAGATAATTGTGATAAACATGATTTAGCTTCAAATGCAGGCGAAACAAACGAGTTACCTTCAAATCCAAGCGAAACGCATGATTTACCTTCAAATTAATGCATAGTAGAAGGCTTTCTTCAAAACCATGAGACACAAATGATTTAGCTTCAAATACTTGCGATATAATTGATATAGCTTAAAATGCAGGCGAAACAAACGAGATAGTTTCAAATCCATGCGAAACACATGAATTACCTTCAAATCCATGCGAAACACATGATTTAGTTACAAATCAATGCGAAGTAGTAGGCATAGCTTCATATCCATGCGAAAGAAATGATTTAGTTTCACATACTTGCGATATAAATGATATAGCTTCAAATGCAGGCGAAACAAACGAGATAGTTTCAAATCCATGCGAAACACATGAATTACCTTCAAATCCATGCGAAACACATGATTTAGTTACAAATCAATGCGAAGTAGTAGGCATAGCTTCATATCCATGCGAAAGAAATGATTTAGTTTCACATACTTGCGATATAAATGATATAGCTTCAAATGCAGGCGAAACAAACGAGTTAGCTTCAAATCCAAGCGAAACACATGATTTACCTTCAAATTAATGCGAAGTAGAAGGCTTATCCTCAAAGCCATGCGACACAAATGATTCAGATTCAAATACTTGCGATATAATTGATATAGCTTCAAATGCAGGCGAAACAAACGAGTTACCTTCAAATCCAAGCGAAACACATGATTTACCTTCAAATTAATACAAAGTAGAAGGCTTATCTTCAAAGCAAAGCGACACAAATCATTTAGCTTCAAATACTTGCGATATAATTGATACAGCATCAAATGCAGGCGAAACAAACGAGTTAGATTCAAATCCAAGCGAAACACATGATTTAGTGTCCACTCAATGCGAAGTAGAAGCCTTAGCTTCAACTCCATGCGACGCAAATGATTTAGCTTCAAATACTTGCGATGTAATTGGTATAGCTTCAAATGCAGGCGAAACAAACGAGGGAGCTTCAAGTCTATGCGAAACACATGATTTAGCTTCAAATCCAAGCGAAACACATGGTTTAGTTTCATATTCTTGCAAAACAAATGGTTTAGCTTCAGGTACTTGTGATAAACATGATTTAGCTTCAAATGCAGGCGAAACATCGAGTTAGTTTCACATCCATGCGAAACACATGATTTAGCTTCAAATCCATGCGAAACACATGATTTAGTTTCAAATCAATGTGAAGTAGTAGACATAGCTTCAAATCCAAGCGAAACACATGACTTACCTTCAAATTAATGCGAAGTAGAAGGCTTATCCTCAAAGCCATGCGACACAAATGATTCTGCTTCAAATACATGCTATATGATTGATTTAGCTTCAAATGCATGCGAAACAAACAACTTAGCTACAAATCCAAGCGAAACACATGATTTAGTTCCAAATCAATGCGAAGTAGAAGGCTTAGCTTCAAATCCAAGCGAAACACATGATTTACATTCAAATTAATGCAAAGTGGAAGGCTTATCTTCAAAGCCATGCAACACAAATGATTTAGCTTCAAATACTTGCGATAGAAGTGATTTAGCTCCAATGCAGGCGAAACAAACGAGTTAGCTTCAAAGCCATGCGACACAAATGATTTAGCTTCAAATCCATGCGAAACACATGATTTTGTTTCACATCAATGCCAAGTAGTAGACATAGCTTCATATCCATGCGAAACAATTGATTTAGCTTCACATACTTGCGATATAAATGATATAGCCTCAAATGCAGGCGAAACAAACGAGTTAGCTTCAAATCCCAGCGAAACACATGGTTTAGTTTCAGATCAATGCGAAGTAGAAGGCTTAGCTTCACATACATGAGAAACAAATGATTTAGCTTCAGATAATTGCGATATAATTGATAAAGCTTCAAATGCAGGCGAAACAAACAAGTTAGATTCAAATCCAAGCAAAACAGATGATTTAGTTTGAAATCAATGCGAAGTAGAAGGCTTAGCTTCAAATCCGTGCGACACAAATGATTTAGCTTCAAATACTTGCGACAGAAGTGATATAGCTTCAATGCAGGCGAAACAAACGAGTTAGCTTCAAAGCCATGCGACAGAAATGATTTAGCTTCAAATACTTGCGATATAATTGATACAGCATCAAATGCAGGCGAAACAAACGAGTTAGCTTCAAATCCAAGCGAAACACATGATTTAGTGTCAAATCAATGCGAAGTAGAAGCCTTAGCTTCAACTCCATGCGACGCAAATGATTTAGCTTCAAATACTTGCGATATAATTGGTATAGCTTCAAATGCAGGCGAAACAAACGATGGAGCTTCAAGTCTATGCGAAACACATGATTTAGCTACAAATCCAAGCGAAACACATGGTTTAGTTTCATATTCTTGCAAAACAAATGGTTTAGCTTCATATACTTGTGATAAACTTGATTTAGCTTCAACCGCATGCGAAACAAACGAGTTAGCTTTAAAACCAAGCGAAACACATGATTTAGCTTCAAAGCAATGCGAAGTAGAAGGCTTAGCTTCATATCCATGCGAATCAAATGACTTAGCTTCAAATACTTGCGATATAAGTGATATAGCTTCAAATGCAGGCGAAACAAACGAGTTAGCTTCAAATACAAGCGAAACACGTGATTTACCTCCAAATTGATTTAAAGTAGAAGGCTTATATTCAAAGCCATGCGACACAAATGATTTAGCTTCAAATACTTGCGATATAAATGATATAACTTCAAATGCTGGCGAAACAAACGAGTTAGCCTCAAATCCAAGCGAAACACATGATTTAGTGTCAAATCAATGCGAAGTAGAAGCCTTAGCTTCAACTCCATGCGAAACAAATGAATTAGCTTCACAGACTTGCGATATAAATGATATAGCTTCAAATAAGGGCGAAACAAACGAGTTACCTTCAAATCCAAGCGAAACCATCAAATACTTGCGATAGATAAGTGATATAAGTGATACAGTTTCAATGCAGGCGAAACAAACGAGTTAGCTTCAAATCTGTGCGAAATACATGATTTAGCTTCAAATTCATGCGAAACACATGGTTTAGCTTCATATTCTTGCGAAACAAATGGTTTAGATTCAGATAATTGTGATAAACATGATTTAGCTTCAAATGCAGGCGAAACAAACGAGTTACCTTCAAATCCAAGCGAAACGCATGATTTACCTTCAAATTAATGCATAGTAGAAGGCTTTCTTCAAAGCCATGAGACACAAATGATTTAGATTCAAATACTTGCGATATAATTGATATAGCTTCAAATGCAGGCGAAACAAACGAGATAGTTTCAAATCCATGCGAAACACATGAATTACCTTCAAATCCATGCGAAACACATGATTTAGTTACAAATCAATGCGAAGTAGTAGGCATAGCTTCATATCCATGCGAAAGAAATGATTTAGTTTCACATACTTGCGATATAAATGATATAGCTTCAAATGCAGGCGAAACAAACGAGTTAGCTTCAAATCCAAGCGAAACACATGATTTACCTTCAAATTAATGCGAAGTAGAAGGCTTATCCACAAAGCCATGCGACACAAATGATTTAGCTTCAAATACTTGCGATATAATTGATATAGTTTCAAATGCAGGCGAAACAAACGAGTTAGTTTCAAATCCATGCAAAACCCCTTGATTTAACTTCAAATCCATGCGAAACACATGATTTAGTTTCAAATCAATGCGAAACACATGGTTTAGCTTCATATTCTTGCGAAACAAATGGTTTAGATTCAGATAGTTGTGATAAACATGATTTAGCTTCAAATGCAGGCGAAACAAACGAGTTAGCTTCAAATCCAAGCGAAACACATGATTTAGTGCCAAATCAATGCGAAGTAGTAGCCTTAGCTTCAACTCCATGCGAAACAAATGATTTAGCTTCACAGACTTGCGATATAAATGATATAGATTCAAATGCAGGCGAGACAAACGAGTTAGCTTCAAATCTGTGCGAAACACATGATTTCGCTTCAAATACATGCGAAACACATGATTTTGTTTAACATCAATGCGAAGTAGTAGACATAGCTTCATATCCATGCGAAACAAATGATTTAGCTTCACATACTTGCGATATAAATGATATAGCCTCAAATGCAGGCGAAACAAACGAGTTAGCTTCAAATCCAAGCTAAACACATGATTTACCTTCAAACTAATGCGAAGTACAAGGCTTATCCTCAAAGCCATGCGACACAAATGATTCAGCTTCAAATACTTGCGATATAATTGATTTAGCTACAAATGCAGGCGAAACAAACGAGTTAGCTTCAAATCCATGCGAAACACATGGTTTAGCATCATATTCTTGCGAAACAAATGGTTTAGCTTCATATACTTGCGATATAAATGATATAGCTTAAAATGCAGGCGAAACAGACGAGTTAGCTTCAAATCCCAGCGAAACACATGGTTTAGTTTCAAATCAATGCGAAGTAGAAGGCTTAGCTTCACAAACATGAGAAACAAATGATTTAGCTTCAGATAATTGCGATATAATTGATAAAGCTTCAAAGGCTGGCGAAACAAACGAGTTAGATTCAAATCCAAGCAAAATAGATGATTTAGTTTCAAATCAATGCTAAGTAGAAGGCTTAGCTTCAAATCCGTGCGACACAAATGATTTAGCTTCAAATACTTGCGATAGAAGTGATATAGCATCAATGCAGGCGAAACAAACGAGTTAGCTTCAAAGCCATGCGACACAAATGATTTAGCTTCAAATACTTGCTATATAATTGATACAGCATCAAATGCAGGCGAAACAAACGAGTTACCTTCAAATCCAAGCGAAACGCATGATTTACCTTCAAATTAATGCATAGTAGAAGGCTTTCTTCAAAGCCATGAGACACAAATGATTTAGCTTCAAATACTTGCGATATAATAGATATAGCTTCAAATGCAGGCGAAACAAACGAGTTACCTTCAAATCCAAGCGAAACACATGGTTTAGCTTTATATTCTTGCGAAACAAATGGTTTAGATTCAGATACTTGTGATAAACATGATTTAGCTTCAAATGCAGGCGAAACAAACGAGTTAGCTTCAAATCCAAGCGAAACACATGATTTACCTTCAAATTAATGCGAAGTAGAAGGCTTAGCTTCATATCCATGCGAATCAAATGACTTAGCTTCAAATACTTGCGATATAAGTGATATAGCTTCAAATGCAGGCGAAACAAACGAGTTAGCTTCAAATTCAAGCGAAACACATGATTTAGTGTCAAATCAATGCGAAGTAGAAGCCTTAGCTTCAACTCCATGCGAAACAAATGATTTAGCTTCACAGACTTGCGATATAAATGATATAGCTTCAAATAAGGGCGAAACAAACGAGTTACCTTCAAATCCAAGCGAAACCATCAAATACTTGCGATAGATAAGTGATATAAGTGATACAGTTTCAATGCAGGCGAAACAAACGAGTTAGCTTCAAATCTGTGCGAAATACATGATTTAGCTTCAAATTCATGCGAAACACATGGTTTAGCTTCATATTCTTGCGAAACAAATGGTTTAGATTCAGATAATTGTGATAAACATGATTTAGCTTCAAATGCGGGCGAAACAAACGAGTTACCTTCAAATCCAAGCGAAACGCATGATTTACCTTCAAATTAATGCATAGTAGAAGGCTTTCTTCAAAGCCATGAGACACAAATGATTTAGATTCAAATACTTGCGATATAATTGATATAGCTTCAAATGCAGGCGAAACAAACGAGATAGTTTCAAATCCATGCGAAACACATGAATTACCTTCAAATCCATGCGAAACACATGATTTAGTTACAAATCAATGCGAAGTAGTAGGCATAGCTTCATATCCATGCGAAAGAAATGATTTAGTTTCACATACTTGCGATATAAATGATATAGCTTCAAATGCAGGCGAAACAAACGAGTTAGCTTCAAATCCAAGCGAAACACATGATTTACCTTCAAATTAATGCGAAGTAGAAGGCTTATCCACAAAGCCATGCGACACAAATGATTTAGCTTCAAATACTTGCGATATAATTGATATAGTTTCAAATGCAGGCGAAACAAACGAGTTAGTTTCAAATCCATGCAAAACCCCTTGATTTAACTTCAAATCCATGCGAAACACATGATTTAGTTTCAAATCAATGCGAAACACATGGTTTAGCTTCATATTCTTGCGAAACAAATGGTTTAGATTCAGATAGTTGTGATAAACATGATTTAGCTTCAAATGCAGGCGAAACAAACGAGTTAGCTTCAAATCCAAGCGAAACACATGATTTAGTGCCAAATCAATGCGAAGTAGTAGCCTTAGCTTCAACTCCATGCGAAACAAATGATTTAGCTTCACAGACTTGCGATATAAATGATATAGATTCAAATGCAGGCGAGACAAACGAGTTAGCTTCAAATCTGTGCGAAACACATGATTTCGCTTCAAATACATGCGAAACACATGATTTTGTTTAACATCAATGCGAAGTAGTAGACATAGCTTCATATCCATGCGAAACAAATGATTTAGCTTCACATACTTGCGATATAAATGATATAGCCTCAAATGCAGGCGAAACAAACGAGTTAGCTTCAAATCCAAGCGAAACACATGATTTACCTTCAAACTAATGCGAAGTACAAGGCTTATCCTCAAAGCCATGCGACACAAATGATTCAGCTTCAAATACTTGCGATATAATTGATTTAGCTACAAATGCAGGCGAAACAAACGAGTTAGCTTCAAATCCATGCGAAACACATGGTTTAGCATCATATTCTTGCGAAACAAATGGTTTAGCTTCATATACTTGCGATATAAATGATATAGCTTAAAATGCAGGCGAAACAGACGAGTTAGCTTCAAATCCCAGCGAAACACATGGTTTAGTTTCAAATCAATGCGAAGTAGAAGGCTTAGCTTCACAAACATGAGAAACAAATGATTTAGCTTCAGATAATTGCGATATAATTGATAAAGCTTCAAAGGCAGGCGAAACAAACGAGTTAGATTCAAATCCAAGCAAAATAGATGATTTAGTTTCAAATCAATGCTAAGTAGAAGGCTTAGCTTCAAATCCGTGCGACACAAATGATTTAGCTTCAAATACTTGCGATAGAAGTGATATAGCATCAATGCAGGCGAAACAAACGAGTTAGCTTCAAAGCCATGCGACACAAATGATTTAGCTTCAAATACTTGCTATATAATTGATACAGCATCAAATGCAGGCGAAACAAACGAGTTAGCTTCAAATCCATGCGAAACACATGATTTAGTGTCAAATCAATGCGAAGTAGAAGCCTTAGCTTCAACTCCATGCGAAACAAATGATTTAGCTTCACAGACTTGCGATATAAATGATATAGCTTCAAATAAGGGCGAAACAAACGAGTTAGCTTCAAATCTGTGCGAAACACATGATTTAGCTTCAAATTCATGCGAATCACATGGTTTAGCTTCATATTCTTGCGAAACAAATGGTTTAGATTCAGATACTTGTGATAAACATGATTTAGCTTCAAATGCAGGTGAAACAAACGAGTTAGTTTCAAATCCATGCAAAACCCCTTGATTTAACTTCAAATCCATGCGAAACACATGATTTAGTTTCAAATCAATGCGAAACACATGGTTTAGCTTCATATTCTTGCGAAACAAATGGTTTAGATTCAGATAGTTGTGATAAACATGATTTAGCTTCAAATGCAGGCGAAACAAACGAGTTAGCTTCAAATCCAAGCGAAACACATGATTTACCTTCAAATTAATGCGAAGTAGAAGGCTTATCCTCAAAGCCATGCGACACAAATGATTTAGCTTCAAATACTTGCGATACAATTCATATAGCTTCAAATGCATGCGAAACAAACGAGTTAGCTTCAAATCCAAGCGAAACACATGATTTAGTTCCAAATCAATGCGAAGTAGAAGGCTTATCCTCAAAGCCATGCGACACAAATGATTCTGCTTCAAATACTTGCTATATGATTGATTTAGCTTCAAATGCATGCGAAACAAACAACTTAGCTACAAATCCAAGCGAAACACATGATTTAGTTCCAAATTATTGCGAAGTAGAAGGCTTAGCTTCAAATCCAAGCGAAACACATGATTTACCTTCAAATTAATGCAAAGTGGAAGGCTTATCTTCAAAGCCATGCGACACAAATGATTTAGCTTTAAATACTTGCGATATAAATGATATAGCATCAAATGCAGGCGAAACAAACGAGTTAGCTTCAAATCTGTGCGAAACACATGACTTAGCTTCAAATCCAAGCGAAACACATGGTTTAGTTTCATATTCTTGCGAAACAAATGGTTTAGATTCAGGTACTTGTGATAAACATGATTTAGCTTCAAATGCAGGCGAAACATCGAGTTAGTTTCACATCCATGCGAAACACATGATTTATCTTCAAATCCATGCGAAACACATGATTTAGCTTCAAATACTTGCGATATAATTGATATAGCTTCAAATGCAGGCGAAACAAACGAGTTAGCTTCAAATCTGTGCGAAACACATGACTTAGCTTCAAATTCATGCGAAACACACGGTTTAGCTTCATATTCTTGCGAAACAAATGGTTTAGATTCAGGTACTTGTGATAAACATGATTTAGCTTCAAATGCAGGCGAAACATCGAGTTAGTTTCACATACATGCGAAACACATGATTTAGCTTCAAATCCATGCGAAACACACGATTTAGTTTCAAATCAATGCGAAGTAGTAGACATAGCTTCATATCCATGCGAAACAAATGATTTAGCTTCACATACTAGCGATATAAATGATATAGCTTCAAATGCAGGCGAAACAAACGAGTTACCTTCAAATCCAAGCGAAACACATGATTTACCTTCAAATTAATGCAAAAAGGAAGGCTTATCTTCAAAGCCATGCGACACAAATCGTTTAGCTTCAAATACTTGCGATATAATTGATAAAGCTTCAAATGCAGGCGAAACAAACGAGTTAGCTTCAAATCCAAGCGAAACACATGATTTAGTGTCAAATCAATGCGAAGTAGAAGCCTTAGCTTCAACTCCATGCGAAACAAATGATTTAGATTCACATACTTGCGATATAAATGATATAGCTTCAAATAAGGGCGAAACAAACGAGTTAGCTTCAAATCTGTGCGAAACACATGATTTATCTTCAAATTCATGCGAAACACATGGTTTAGCTTCTTGTTCTTGCGAAACGAATGGTTTAGATTCTTATAATTGTCATAAACATGATTTAGCTTCAAATCCTGGCGAAACAAACGAGTTACCTTTAAATCCAAGCGAAACACATGATTTACCTTCAAATTAATTTAAAGTAGAAGGCTTATATTCAAAGCCATGCGACACAAATGATTTAGCTTCAAATACTTGCGATATAAATGATATAACTTCAAATGCAGGCAAAACAAACGAGTTAGCTTCAAATCCATGCGGAACACATGATTTAGCTTCAAATCAATGCGATGCACATGGTTTAGCTTCATATTCTTGCGAAACAAGTGGTTTAGCATCAGATACTTGTGATAAACATGATTTAGCTTCAACTGCATGCGAAACAAACGCGTTAGTTTAAAATGCAAGAGAAACACATGATTTAGCTTCAAATCAATGCGAAGTAGAAGGCTTAGATTCAAATCCATCCGATACGAATGATTTAGCTTCAAATACTTGCGGTATAAATGAAGTAGCTTCAAATGCAGGCGAAAAAAACGAGTTAACTTCAAATCCAAGAGAAACACATGATTTAGCTTCATATCGATGCGAAACACATTGTTTAGCTTCATATTCTTTCGAAACAAATGGGTTATCTTCAAACACTTGTGATATTCATGATTTAACTTCGACTGCATGCGAAACAAACGAGATGACTTCAAATCCATACGAAACACATGGTTTATTTTCAAATCAATGCGAAGTAGAAGGCTTATCCTCAAAACCATGCGACACAAATCGTTTAGCTTCAAATACTTGCGATATAATTGATAAAGCTTCAAATGCAGGAAGAACAAACGAGTTAGCTTCAAATCCAAGCGAAACAGATGATTTAGTTTCAAATCAATGCGAAGTAGAAGGCTTAGCTTCAAATCCATGCGACACAAATGATTTAGCTTCAAATAGTTGCGATAGAAGTGATATAGCTTCAATGCAGGCGAAACAAACGAGTTAGCTTCAAAGCCATGCGACACAAATGATTTAGCTTCAAATCCATGCGAAACACATGATTTTGTTTCACATCAATGCGAAGTAGTAGACATAGCTTCATATCCATGCGAAACAATTGATTTAGCTTCACATACTTGCGATATAAATGATATAGCCTCAAATGCAGGCGAAACAAACGAGTTAGCTTCAAATCCCAGCGAAACACATGGTTTAGTTTCAAATCAATGCGATGTAGAAGGCTTAGCTTCACATACATGAGAAACAAATGATTTAGCTTCAGATAATTGCGATATAATTGATAAAGCTTCAAATGCAGGCGAAACAAACGAGTTAGATTCAAATCCAAGCAAAACAGATGATTTAGTTTCAAATCAATGCGAAGTAGAAGGCTTAGCTTCAAATCCGTGCGACACAAATGATTTAGCTTCAAATACTTGCGATAGAAGTGATATAGCTTCAATGCAGGCGAAACAAACGAGTTAGCTTCAAAGCCATGCGACAGAAATGATTTAGCTTCAAATACTTGCGATATAATTGATACAGCATCAAATGCAGGCGAAACAAACGAGTTAGATTCAAATCCAAGCAAAACAGATGATTTAGTTTCAAATCAATGCGAAGTAGAAGGCTTAGCTTCAAATCCGTGCGACACAAATGATTTAGCTTCAAATACTTGCGATAGAAGTGATATAGCTTCAATGCAGGCGAAACAAACGAGTTAGCTTCAAAGCCATGCGACACAAATGATTTAGCTTCAAATACTTGCGATATAAATGATATAACTTCAAATGCAAGCAAAACAAACGAGTTAGCTTCAAATCCATGCGGTACACATGATTTAGCTTCAAATCAATGCGATGCACATGGTTTAGCTTCATATTCTTGCGAAACAAGTGGTTTAGCTTCAGATACTTGTGATAAACATGATTTAGCTTCAACTGCATGCGAAACAAACGCGTTAGTTTAAAATGCAAGAGAAACACGTGATTTAGCTTCAAATCAATGCGAAGTAGAAGGCTTAGATTCAAATCCATCCGATACGAATGATTTAGCTTCAAATACTTGCGGTATAAATGAAGTAGCTTCAAATGCAGGCGAAAAAAACGAGTTAACTTCAAATCCAAGAGAAACACATGATTTAGCTTCATATCGATGCGAAACACATTGTTTAGCTTCATATTCTTTCGAAACAAATGGGTTATCTTCAAACACTTGTGATATTCATGATTTAACTTCGTCTGCATGCGAAACAAACGAGATGACTTCAAATCCATACGAAACACATGGTTTATTTTCAAATCAATGCGAAGTAGAAGGCTTATCCTCAAAACCATGCGACACAAATCGTTTAGCTTCAAATACTTGCGATATAATTGATAAAGCTTCAAATGCAGGAAAAACAAACGAGTTAGCTTCAAATCCAAGCGAAACAGATGATTTAGTTTCAAATCAATGCGAAGTAGAAGGCTTAGCTTCAAATCCATGCGACACAAATGATTTAGCTTCAAATACTTGCGATAGAAGTGATATAGCTTCAATGCAGGCGAAACAAACGAGTTAGCTTCAAAGCCATGCGACACAAATGATTTAGCTTCAAATCCATGCGAAACACATGATTTTGTTTCACACCAATGCGAAGTAGTAGACATAGCTTCATATCCATGCGAAACAATTGATTTAGCTTCACATACTTGCGATATAAATGATATAGCCTCAAATGCAGGCGAAACAAACGAGTTAGCTTCAAATCCCAGCGAAACACATGGTTTAGTTTCAAATCAATGCGATGTAGAAGGCTTAGCTTCACATACATGAGAAACAAATGATTTAGCTTCAGATAATTGCGATATAATTGATAAAGCTTCAAATGCAGGCGAAACAAACGAGTTAGATTCAAATCCAAGCAAAACAGATGATTTAGTTTCAAATCAATGCGAAGTAGAAGGCTTAGCTTCAAATCCGTGCGACACAAATGATTTAGCTTCAAATACTTGCGATAGAAGTGATATAGCTTCAATGCAGGCGAAACAAACGAGTTAGCTTCAAAGCCATGCGACAGAAATGATTTAGTTTCAAATACTTGCGATATAATTGATACAGCATCAAATGCAGGCGAAACAAACGAGTTAGCTTCAAATACAAGCGAAACACATGATTTAGTGTCAAATCAATGCGAAGTAGAAGCCTTAGCTTCAACTCCATGCGAAACAAATGATTTAGATTCACATACTTGCGATATAAATGATATAGCTTCAAATAAGGGCGAAACAAACGAGTTAGCATCAAATCTGTGCGAAACACATTAATTATCTTCAAATCAATGCGAAGTAGAAGGCTTAGCTTCAAATACATGAGAAACAAATGATTTAACTTCAGATACTTGCGACTAAAATGATATAGCTTCAAATGCAGGCGAAACAAACGAGTTAGCTTCAAATCCAAGCGAAACACATGATTTACCTTCAAATGAATTCAAAGTAGAAGGCTTATCTTCAAAGCCATGCGACGCAAATGATTTAGCTTCAAATACTTGCGATATAATTGGTATAGCTTCAAATGCAGGCGAAACAAACGAGGGAGCTTCAAGTCTATGCGAAACACATGATTTAGCTTCAAATCCAAGCGAAACACATGGTTTAGTTTCATATTCTTGCAAAACAAATGGTTTAGCTTCATATACTTGTGATAAACTTGATTTAGCTTCAACCGCATGCGAAACAAACGAGTTAGCTTTAAAACCAAGCGAAACACATGACATAGCTCCAAAGCAATGCGAAGTAGAAGGCTTAGATTCATATCCATGCGAATCAAATGACTTAGCTTCAAATACTTGCGATATAAGTGATATAGCTTCAAATGCAGGCGAAACAAACGAGTTAGCTTCAAATCCAAGCGAAACACATGATTTACCTTCAAATTAATTTAAAGTAGAAGGCTTATATTCAAAGCCATGCGACACAAATGATTTAGCTTCAAATACTTGCGATATAAATGATATAACTTCAAATGCAAGCAAAACAAACGAGTTAGCTTCAAATCCATGCGGAACACATGATTCAGCTTCAAATCAATGCGATGCACATGGTTTAGCTTCATATTCTTGCGAAACAAGTGGTTTAGCTTCAGATACTTGTGATAAACATGATTTAGCTTCAACTGCATGCGAAACAAACGCGTTAGTTTAAAATGCAAGAGAAACACGTGATTTAGCTTCAAATCAATGCGAAGTAGAAGGCTTAGATTCAAATCCATCCGATACGAATGATTTAGCTTCAAATACTTGCGGTATAAATGAAGTAGCTTCAAATGCAGGCGAAAAAAACGAGTTAACTTCAAATCCAAGAGAAACACATGATTTAGCTTCATATCGATGCGAAACACATTGTTTAGCTTCATATTCTTTCGAAACAAATGGGTTATCTTCAAACACTTGTGATATTCATGATTTAACTTCGACTGCATGCGAAACAAACGAGATGACTTCAAATCCATACGAAACACATGGTTTATTTTCAAATCAATGCGAAGTAGAAGGCTTATCCTCAAAACCATGCGACACAAATCGTTTAGCTTCAAATACTTGCGATATAATTGATAAAGCTTCAAATGCAGGAAAAACAAACGAGTTAGATTCAAATACAAGCGAAACAGATGATTTAGTTTCAAATCAAATAAATGATATAGCTTCAAATACAGGCGAAACAAACGAGTTACCTTCAAATCCAAGCGAAACACACGATTTAGCTGCAAATCAATGCGATGTAGAATGTTTAGCTTCAAATCCGTGCGAAACAAATGATTTAGCTTCAAACACTTGGGATATAAGTGATATAGCTTCAAATGCAGACGAATCAAACGAGTTAGCTTCAAAATCCATGCGATACACATGATTTAGATTCAAATCAATGCGAGGAAGAAGGCTTTGCTTCAAATCCAAGAGAAACAATTGATTTAGGTTCAGATGCTTGCGATATAAGTGATATAGCATCAAATGCAGACGAAACAAACGAGTTAGCTTCAAATACAAGCGAAACACGTGATTTACCTCCAAATTGATTTAAAGTAGAAGGCTTATATTCAAAGCCATGCGACACAAATGATTTAGCTTCAAATACTTGCGATATAAATGATATAACTTCAAATGCTGGCGAAACAAACGAGTTAGCCTCAAATCCAAGCGAAACACATGATTTAGTGTCAAATCAATGCGAAGTAGAAGCCTTAGCTTCAACTCCATGCGAAACAAATGATTTAGCTTCACAGACTTGCGATATAAATGATATAGCTTCAAATAAGGGCGAAACAAACGAGTTACCTTCAAATCCAAGCGAAACCATCAAATACTTGCGATAGATAAGTGATATAAGTGATACAGTTTCAATGCAGGCGAAACAAACGAGTTAGCTTCAAATCTGTGCGAAATACATGATTTAGCTTCAAATTCATGCGAAACACATGGTTTAGCTTCATATTCTTGCGAAACAAATGGTTTAGATTCAGATAATTGTGATAAACATGATTTAGCTTCAAATGCAGGCGAAACAAACGAGTTACCTTCAAATCCAAGCGAAACGCATGATTTACCTTCAAATTAATGCATAGTAGAAGGCTTTCTTCAAAGCCATGAGACACAAATGATTTAGATTCAAATACTTGCGATATAATTGATATAGCTTCAAATGCAGGCGAAACAAACGAGATAGTTTCAAATCCATGCGAAACACATGAATTACCTTCAAATCCATGCGAAACACATGATTTAGTTACAAATCAATGCGAAGTAGTAGGCATAGCTTCATATCCATGCGAAAGAAATGATTTAGTTTCACATACTTGCGATATAAATGATATAGCTTCAAATGCAGGCGAAACAAACGAGTTAGCTTCAAATCCAAGCGAAACACATGATTTACCTTCAAATTAATGCGAAGTAGAAGGCTTATCCACAAAGCCATGCGACACAAATGATTTAGCTTCAAATACTTGCGATATAATTGATATAGTTTCAAATGCAGGCGAAACAAACGAGTTAGTTTCAAATCCATGCAAAACCCCTTGATTTAACTTCAAATCCATGCGAAACACATGATTTAGTTTCAAATCAATGCGAAACACATGGTTTAGCTTCATATTCTTGCGAAACAAATGGTTTAGATTCAGATAGTTGTGATAAACATGATTTAGCTTCAAATGCAGGCGAAACAAACGAGTTAGCTTCAAATCCAAGCGAAACACATGATTTAGTGCCAAATCAATGCGAAGTAGTAGCCTTAGCTTCAACTCCATGCGAAACAAATGATTTAGCTTCACAGACTTGCGATATAAATGATATAGATTCAAATGCAGGCGAGACAAACGAGTTAGCTTCAAATCTGTGCGAAACACATGATTTCGCTTCAAATACATGCGAAACACATGATTTTGTTTAACATCAATGCGAAGTAGTAGACATAGCTTCATATCCATGCGAAACAAATGATTTAGCTTCACATACTTGCGATATAAATGATATAGCCTCAAATGCAGGCGAAACAAACGAGTTAGCTTCAAATCCAAGCTAAACACATGATTTACCTTCAAACTAATGCGAAGTACAAGGCTTATCCTCAAAGCCATGCGACACAAATGATTCAGCTTCAAATACTTGCGATATAATTGATTTAGCTACAAATGCAGGCGAAACAAACGAGTTAGCTTCAAATCCATGCGAAACACATGGTTTAGCATCATATTCTTGCGAAACAAATGGTTTAGCTTCATATACTTGCGATATAAATGATATAGCTTAAAATGCAGGCGAAACAGACGAGTTAGCTTCAAATCCCAGCGAAACACATGGTTTAGTTTCAAATCAATGCGAAGTAGAAGGCTTAGCTTCACAAACATGAGAAACAAATGATTTAGCTTCAGATAATTGCGATATAATTGATAAAGCTTCAAAGGCTGGCGAAACAAACGAGTTAGATTCAAATCCAAGCAAAATAGATGATTTAGTTTCAAATCAATGCTAAGTAGAAGGCTTAGCTTCAAATCCGTGCGACACAAATGATTTAGCTTCAAATACTTGCGATAGAAGTGATATAGCATCAATGCAGGCGAAACAAACGAGTTAGCTTCAAAGCCATGCGACACAAATGATTTAGCTTCAAATACTTGCTATATAATTGATACAGCATCAAATGCAGGCGAAACAAACGAGTTACCTTCAAATCCAAGCGAAACGCATGATTTACCTTCAAATTAATGCATAGTAGAAGGCTTTCTTCAAAGCCATGAGACACAAATGATTTAGCTTCAAATACTTGCGATATAATAGATATAGCTTCAAATGCAGGCGAAACAAACGAGTTACCTTCAAATCCAAGCGAAACACATGGTTTAGCTTTATATTCTTGCGAAACAAATGGTTTAGATTCAGATACTTGTGATAAACATGATTTAGCTTCAAATGCAGGCGAAACAAACGAGTTAGCTTCAAATCCAAGCGAAACACATGATTTACCTTCAAATTAATGCGAAGTAGAAGGCTTAGCTTCATATCCATGCGAATCAAATGACTTAGCTTCAAATACTTGCGATATAAGTGATATAGCTTCAAATGCAGGCGAAACAAACGAGTTAGCTTCAAATTCAAGCGAAACACATGATTTAGTGTCAAATCAATGCGAAGTAGAAGCCTTAGCTTCAACTCCATGCGAAACAAATGATTTAGCTTCACAGACTTGCGATATAAATGATATAGCTTCAAATAAGGGCGAAACAAACGAGTTACCTTCAAATCCAAGCGAAACCATCAAATACTTGCGATAGATAAGTGATATAAGTGATACAGTTTCAATGCAGGCGAAACAAACGAGTTAGCTTCAAATCTGTGCGAAATACATGATTTAGCTTCAAATTCATGCGAAACACATGGTTTAGCTTCATATTCTTGCGAAACAAATGGTTTAGATTCAGATAATTGTGATAAACATGATTTAGCTTCAAATGCGGGCGAAACAAACGAGTTACCTTCAAATCCAAGCGAAACGCATGATTTACCTTCAAATTAATGCATAGTAGAAGGCTTTCTTCAAAGCCATGAGACACAAATGATTTAGATTCAAATACTTGCGATATAATTGATATAGCTTCAAATGCAGGCGAAACAAACGAGATAGTTTCAAATCCATGCGAAACACATGAATTACCTTCAAATCCATGCGAAACACATGATTTAGTTACAAATCAATGCGAAGTAGTAGGCATAGCTTCATATCCATGCGAAAGAAATGATTTAGTTTCACATACTTGCGATATAAATGATATAGCTTCAAATGCAGGCGAAACAAACGAGTTAGCTTCAAATCCAAGCGAAACACATGATTTACCTTCAAATTAATGCGAAGTAGAAGGCTTATCCACAAAGCCATGCGACACAAATGATTTAGCTTCAAATACTTGCGATATAATTGATATAGTTTCAAATGCAGGCGAAACAAACGAGTTAGTTTCAAATCCATGCAAAACCCCTTGATTTAACTTCAAATCCATGCGAAACACATGATTTAGTTTCAAATCAATGCGAAACACATGGTTTAGCTTCATATTCTTGCGAAACAAATGGTTTAGATTCAGATAGTTGTGATAAACATGATTTAGCTTCAAATGCAGGCGAAACAAACGAGTTAGCTTCAAATCCAAGCGAAACACATGATTTAGTGCCAAATCAATGCGAAGTAGTAGCCTTAGCTTCAACTCCATGCGAAACAAATGATTTAGCTTCACAGACTTGCGATATAAATGATATAGATTCAAATGCAGGCGAGACAAACGAGTTAGCTTCAAATCTGTGCGAAACACATGATTTCGCTTCAAATACATGCGAAACACATGATTTTGTTTAACATCAATGCGAAGTAGTAGACATAGCTTCATATCCATGCGAAACAAATGATTTAGCTTCACATACTTGCGATATAAATGATATAGCCTCAAATGCAGGCGAAACAAACGAGTTAGCTTCAAATCCAAGCGAAACACATGATTTACCTTCAAACTAATGCGAAGTACAAGGCTTATCCTCAAAGCCATGCGACACAAATGATTCAGCTTCAAATACTTGCGATATAATTGATTTAGCTACAAATGCAGGCGAAACAAACGAGTTAGCTTCAAATCCATGCGAAACACATGGTTTAGCATCATATTCTTGCGAAACAAATGGTTTAGCTTCATATACTTGCGATATAAATGATATAGCTTAAAATGCAGGCGAAACAGACGAGTTAGCTTCAAATCCCAGCGAAACACATGGTTTAGTTTCAAATCAATGCGAAGTAGAAGGCTTAGCTTCACAAACATGAGAAACAAATGATTTAGCTTCAGATAATTGCGATATAATTGATAAAGCTTCAAAGGCAGGCGAAACAAACGAGTTAGATTCAAATCCAAGCAAAATAGATGATTTAGTTTCAAATCAATGCTAAGTAGAAGGCTTAGCTTCAAATCCGTGCGACACAAATGATTTAGCTTCAAATACTTGCGATAGAAGTGATATAGCATCAATGCAGGCGAAACAAACGAGTTAGCTTCAAAGCCATGCGACACAAATGATTTAGCTTCAAATACTTGCTATATAATTGATACAGCATCAAATGCAGGCGAAACAAACGAGTTAGCTTCAAATCCATGCGAAACACATGATTTAGTGTCAAATCAATGCGAAGTAGAAGCCTTAGCTTCAACTCCATGCGAAACAAATGATTTAGCTTCACAGACTTGCGATATAAATGATATAGCTTCAAATAAGGGCGAAACAAACGAGTTAGCTTCAAATCTGTGCGAAACACATGATTTAGCTTCAAATTCATGCGAATCACATGGTTTAGCTTCATATTCTTGCGAAACAAATGGTTTAGATTCAGATACTTGTGATAAACATGATTTAGCTTCAAATGCAGGTGAAACAAACGAGTTAGTTTCAAATCCATGCAAAACCCCTTGATTTAACTTCAAATCCATGCGAAACACATGATTTAGTTTCAAATCAATGCGAAACACATGGTTTAGCTTCATATTCTTGCGAAACAAATGGTTTAGATTCAGATAGTTGTGATAAACATGATTTAGCTTCAAATGCAGGCGAAACAAACGAGTTAGCTTCAAATCCAAGCGAAACACATGATTTACCTTCAAATTAATGCGAAGTAGAAGGCTTATCCTCAAAGCCATGCGACACAAATGATTTAGCTTCAAATACTTGCGATACAATTCATATAGCTTCAAATGCATGCGAAACAAACGAGTTAGCTTCAAATCCAAGCGAAACACATGATTTAGTTCCAAATCAATGCGAAGTAGAAGGCTTATCCTCAAAGCCATGCGACACAAATGATTCTGCTTCAAATACTTGCTATATGATTGATTTAGCTTCAAATGCATGCGAAACAAACAACTTAGCTACAAATCCAAGCGAAACACATGATTTAGTTCCAAATTATTGCGAAGTAGAAGGCTTAGCTTCAAATCCAAGCGAAACACATGATTTACCTTCAAATTAATGCAAAGTGGAAGGCTTATCTTCAAAGCCATGCGACACAAATGATTTAGCTTTAAATACTTGCGATATAAATGATATAGCATCAAATGCAGGCGAAACAAACGAGTTAGCTTCAAATCTGTGCGAAACACATGACTTAGCTTCAAATCCAAGCGAAACACATGGTTTAGTTTCATATTCTTGCGAAACAAATGGTTTAGATTCAGGTACTTGTGATAAACATGATTTAGCTTCAAATGCAGGCGAAACATCGAGTTAGTTTCACATCCATGCGAAACACATGATTTATCTTCAAATCCATGCGAAACACATGATTTAGCTTCAAATACTTGCGATATAATTGATATAGCTTCAAATGCAGGCGAAACAAACGAGTTAGCTTCAAATCTGTGCGAAACACATGACTTAGCTTCAAATTCATGCGAAACACACGGTTTAGCTTCATATTCTTGCGAAACAAATGGTTTAGATTCAGGTACTTGTGATAAACATGATTTAGCTTCAAATGCAGGCGAAACATCGAGTTAGTTTCACATACATGCGAAACACATGATTTAGCTTCAAATCCATGCGAAACACACGATTTAGTTTCAAATCAATGCGAAGTAGTAGACATAGCTTCATATCCATGCGAAACAAATGATTTAGCTTCACATACTAGCGATATAAATGATATAGCTTCAAATGCAGGCGAAACAAACGAGTTACCTTCAAATCCAAGCGAAACACATGATTTACCTTCAAATTAATGCAAAAAGGAAGGCTTATCTTCAAAGCCATGCGACACAAATCGTTTAGCTTCAAATACTTGCGATATAATTGATAAAGCTTCAAATGCAGGCGAAACAAACGAGTTAGCTTCAAATCCAAGCGAAACACATGATTTAGTGTCAAATCAATGCGAAGTAGAAGCCTTAGCTTCAACTCCATGCGAAACAAATGATTTAGATTCACATACTTGCGATATAAATGATATAGCTTCAAATAAGGGCGAAACAAACGAGTTAGCTTCAAATCTGTGCGAAACACATGATTTATCTTCAAATTCATGCGAAACACATGGTTTAGCTTCTTGTTCTTGCGAAACGAATGGTTTAGATTCTTATAATTGTCATAAACATGATTTAGCTTCAAATCCTGGCGAAACAAACGAGTTACCTTTAAATCCAAGCGAAACACATGATTTACCTTCAAATTAATTTAAAGTAGAAGGCTTATATTCAAAGCCATGCGACACAAATGATTTAGCTTCAAATACTTGCGATATAAATGATATAACTTCAAATGCAGGCAAAACAAACGAGTTAGCTTCAAATCCATGCGGAACACATGATTTAGCTTCAAATCAATGCGATGCACATGGTTTAGCTTCATATTCTTGCGAAACAAGTGGTTTAGCATCAGATACTTGTGATAAACATGATTTAGCTTCAACTGCATGCGAAACAAACGCGTTAGTTTAAAATGCAAGAGAAACACATGATTTAGCTTCAAATCAATGCGAAGTAGAAGGCTTAGATTCAAATCCATCCGATACGAATGATTTAGCTTCAAATACTTGCGGTATAAATGAAGTAGCTTCAAATGCAGGCGAAAAAAACGAGTTAACTTCAAATCCAAGAGAAACACATGATTTAGCTTCATATCGATGCGAAACACATTGTTTAGCTTCATATTCTTTCGAAACAAATGGGTTATCTTCAAACACTTGTGATATTCATGATTTAACTTCGACTGCATGCGAAACAAACGAGATGACTTCAAATCCATACGAAACACATGGTTTATTTTCAAATCAATGCGAAGTAGAAGGCTTATCCTCAAAACCATGCGACACAAATCGTTTAGCTTCAAATACTTGCGATATAATTGATAAAGCTTCAAATGCAGGAAGAACAAACGAGTTAGCTTCAAATCCAAGCGAAACAGATGATTTAGTTTCAAATCAATGCGAAGTAGAAGGCTTAGCTTCAAATCCATGCGACACAAATGATTTAGCTTCAAATAGTTGCGATAGAAGTGATATAGCTTCAATGCAGGCGAAACAAACGAGTTAGCTTCAAAGCCATGCGACACAAATGATTTAGCTTCAAATCCATGCGAAACACATGATTTTGTTTCACATCAATGCGAAGTAGTAGACATAGCTTCATATCCATGCGAAACAATTGATTTAGCTTCACATACTTGCGATATAAATGATATAGCCTCAAATGCAGGCGAAACAAACGAGTTAGCTTCAAATCCCAGCGAAACACATGGTTTAGTTTCAAATCAATGCGATGTAGAAGGCTTAGCTTCACATACATGAGAAACAAATGATTTAGCTTCAGATAATTGCGATATAATTGATAAAGCTTCAAATGCAGGCGAAACAAACGAGTTAGATTCAAATCCAAGCAAAACAGATGATTTAGTTTCAAATCAATGCGAAGTAGAAGGCTTAGCTTCAAATCCGTGCGACACAAATGATTTAGCTTCAAATACTTGCGATAGAAGTGATATAGCTTCAATGCAGGCGAAACAAACGAGTTAGCTTCAAAGCCATGCGACAGAAATGATTTAGCTTCAAATACTTGCGATATAATTGATACAGCATCAAATGCAGGCGAAACAAACGAGTTAGATTCAAATCCAAGCAAAACAGATGATTTAGTTTCAAATCAATGCGAAGTAGAAGGCTTAGCTTCAAATCCGTGCGACACAAATGATTTAGCTTCAAATACTTGCGATAGAAGTGATATAGCTTCAATGCAGGCGAAACAAACGAGTTAGCTTCAAAGCCATGCGACACAAATGATTTAGCTTCAAATACTTGCGATATAAATGATATAACTTCAAATGCAAGCAAAACAAACGAGTTAGCTTCAAATCCATGCGGTACACATGATTTAGCTTCAAATCAATGCGATGCACATGGTTTAGCTTCATATTCTTGCGAAACAAGTGGTTTAGCTTCAGATACTTGTGATAAACATGATTTAGCTTCAACTGCATGCGAAACAAACGCGTTAGTTTAAAATGCAAGAGAAACACGTGATTTAGCTTCAAATCAATGCGAAGTAGAAGGCTTAGATTCAAATCCATCCGATACGAATGATTTAGCTTCAAATACTTGCGGTATAAATGAAGTAGCTTCAAATGCAGGCGAAAAAAACGAGTTAACTTCAAATCCAAGAGAAACACATGATTTAGCTTCATATCGATGCGAAACACATTGTTTAGCTTCATATTCTTTCGAAACAAATGGGTTATCTTCAAACACTTGTGATATTCATGATTTAACTTCGTCTGCATGCGAAACAAACGAGATGACTTCAAATCCATACGAAACACATGGTTTATTTTCAAATCAATGCGAAGTAGAAGGCTTATCCTCAAAACCATGCGACACAAATCGTTTAGCTTCAAATACTTGCGATATAATTGATAAAGCTTCAAATGCAGGAAAAACAAACGAGTTAGCTTCAAATCCAAGCGAAACAGATGATTTAGTTTCAAATCAATGCGAAGTAGAAGGCTTAGCTTCAAATCCATGCGACACAAATGATTTAGCTTCAAATACTTGCGATAGAAGTGATATAGCTTCAATGCAGGCGAAACAAACGAGTTAGCTTCAAAGCCATGCGACACAAATGATTTAGCTTCAAATCCATGCGAAACACATGATTTTGTTTCACACCAATGCGAAGTAGTAGACATAGCTTCATATCCATGCGAAACAATTGATTTAGCTTCACATACTTGCGATATAAATGATATAGCCTCAAATGCAGGCGAAACAAACGAGTTAGCTTCAAATCCCAGCGAAACACATGGTTTAGTTTCAAATCAATGCGATGTAGAAGGCTTAGCTTCACATACATGAGAAACAAATGATTTAGCTTCAGATAATTGCGATATAATTGATAAAGCTTCAAATGCAGGCGAAACAAACGAGTTAGATTCAAATCCAAGCAAAACAGATGATTTAGTTTCAAATCAATGCGAAGTAGAAGGCTTAGCTTCAAATCCGTGCGACACAAATGATTTAGCTTCAAATACTTGCGATAGAAGTGATATAGCTTCAATGCAGGCGAAACAAACGAGTTAGCTTCAAAGCCATGCGACAGAAATGATTTAGTTTCAAATACTTGCGATATAATTGATACAGCATCAAATGCAGGCGAAACAAACGAGTTAGCTTCAAATACAAGCGAAACACATGATTTAGTGTCAAATCAATGCGAAGTAGAAGCCTTAGCTTCAACTCCATGCGAAACAAATGATTTAGATTCACATACTTGCGATATAAATGATATAGCTTCAAATAAGGGCGAAACAAACGAGTTAGCATCAAATCTGTGCGAAACACATTAATTATCTTCAAATCAATGCGAAGTAGAAGGCTTAGCTTCAAATACATGAGAAACAAATGATTTAACTTCAGATACTTGCGACTAAAATGATATAGCTTCAAATGCAGGCGAAACAAACGAGTTAGCTTCAAATCCAAGCGAAACACATGATTTACCTTCAAATGAATTCAAAGTAGAAGGCTTATCTTCAAAGCCATGCGACGCAAATGATTTAGCTTCAAATACTTGCGATATAATTGGTATAGCTTCAAATGCAGGCGAAACAAACGAGGGAGCTTCAAGTCTATGCGAAACACATGATTTAGCTTCAAATCCAAGCGAAACACATGGTTTAGTTTCATATTCTTGCAAAACAAATGGTTTAGCTTCATATACTTGTGATAAACTTGATTTAGCTTCAACCGCATGCGAAACAAACGAGTTAGCTTTAAAACCAAGCGAAACACATGACATAGCTCCAAAGCAATGCGAAGTAGAAGGCTTAGATTCATATCCATGCGAATCAAATGACTTAGCTTCAAATACTTGCGATATAAGTGATATAGCTTCAAATGCAGGCGAAACAAACGAGTTAGCTTCAAATCCAAGCGAAACACATGATTTACCTTCAAATTAATTTAAAGTAGAAGGCTTATATTCAAAGCCATGCGACACAAATGATTTAGCTTCAAATACTTGCGATATAAATGATATAACTTCAAATGCAAGCAAAACAAACGAGTTAGCTTCAAATCCATGCGGAACACATGATTCAGCTTCAAATCAATGCGATGCACATGGTTTAGCTTCATATTCTTGCGAAACAAGTGGTTTAGCTTCAGATACTTGTGATAAACATGATTTAGCTTCAACTGCATGCGAAACAAACGCGTTAGTTTAAAATGCAAGAGAAACACGTGATTTAGCTTCAAATCAATGCGAAGTAGAAGGCTTAGATTCAAATCCATCCGATACGAATGATTTAGCTTCAAATACTTGCGGTATAAATGAAGTAGCTTCAAATGCAGGCGAAAAAAACGAGTTAACTTCAAATCCAAGAGAAACACATGATTTAGCTTCATATCGATGCGAAACACATTGTTTAGCTTCATATTCTTTCGAAACAAATGGGTTATCTTCAAACACTTGTGATATTCATGATTTAACTTCGACTGCATGCGAAACAAACGAGATGACTTCAAATCCATACGAAACACATGGTTTATTTTCAAATCAATGCGAAGTAGAAGGCTTATCCTCAAAACCATGCGACACAAATCGTTTAGCTTCAAATACTTGCGATATAATTGATAAAGCTTCAAATGCAGGAAAAACAAACGAGTTAGATTCAAATACAAGCGAAACAGATGATTTAGTTTCAAATCAAATAAATGATATAGCTTCAAATACAGGCGAAACAAACGAGTTACCTTCAAATCCAAGCGAAACACACGATTTAGCTGCAAATCAATGCGATGTAGAATGTTTAGCTTCAAATCCGTGCGAAACAAATGATTTAGCTTCAAACACTTGGGATATAAGTGATATAGCTTCAAATGCAGACGAATCAAACGAGTTAGCTTCAAAATCCATGCGATACACATGATTTAGATTCAAATCAATGCGAGGAAGAAGGCTTTGCTTCAAATCCAAGAGAAACAATTGATTTAGGTTCAGATGCTTGCGATATAAGTGATATAGCATCAAATGCAGACGAAACAAACGAGTTAGCTTCAAATCCAAACGAAACACATGATTTAGCTTCAAATCAATGCGATGTAAAAGCCTTAGCTTCAAATCCATGCGGAACAAATGATTTAGCTTCAAATACTTGCTATATGAGTGATGTAGATTCTACTGCAGGCGAAACAAACGAGATAGCTTCAAATCCATGCGAAACACATGATTTAGCTGTTAATCAATGCTATGTAGAATGTTTAGCTTCAAATCCATGCAATACACAAGATTTAGCTTCAAATCAATGCGATGTAGAAGGTTTAGCTTCAAATTCATGCGGAACAAATGATTGAGCTTCAACACTTGGAATATAGGTGATATAGCTTCAAATGCAGGTGAATCAAACGAGTTAGCTTCAAATCCATGCGACACAAATGTTTTAGCTTCAAATACTTGCTTCAAATATAGCTCCAAATGCAGGCGATACAAACGAGTTAGCTTCTAATCCATGCGAAATTCATGATTCAGCTTCAAATCAATGCGAACTAGATGTCTTAGCTTCTAATCCATGCGGAAAAAATGATTTAGCTTCAGATACTTGCGATATAAGTGATGTAGCATCAAATGCAGGCGAAACAATCGAGTTAGATTCAAATCCATGCAAAACACATGATTATGCTTCAAGACAATGCCACGTAGAAGGTTTAGCTTCAAATCCATGCGACACAAATGATTTAGATTCTGATACTATCGAAATAAGTGATATAGCTTCAAATGCAGACGAAACAAACCAGTTAGCTTCAAATCCAAGCGAAATACATGATTTAGCTTCATATCAAAGAGATGTAGAAGGTTTAGCTTCAAATCCAATCGAAACACATGATTTAGATTCAAATCAATACGATGTAGAATGTTTAGCTTCAAATCCGTGCGAAACAAAAAGATTTAGCTTCAAACACTTGGGATGTAAGTGATATAGCTTCAAATGGAGACGAATCAAACGAGTTAGCTTCAAAATCCATGCGATACACATGATTTAGCTTCAAATCAATGCGTGGTAGAAGGCTTTGCTTCAAATCCGTGAGAAACAATTGATTTAGGTTCAGATGCTTGCGATATAAGTGATATAGCATCAAATGCAGACAAAACAAACGAGTTAGCTTCAAAACCAAGCGAAACACATGATATATCTTCAAATCAATGCGATGTAGAAGCCTTAGCTTCAAATCCATGCCAAACAGATGATTAAGCTTCAAATCCATGCGTAACACATGTTTTAGCTTCATATCCAAGCGAAACAAATGATTTAGCCTTAAATCAATGCGATGTAGAAGGCTTAGATTCAAAACCAAGCGAAACAAATGGTTTAGCTTCAAATCAAAGCGATGTAAAAGGCTTAGCTTCAAATTAATTGCGAAGTAGTAGACTTATCTTCAAATCCGTGCGAAACAAATGGCTTAGCTTCAAATACTTGTGATATACATAATTTAGCTTTAACTGCATGCGAAACAAATGAGTTACTTTCAAATCAACGCGACACAAATGATTTAGCTTCAAATACTTGCGATAGAAGTGATATAGCTTCAATGCAGGCGAAACAAACGAGTTAGCTTCAAAGCCATGCGACACAAATGATTTAGCTTCAAATCCATGCGAAACACATGATTTTGTTTCACATCAATGCGAAGTAGTAGACATAGCTTCATATCCATGCGAAACAAATGATTTAGCTTCAGATACTTGCGACTAAAATGATATAGCTTCAAATGCAGGCGAAA
Source organism: Megalopta genalis (assembly GCF_051020955.1). NCBI lineage: Eukaryota > Metazoa > Arthropoda > Insecta > Hymenoptera > Halictidae > Megalopta > Megalopta genalis. Next base: position 316,401 of record NW_027476270.1, on the reverse strand, counting down.
CAAACGAGTTAGCTTCAAATCCAAGCGAAACACATGATTTACCTTCAAATGAATTCAAAGTAGAAGGCTTATCTTCAAAGCCATGCGACGCAAATGATTTAGCTTCAAATACTTGCGATATAATTGCTATAGCTTCAAATGCAGGCGAAACAAACGAGGGAGCTTCAAGTCTATGCGAAACACATGATTTAGCTTCAAATCCAAGCGAAACACATGGTTTAGTTTCATATTCTTGCAAAACAAATGGTTTAGCTTCATATACTTGTGATAAACTTGATTTAGCTTCAACCGCATGCGAAACAAACGAGTTAGCTTTAAAACCAAGCGAAACACATGATTTAGCTCCAAAGCAATGCGAAGTAGAAGGCTTAGCTTCATATCCATGCGAATCAAATGACTTAGCTTCAAATACTTGCGATATAAGTGATATAGCTTCAAATGCAGGCGAAACAAACGAGTTAGCTTCAAATCCAAGCGAAACACATGATTTACCTTCAAATTAATTTAAAGTAGAAGGCTTATATTCAAAGCCATGCGACACAAATGATTTAGCTTCAAATACTTGCGATATAAATGATATAACTTCAAATGCAGGCAAAACAAACGAGTTAGCTTCAAATCCATGCGGAACACATGATTTAGCTTCAAATCAATGCGATGCACATGGTTTAGCTTCATATTCTTGCGAAAAAAGTGGTTTAGCTTCAGATACTTGTGATAAACATGATTTAGCTTCAACTGCATGCGAAACAAACGCGTTAGTTTAAAATGCAAGAGAAACACATGATTTAGCTTCAAATCAATGCGAAGTAGAAGGCGTATCCTCAAAACCATGCGACACAAATCGTTTAGCTTCAAATACTTGCGATATAATTGATAAAGCTTCAAATGCAGGAAAAACAAACGAGTTAGCTTCAAATCCAAGCGAAACAGATGATTTAGTTTCAAATCAATGCGAAGTAGAAGGCTTAGCTTCAAATCCATGCGACACAAATGATTTAGCTTCAAATACTTGCGATAGAAGTGATATAGCTTCAATGCAGGCGAAACAAACGAGTTAGCTTCAAAGCCATGCGACACAAATGATTTAGCTTCAAATCCATGCGAAACACATGATTTTGTTTCACATCAATGCGAAGTAGTAGACATAGCTTCATATCCATGCGAAACAATTGATTTAGCTTCACATACTTGCGATATTAATGATATAGCCTCAAATGCAGGCGAAACAAACGAGTTAGCTTCAAATCCCAGCGAAACACATGGTTTAGTTTCAAATCAATGCGATGTAGAAGGCTTAGCTTCACATACATGAGAAACAAATGATTTAGCTTCAGATAATTGCGATATAATTGATAAAGCTTCAAATGCAGGCGAAACAAACGAGTTAGCTTCGAATCCATGCGAAACGCATGATTTAGCTTCAGATCAGTTCGAAGTAGAAGGTTTAGCTTCAAATCCATGCGAAACAAATGATTGAGCTTCAAACACTTGGGATATAGGTGATATAGCATCAAATGCAGACGAAACAAACGAGTTAGCTTCAAAACCAAGCGAAACACATGATTCAGCATCTAATCAATGCGATGTAGAAGCCTTAGCTTCAAATCCATGCGGAACAAATGATTTAGCTTCAAATACTTGCTATATAAGTGATATAGATTCTAATGCAGGCGAAACAAACGAGATAGCTTCAAATTCATGCGAAACACATTATTTAGCTGTAAATCAATGCTATGTAGAAGGTTTAGCTTCAAATCCATGCAATACACAAGATTTAGCTTCAAATCAATGCGATGTATAAGGTTTAGCTTCAAATCCATGTGGAACAAATGATTGAGCTTCAAACACTTGGAATATAGGTGATATAGCTTCAAATGCAGGTGAAACAAACGAGTTAGCTACTTATCCATGCGAAACAAATGATTTACCTTCAAATCAATGCGAAGTAGAAGGCTTAGGTTCATCCCCATGCGAAACGATTGATTTAGCTTCAAATACTTGTGATATACATGATTTAGCTTCAACTGCATGCGAAACAAACGAGTTATCTTCAAATCTATTCGAAACACATCATTTAGCTTCAAATCCAAGCGAAACACATTATTGTGCTTCAAATCAGTGCGAAGTAGAAGGCTCAGCTTCAAATCCATGCGAAACCATTGATTTAGATTAAAATACTTGCGATATAAGTGATATAGTGTCAACTGCAGGCGAAACAAACGAGTTAGCTACAAATCCACGCAAAAAACATGACTAACGTCAAATCAATGCGATATAGTAGATCTAGCTCCAAATCCATACGAAACACATGATTTAGCTGCAAATCAATGCGAAACACATGATTATGCTTCAAGACAATGCCACGTAGAAGGTTTAGCTTCACATCCATGCGACACAAACGATTTAGATTCTGATACTATCGAAATAAGTGATATAGCTTCAAATGCAGACGAAACAAACCAGTTAGCTTCAAATCCAAGCGAAATACATGATTTAGCTTCATATCAAGGAGATGTAGAAGGTTTAGCTTCAAATCCAATCGAAACACATGATTTAGATTCAAATCAATGCGATGTAGAATGTTTAGCTTCAAATTCTTGCGAAACAAATGATTTAGCTTCAAACACTTGGGACATAAGTGATATAGCTCCAAATGCAGGCGAAACAAACGAGTTAGCTTCTAATCCATGCGAAACACATGATTTAGTTTCAAATCACTGCGCATTTGATGTCATAGCTTCAAATTCATGCGAAACAAACGATTTATCTTCAGATACTGGCGATGTAAGTTATATAGCATCAAATGCGGGCGTAAAGAACGAGTTATCTTCAAATCCATGCGAAACACATTATTTAGGTTCAAAACGAAAGATTTAGATTCAAATACTTGCGAATATAAGTGATATAGCTCCAAATGCAGGCGAAACAAACGAGTTAGCCTCAAATCCATGAGCAACACATGATTTATCTTCAAATCAATGCGAAGTAGAAGGCTTAGCTTCAAATACATGAGAAACAAATGATTTAACTTCAGATACTTGCGACTAAAATGATATAGCTTCAAATGCAGGCGAAACAAACGAGTTAGCTTCAAATCCAAGCGAAACACATGATTTACCTTCAAATGAATTCAAAGTAGAAGGCTTATCTTCAAAGCCATGCGACGCAAATGATTTAGCTTCAAATACTTGCGATATAATTGGTATAGCTTCAAATGCAGGCGAAACAAACGAGGGAGCTTCAAGTCTATGCGAAACACATGATTTAGCTTCAAATCCAAGCGAAACACATGGTTTAGTTTCATATTCTTGCAAAACAAATGGTTTAGCTTCATATACTTGTGATAAACTTGATTTAGCTTCAACCGCATGCGAAACAAACGAGTTAGCTTTAAAACCAAGCGAAACACATGACATAGCTCCAAAGCAATGCGAAGTAGAAGGCTTAGATTCATATCCATGCGAATCAAATGACTTAGCTTCAAATACTTGCGATATAAGTGATATAGCTTCAAATGCAGGCGAAACAAACGAGTTAGCTTCAAATCCAAGCGAAACACATGATTTACCTTCAAATTAATTTAAAGTAGAAGGCTTATATTCAAAGCCATGCGACACAAATGATTTAGCTTCAAATACTTGCGATATAAATGATATAACTTCAAATGCAAGCAAAACAAACGAGTTAGCTTCAAATCCATGCGGAACACATGATTCAGCTTCAAATCAATGCGATGCACATGGTTTAGCTTCATATTCTTGCGAAACAAGTGGTTTAGCTTCAGATACTTGTGATGAACATGATTTAGCTTCAACTGCATGCGAAACAAACGCGTTAGTTTAAAATGCAAGAGAAACACGTGATTTAGCTTCAAATCAATGCGAAGTAGAAGGCTTAGATTCAAATCCATCCGATACGAATGATTTAGCTTCAAATACTTGCGGTATAAATGAAGTAGCTTCAAATGCAGGCGAAAAAAACGAGTTAACTTCAAATCCAAGAGAAACACATGATTTAGCTTCATATCGATGCGAAACACATTGTTTAGCTTCATATTCTTTCGAAACAAATGGGTTATCTTCAAACACTTGTGATATTCATGATTTAACTTCGACTGCATGCGAAACAAACGAGATGACTTCAAATCCATACGAAACACATGGTTTATTTTCAAATCAATGCGAAGTAGAAGGCTTATCCTCAAAACCATGCGACACAAATCGTTTAGCTTCAAATACTTGCGATATAATTGATAAAGCTTCAAATGCAGGAAAAACAAACGAGTTAGATTCAAATACAAGCGAAACAGATGATTTAGTTTCAAATCAAATAAATGATATAGCTTCAAATACAGGCGAAACAAACGAGTTACCTTCAAATCCAAGCGAAACACACGATTTAGCTGCAAATCAATGCGATGTAGAATGTTTAGCTTCAAATCCGTGCGAAACAAATGATTTAGCTTCAAACACTTGGGATATAAGTGATATAGCTTCAAATGCAGACGAATCAAACGAGTTAGCTTCAAAATCCATGCGATACACATGATTTAGATTCAAATCAATGCGAGGAAGAAGGCTTTGCTTCAAATCCAAGAGAAACAATTGATTTAGGTTCAGATGCTTGCGATATAAGTGATATAGCATCAAATGCAGACGAAACAAACGAGTTAGCTTCAAATCCAAACGAAACACATGATTTAGCTTCAAATCAATGCGATGTAAAAGCCTTAGCTTCAAATCCATGCGGAACAAATGATTTAGCTTCAAATACTTGCTATATGAGTGATGTAGATTCTACTGCAGGCGAAACAAACGAGATAGCTTCAAATCCATGCGAAACACATGATTTAGCTGTTAATCAATGCTATGTAGAATGTTTAGCTTCAAATCCATGCAATACACAAGATTTAGCTTCAAATCAATGCGATGTAGAAGGTTTAGCTTCAAATTCATGCGGAACAAATGATTGAGCTTCAACACTTGGAATATAGGTGATATAGCTTCAAATGCAGGTGAAACAAACGAGTTAGCTACTTATCCATGCGAAACAAATGATTTACCTTCAAATCAATGCGAAGTAGAAGGCTTAGGTTCATCCCCATGCGAAACGATTGATTTAGCTTCAAATACTTGTGATATACATGATTTAGCTTCAACTGCATGCGAAACAAACGAGTTATCTTCAAATCTATTCGAAACACATCATTTAGCTTCAAATCCAAGCGAAACACATTATTGTGCTTCAAATCAGTGCGAAGTAGAAGGCTCAGCTTCAAATCCATGCGAAACCATTGATTTAGATTAAAATACTTGCGATATAAGTGATATAGTGTCAACTGCAGGCGAAACAAACGAGTTAGCTACAAATCCACGCAAAAAACATGACTAACGTCAAATCAATGCGATATAGTAGATCTAGCTCCAAATCCATACGAAACACATGATTTAGCTGCAAATCAATGCGAAACACATGATTATGCTTCAAGACAATGCCACGTAGAAGGTTTAGCTTCACATCCATGCGACACAAATGATTTAGATTCTGATACTATCGAAATAAGTGATATAGCTTCAAATGCAGACGAAACAAACCAGTTAGCTTCAAATCCAAGCGAAATACATGATTTAGCTTCATATCAAGGAGATGTAGAAGGTTTAGCTTCAAATCCAATCGAAACACATGATTTAGATTCAAATCAATGCGATGTAGAATGTTTAGCTTCAAATTCTTGCGAAACAAATGATTTAGCTTCAAACACTTGGGACATAAGTGATATAGCTTCAAATGCAGGCGAAACAAACGAGTTAGCTTCTAATCCATGCGAAACACATGATTTAGTTTCAAATCACTGCGCATTTGATGTCATAGCTTCAAATTCATGCGAAACAAACGATTTATCTTCAGATACTGGCGATGTAAGTTATATAGCATCAAATGCGGGCGTAAAGAACGAGTTATCTTCAAATCCATGCGAAACACATTATTTAGGTTCAAAACGAAAGATTTAGATTCAAATACTTGCGAATATAAGTGATATAGCTCCAAATGCAGGCGAAACAAACGAGTTAGCCTCAAATCCATGAGCAACACATGATTTATCTTCAAATCAATGCGAAGTAGAAGGCTTAGCTTCAAATACATGAGAAACAAATGATTTAGCTTCAAATAATTGCGATATAATTGATATAGCTTCAAATGCAGGCGAAACAAACGAGTTAGCTTCAAATCTGTGCGAAACACATGATTTAGCTTAAAATTCATGCGAAACACATGGTTTAGCTTCATATTCTTGCGAAACAAATTGTTTAGATTCAGATACTTGTGATAAACATAATTTAGCTTCAAATGCAGGCGAAACATAGTTAGCTTCACATCCATGCGAAACACATGATTTAGCTTCAAATCCATGCGAAACACATGATGTAGTTTCAAATCAATGCGAAGTAGTAGATATAGCTTCATATCCATGCGAAACAAATGATTTAGCTTCACATACTTGCGATATAAATGATATAGCCTCAAATGCAGGCGAAACAAACGAGTTAGCTTCAAATCCAAGCGAAACACATGATTTAGTGTCAAATCAATGCGAAGTAGAAGCCTTAGCTTCAACTCCATGCGAAACAAATGATTTAGCTTCACAGACTTGCGATATAAATGATATAGATTCAAATGCAGGCGAAACAAACGAGTTAGCTTCAAATCTGTGCGAAACACATGATTTAGCTTCAAATACATGCGAAACACATGATGTAGTTTCAAATCAATGCGAAGTAGTAGATATAGCTTCATATCCATGCGAAACAAATGATTTAGCTTCACATACTTGCGATATAAATGATATAGCCTCAAATGCAGGCGAATCAAACGAGTTAGCTTCAAATCCAAGCGAAACACATGATTTAGTGTCAAATCAATGCGAAGTAGAAGCCTTAGCTTCAACTCCATGCGAAACAAATGATTTAGCTTCACAGACTTGCGATATAAATGATATAGATTCAAATCAATGCGAAACACATGATTATGCTTCAAGACAATGCCACGTAGAAGGTTTAGCTTCACATCCATGCGACACAAATGATTTAGATTCTGATACTATCGAAATAAGTGATATAGCTTCAAATGCAGACGAAACAAACCAGTTAGCTTCAAATCCAAGCGAAATACATGATTTAGCTTCATATCAAGGAGATGTAGAAGGTTTAGCTTCAAATCCAATCGAAACACATGATTTAGATTCAAATCAATGCGATGTAGAATGTTTAGCTTCAAATCCTTGCGAAACAAATGATTTAGCTTCAAACACTTGGGACATAAGTGATATAGCTTCAAATGCAGGCGAAACAAACGAGTTAGCTTCTAATCCATGCGAAACACATGATTTAGTTTCAAATCACTGCGCATTTGATGTCATAGCTTCAAATTCATGCGAAACAAACGATTTATCTTCAGATACTGGCGATGTAAGTTATATAGCATCAAATGCGGGCGTAAAGAACGAGTTATCTTCAAATCCATGCGAAACACATTATTTAGGTTCAAAACGAAAGATTCAGATTCAAATACTTGCGAATATAAGTGATATAGCTCCAAATGCAGGCGAAACAAACGAGTTAGCCTCAAATCCATGAGCAACACATGATTTATCTTCAAATCAATGCGAAGTAGAAGGCTTAGCTTCAAATACATGAGAAACAAATGATTTAGCATCAGATACTTGCGATACAAGAGATATAGTTTCAGATGCATGCAAAACAAGCGAGTTATCTACAACTGCATGCGAAACAATCGAGTTAGCTTCAAATCCAAGCGAGACACATGATTTCGCTTCAAATCAAAGCGAAGGAGAAAGCTTTGCTTCAAATCAATGTGAAACAACTGATTTGGCTTCAAATACTTGCGAATGTAAATGATGTAGCTTCAAATGGAGGCGAAACAAGCGAGTTAGCTTCAAATCCATGCGAAACACATGATTTAGCTTCAAATCATTGCGAAGTAGATGGCTTAGCTTCAAATCCAAGCGAAACACATGATTTTGCTTCAAATCAATGCGAAGTAGAAAGCTTAGCTTCAAGTCCATGCGAAACAAATGATTTAGCTTCACATACTTGCGATATAAATGATATAGCTTCAAATGCAGGCGAACAAACGAGTTACCTTCAAATCCATGCGGAAGACATGATTTAGCTTCAAATCAATGCGAAACACATGGTTTAGCTTCATATTCTTGCGATACAAGTGGTTTAACTTCAGATGCTTGTGATAAACATGATTTAGCTTCAACTGCATGCGAAACAGACGAGTTAGCTTCAAATCCATGCGAAACACAAGATTTAGCTTCAAATCAATGCAACGTAGAAGGATTAGCTTCAAAGCCATGCGACACAAATGATTTAGCTTCACATACTTGCGATATAAATGATACAGCTTCAAATGCAGGCGAAACAAACGAGTTAGCCTCAAATCCATGCGAAATACATGTTTTAGCTTCAAATCAATGCGAAGTAGAAGACTTAGCTTCAAATCCATGTGAAGCAACTGAATTAGATTCACATTCTTGCGATATAAATGATATAGCTTCAAATGCAGGCGAAACAAACGAGTTAGCCTCAAATCCATGAGCAACACATGATTTATCTTCAAATCAATGCGAAGTAGAAGGCTTAGCTTCAAATACATGAGAAACAAATGATTTAGCATCAGATACTTGCGATACAAGAGATATAGTTTCAGATGCAGGCAAAACAAGCGAGTTATCTACAAATGCATGCGAAACACATCATTTAGCTTCAAATCAATGCGGAGTAGTAGGCTTTGCTTCTAAACCATGCGAAACAAATGATTTAGCTTCAAATACTTGCGATATAATTGATAAAGCTTCATATGCAGGCGAAACAAACGAGTTAGATTCAAATCCAAGCGAAACACATGATTTAGTTTCAAATCAATGCGAAGTAGAAGGCTTAGCTTCAAATCCATGCGAAACAAATGATTTAGCTTCACATACTTGCGATATAAATAATATAGGTTCAAATGCTGGCGAAATAAACGAGTTAGCTACAAATCTGTGCGAAACACATGATTTACCTTCAAATCCAAGCGAAACACATGATTTACCTTCAAATTAATGCAAAGTAGAAGGCTTAACTTCACAGCCATGCGACACAAATGATTTAGCTTTAAATACTTGCGATATAATTGATATAGCTTCAAATGCAGGCGAAACAAGCGAGTTAGCTTCAAATCCATGCGAAACACATGATTTAGCTTCAAATCAATGCGAAGTAGAAGGCTTAGCTTCAAATCCATGCGAAACACATGATTCTGCTTCAAATCAATGCGAAGTAGAAGACTTAGCTTCAAATCCATGCGAATCAAATGATTTTGCTTCAAATACTTGTGATATACATCATATAGCTTCAAACGCAGGCGAAACAATCGCGTTAGGTTCAAATCCAAGGGAAACAAATGATTTAGCTTCAAATCAATGCGAAGTAGAAGGCTTATCTTCAAATACATGCGGAACAAATGATTTATATTCAAATACTAGCCATATAATTGATATAGTGTCAACTGCAGGCGAAACAATCGACCTAGCTTCGAACCCAAGCGAAACACATGATTTAATTTCAAATCAATACGAAGTAGAAGGCTTAGCTTCAAATCCATGCGATACAAACGAGTTAGCATCAAATCCATGCGAAACACATGATTTAGCTTCAAATCAATGCGAAGTAGAAGGCGTAGCTTCAAATCCATGCGAATCAAATGGTTTAGTTTCTAATACTTGTAATATATACATGATTTAGCTTCAACAGCATACGAAATAAACGAGTTAGCTTCAAATCCAAGCGAAACACATGATTTAGCTTAAAATCAATGCCAAGTAGAAGGCTCAGCTCCAAATCCATGCGGAACCAATGATTTAGATTCAAATACTTGCGATTAAGTGATATAGAGTCAACTGCAGGCGATACAAACGTGTTAGCTACAAATCCATGCAAAAAACATGACTAACTTCAAATCAATGCGATATAGAATGTCTAGATCCAAATCCATGCGAAACACATGATTTAGCTACAAATCAATGCGATGTGGAAGATTCTGCTTCAAATCCATGCGAAACACATGATTTAGTTTCAAATCAATGTGAAGTAAAAGGCGTAGCTTCAAATCCATGCGACACAATATATTTAGCTTCAAATATTTTGCGATATAATTGATAAAGCTCCAAACGCAGGCGAAACAAACGAGTTAGTTTCAAATCCAAGCAAAACACATGATTTTGTTTAAAACCAATGCGAAGTAGAAGGCTTTGCTTCAAATCCATGCGAAACACATGATTTAGCTTCAAATCAATGCGAAGTAGAAGGCTTAGCTACAAATACATGAGAAACAAATGATTTAGCTTCAGATAATTGCGATATAAGTGATATAGAACCAAAAGCAGGCGAAACAGACGAATTAGCATCAAATCCATGCGAAACAAATGCTTTAGGTTCAGATACTTGCGATATAAGGGATGGAGCTTCAAATGCAGGAGAAACTATCGAGTTAGCTCCAAATCCATGCGAAACAAATGATTTATCATCACATACTTGCGATATAAGTGATAAAGCTTCAAATTCATGCGAAACACATGATTTTGCTTCAAACCAATGCGAATTAGAAGGCTTGGCTTCAAATCCATGCGAATCAAATGATTTTGCTTCAAATTCTTGTGATATACATGATATAGCTTCAAACGCAGGCGAAACAAACGAGTTAGCTTCAAATGCAGGCCAAACACATGATTTAGCTCCAAATTCATGCGAAACACATGGATTAGCTTCATATACTTGCGAAACAAGTGGTTCAGCTTCAGATACTTGTGATAAACATGATTTAGCTTCAACTGCATGCGAAACAATCGAGTTAGCTTCAAATCCAAGGGAAACAAATGATTTAGCTACAAATCAATGCGAAGTAGAAGGGTTAGCCACAAAGCCAAGCGACACAAATGATTTAGCTTCAAATACTTGCGATATAAATGATATACCTTCAACTGCAGGCAAAACAAACGAGATAGCTTCAAATCCATGCGGAACACATGATTTAGCTTCAAATCAATGCGATGCACATGGTGTAGCTTCATATTCTTGCGAAACAAGTGGTTTAGCTTCAGATACTTGTGATAAACATGATTCAGATTCAACTGCATGCAAAACAAATGAGTTAGTTTAAAATGCAAGAGAAACACATGATTTAGCTTCATATCGATGCGAAACACATTGTTTAGCTTCATATTCTTGCGAAACAAATGGTTTAGCTTCATATACTTGCGATATAAATGATATAGCTTCAAATGCAGGCGAAACAAACGAGTTAGCTTGAAATCCAAGCGAAACACATGGTGAAGTTTAAAATCAATGCGAAGTAGATGTCTTATCCTCAAAGCCATGCAACACAAATCGTTTAGCTTCAAATACTTGCGATAGAAGTGATATAGCTTCAATTCAGGCGAAACAAACGAGTTAGCTTTAAACCCATGCAACACAAATGATTTAGATTCAAATACTTGCGATATAATTGATATAGCTTCAAATGCAGGCGAAACAAACGAGTTAGCTTCAAATCCAAGCGAAACACATGATTTAGTTTCAAAACAATGCGAAGTAGATGGCTTAACTTCAAATCCATGCGAAACAAATGATTTAGCTTCACATACTTGCGACAAAAATGATATAGCTTCAAATGCAGGCGAAACAAACGAGTTAGCTTCAAATCCAAGCGAAACACATGATCTACCTTCAAATGAATCCAAAGTAGAAGGATTATATTCAAAGCCATGCGACACAAATGATTTAGCTTCAAATACTTGCGATATAAATGATATAGCTTCAATTCAGGCGAAACAAACGAGTTAGCTTTAAACCCATGCAACACAAATGATTTAGATTCAAATACTTGCGATATAATTGATATAGCTTCAAATGCAGGCGAAACAAACGAGTTAGCTTTAAAACCAAGCGAAACACATGATTTAGCTTCAAATCAATGCGAAGTAGAAGGCTTAGCTTCAAATTCATGAGAAACAAAGGATTTAACTTCAGATACTTGCGATACAAGAGATATAGTTTCAAATGCAGGCGAAACAAACGAGTTAGCTTCAAATCCAAGCGAAACAAATGATTTACCTACAAATTAATTTAAAGTAGAAGGCTTATATTCAAAGCCATGCGACACAAATGATTTAGCTTCAAATACTTGCGATATAAATGATATAACTTCAAATGCAGCCAAAACAAACGAGTTAGCTTCAAATCCATGCGAAACGTATAATTTGGCTTCAAAATAATTCGAAACACATGGTTTAGTTTCATATTTTTGCGAAACAAGTGGTTTAGCTTCAGATACTTGTGATAAACAAGATTTAGCTCCAACTGCATGCGAAACAATCGAGTAAGCTTCAAATCCAAGCCAAACACAGTATTTAGCTTTAAATTAATGCGAAGTAGAAGGCTTAGCTTCAAATCCATGCGAAACACATGATTTAGCTTAAAATTGATGCGAAACACATGGATTAGCTTCAAATTCGTGCGTAACAAATGATTTAGATTCAAATACCTATGATATACATTCTTTAGCTACAACTGCAAGCGAAACAAACGAGTTAGCTACAAATCCATGCGAAACGAACGATTTAGCATCAGATACTTGCGATATAAGTGATATAGCTTCAAATGCAGGGGAATCAAACGAGTTAGCTTCAAAATCCATGCGATACACATGATTTATATTCAAATCAATGCGAAGTAGAAGACTTAGTTTTCAAATCCATTCGGAACAAATGATTTAGCTTGAAATGCTTGCGATATAAGTGATATAAATTCAACTGCAGGCGAAACAAACGAGTTAGCTTCAAATCCATGCGAAACAAATGCTTTTTCTTCAAATACTTGCGACACAACTGACATAGCTTCAAATGCAGGCGAAACAAACCAGTTAGCTTCAATTCCATGCGAAACACATGATTTAGCTTAAAATTGATGCGAAACACATGGATTAGCTTCAAATTCGTGCGTAACAAATGATTTAGATTCAAATACCTATGGTATACATTATTTTGCTACAACTGCAAGCGAAACAAACGAGTTAGCTTCAAATCCATGCGAAAGCCATGATTTGGCTGCAAATCAATGCGATGTAGAAGATTTAGCTTCAAATCCACGCGGAACAAATGGTTCGGCTTCAGATACTTGTGATAAACATTATTTAGCTTCCACTGCATGCGGAACAATCGAGTTAGCTTCAAATCCTAGGGAAACAAATGATTTAGCTACAAATCAATGCGAAGTAGATGGCTTAGCTTCAAAACCATGCGAAGTAGAACACTCAGCTTCAAATCTATGCGGAACAAATGGTATAGCTTCAAATACTTGTGAAATACATGATTTAGCTTCAACTGCATGCGAAACAAGTCAGTTAGCTTCAAATCCATTCAAAACACATGATTTATCTTCAAATCAATGCGTAGTAGAAGACTTATCTTCAAATCCATGCGAAACGAAAGATTTAGCTTCAAATCAATGCGAAGTAGTAGACTTAGCTTCAAATCCATGCGAAACAAGTGGTTTAGCTTCAAATTATTGCGAAGTAGAAGGCTTAGCTTCAAATCCATGCGAAACGAATGATTTGGCTTCAAATCAATTCGAAACACATGGTTTAGTTTCATATTCTTGCGAAACAAGTGGTTTAGCTTCAGATACTTGTGATAAACATGATTTAGCTCCAACTGCATGCGAAACAATCGAGTAAGCTTCAAATCCATGCGAAACAAATGATTTAGCTTCACATACTTGCGATATAATTGATATAGCTTCAAATGCAGGCGAAACCAATGAGTTAGCTTCAAATCCAAGCGAAACACATGACTTAGCTTCAAATTCATGCGAAACACATGGATTAGCTTCATATTCTTGCGAAACAAATGGTTTAGATTCAGATACTTGTGATAAACATGATTTAGCTTCAATTGCAGGCGAAACATCGAGTTAGTTTCACATCCATGCGAAACACATGATTTAGCTTCAAATCCATGCGAAACACATGATTTAGTTTCAAATCAATGCGAAGTAGTAGACATACCTTCAAATCCAAGCGAAACACATGATTTACCTTCAAATTAATGCAAGTTAGATGGCTTATCTTCAAAGCCATGCGACACAATGATTTAGCTTCAAATACTTGCGATATAATTGATATAGCCTCAAATGCAGGCGAAACAAACGAGTTAGCTTCAAATCTGTGCGAAACACATGATTTAGCTTCAAATCCAAGCGAAACACACGATTTACCTTCAAATTAATGCGAAGTAGAAGACTTATACTCAAATCCATGCGACACAAATGATTTACCTTCAAATACTTGCGATATAATTGATATAGCTTCAAATGCAGGTGAAACCAATGAGTTAGCTTCAAATCTGTGCGAAACACATGACTTAGCTTCAAATTCATGCGAAACACATGGATTAGCTTCATATTCTTGCGAAACAAATGGTTTAGATTCAGATACTTGTGATAAACATGGTTTAGCTTCAATTGCAGGCGAAACATCGAGTTAGTTTCACATCCATGCGAAACACATGATTTAACTTCAAATCCATGCGAAACACATGATTTAGTTTCAAATCAATGCGAAGTAGTAGACATACCTTCAAATCCAAGCGAAACACATGATTTACCTTCAAATTAATGCAAAGTAGATGGCTTATCTTCAAAGCCATGCGACACAAATGATTTAGCTTCAAATACTTGCGATATAATTGATATAGCTTCAAATGCAGGCGAAACAAACGAGTTAGCTTCAAATCCAAGCGAAACACATGGTTTAGTTTCAATCAATGCGTAGTAGAAGGCTTATCCTCAAAGCCATGCGACACAAATGATTTAGCTTCAAATACTTGCGATATAATTGATAAAGCTGCAACTGCATACGAATCAAACGTGTTAGCTTCAAATCCAAAGGAAACACATGATTTTGCTTCAAATTCATGGCTAACACATGGTTTAGCTGCATATTCCTGCGAAACAAGTGGTTTAGATGCAGATACTTGTGGTAAACATGATTTAGCTTCAACTGCATGCGAAACAAACGAGTTAGTTTCAAATCCATGCGAAATGCATGATTTAGCTTCAAATCAGTTCGAAGTAGAAGGCTTAGCTTCAAATCCATGCGAAACGAATGATTTGGCTTCAAATCAATTCGAAACACATGGTTTAGTTTCATATTCTTGCGAAACAGTGGTTTAGCTTCAGATACTTGTGATAAACATGATTTAGCTCCAACTGCATGCGAAACAATCGAGTAAGCTTCAAATCCATGGGAAACAAATGATTTAGCTTCTCATACTTGCGATATAAATGATATAGCTTCAAATGCAGGAGAAACAAACGAGTTAGCTTCAAATCCAAGCGAAACACATGATTTAGTTTCAAATCAATGTGAAGTAGAAGCTTAGCTTCAAATCAAAGCGAAGTAGAACACTCAGCTTCAAATCTATGCGGAACAAATGGTATAGCTTCAAATATTTGTGAAATACATAGTTTAGCTTCAACTGCATGCGAAACAAACGAGTGAGCTTCAAATTCATGAGAAAAACATGGTTTAGCTCCATATTCTTGCGAAACAAATGGTTTAGATTCAGATACTTGTGATATACATGATTTAGCTTCAACTGCATGCGAAACAATCGCGTTAGCATCAAATCCAAGCGAAACACATGATTTAGCTTCAAATCAAGGCGAAGTAGAAGGCTTAGCTTCAAATCCAAGCGAATCAAATGGGTTAGCTTCAAATATTTTTGATATACATGATTTAGCCTCAACTGCAGACGAAACAAACGAGGTAGCTTCAAATCCAAGCGAAACACATGATTAGTTTCAAAACAATGCGAAGTAGATGGCTTAACTTCAAATCCATGCGAAACAAATGATTTAGCTTCACATACTTGCGACAAAAATGATATAGCTTCAAATGCAGGCGAAACAAACGAGTTAGCTTCAAATCCAAGCGAAACACATGATCTACCTTCAAATGAATCCAAAGTAGAAGGCTTATCTTCAAAGCCATGCGACGCAAATGATTTTGCTTCAAATACTTGCGATATAATTGATATAGCTTCAAATGCAGGCGAAACAAACGAGGGAGCTTCAAGTCTATGCGAAACACATGATTTAGCTTCAAATCCAAGCGAAACACATGGTTTAGTTTCATACTTGCGAAACAAATGGTTTAGCTTCATATACTTGTGATAATCTTGATATAGCTTCAACCGCATGCGAAACAAACGAGTTAGCTTTAAAACCAAGCGAAACACATGATTTAGCTTCAAATCAATGCGAAGTAGAAGGCTTAGCTTCAAATTCATGAGAAACAAAGGATTTAACTTCAGATACTTGCGATACAAGAGATATAGTTTCAAATGCAGGCGAAACAAACGAGTTAGCTTCAAATCCAAGCGAAACACATGATTTACCTACAAATTAATTTAAAGTAGAAGGCTTATATTCAAAGCCATGCGACACAAATGATTTAGCTTCAAATACTTGCGATATAAATGATATAACTTCAAATGCAGCCAAAACAAACGAGTTAGCTTCAAATCCATGCGAAACGTATAATTTGGCTTCAAAACAATTCGAAACACATGGTTTAGTTTCATATTTTTGCGAAACAAGTGGTTTAGCTTCAGATACTTGTGATAAACAAGATTTAGCTCCAACTGCATGCGAAACAATCGAGTAAGCTTCAAATCCAAGCCAAACACAGTATTTAGCTTTAAATTAATGCGAAGTAGAAGGCTTAGCTTCAAATCCATGCGAAACACATGATTTAGCTTAAAATTGATGCGAAACACATGGATTAGCTTCAAATTCGTGCGTAACAAATGATTTAGATACAAATACCTATGATATACATTCTTTAGCTACAACTGCAAGCGAAACAAACGAGTTAGCTACAAATCCATGCGAAACGAACGATTTAGCATCAGATACTTGCGATATAAGTGATATAGCTTCAAATGCAGGGGAATCAAACGAGTTAGCTTCAAAATCCATGCGATACACATGATTTATATTCAAATCAATGCGAAGTAGAAGACTTAGTTTTCAAATCCATTCGGAACAAATGATTTTGCTTGAAATGCTTGCGATATAAGTGATATAAATTCAACTGCAGGCGAAACAAACGAGTTAGCTTCAAATCCATGCGAAACAAATGCTTTTTCTTCAAATACTTGCGACACAACTGACATAGCTTCAAATGCAGGCGAAACAAACCAGTTAGCTTCAATTCCATGCGAAACACATGATTTAGCTTAAAATTGATGCGAACACATGGATTAGCTTCAAATTCGTGCGTAACAAATG
The DNA here is from genome assembly GCF_051020955.1 of Megalopta genalis. Classification (NCBI taxonomy): domain Eukaryota; kingdom Metazoa; phylum Arthropoda; class Insecta; order Hymenoptera; family Halictidae; genus Megalopta; species Megalopta genalis. The sequence goes on along the minus strand of NW_027476270.1, from coordinate 298,981 downwards.
ATTTAGATTCAAATACCTATGGTATACATTATTTAGCTACAACTGCAAGCGAAACAAACGAGTTAGCTTCAAATCCATGCGAAAGCCATGATTTGGCTGCAAATCAATGCGATGTAGAAGATTTAGCTTCAAATCCACGCGGAACAAATGGTTCGGCTTCAGATACTTGTGATAAACATTATTTAGCTTCCACTGCATGCGGAACAATCGAGTTAGCTTCAAATCCAAGGGAAACAAATGATTTAGCTACAAATCAATGCGAAGTAGATGGCTTAGCTTCAAAACCATGCGAAGTAGAACACTCAGCTTCAAATCTATGCGGAACAAATGGTATAGCTTCAAATACTTGTGAAATACATGATTTAGCTTCAACTGCATGCGAAACAAGTCAGTTAGCTTCAAATCCATTCAAAACACATGATTTATCTTCAAATCAATGCGTAGTAGAAGACTTATCTTCAAATCCATGCGAAACGAAAGATTTAGCTTCAAATCAATGCGAAGTAGTAGACTTAGCTTCAAATCCATGCGAAACAAGTGGTTTAGCTTCAAATTATTGCGAAGTAGAAGGCTTAGCTTCAAATCCATGCGAAACGAATGATTTGGCTTCAAATCAATTCGAAACACATGGTTTAGTTTCATATTCTTGCGAAACAAGTGGTTTAGCTTCAGATACTTGTGCTAAACATGATTTAGCTCCAACTGCATGCGAAACAATCGAGTAAGCTTCAAATCCATGCGAAACAAATGATTTAGCTTCACATACTTGCGATATAATTGATATAGCTTCAAATGCAGGCGAAACCAATGAGTTAGCTTCAAATCCAAGCGAAACACATGGATTAGCTTCATATTCTTGCGAAACAAATGGTTTAGATTCAGATACTTGTGATAAACATGATTTAGCTTCAATTGCAGGCGAAACATCGAGTTAGTTTCACATCCATGCGAAACACATGATTTAGCTTCAAATCCATGCGAAACACATGATTTAGTTTCAAATCAATGCGAAGTAGTAGACATACCTTCAAATCCAAGCGAAACACATGATTTACCTTCAAATTAATGCAAGTTAGATGGCTTATCTTCAAAGCCATGCGACACAAATGATTTAGCTTCAAATACTTGCGATATAATTGATATAGCTTCAAATGCAGGCGAAACAAACGAGTTAGCTTCAAATCTGTGCGAAACACATGATTTAGCTTCAAATCCAAGCGAAACACACGATTTACCTTCAAATTAATGCGAAGTAGAAGACTTATACTCAAATCCATGCGACACAAATGATTTACCTTCAAATACTTGCGATATAATTGATATAGCTTCAAATGCAGGTGAAACCAACGAGTTAGCTTCAAATCTGTGCGAAACACATGACTTAGCTTCAAATTCATGCGAAACACATGGATTAGCTTCATATTCTTGCGAAACAAATGGTTTAGATTCAGATACTTGTGATAAACATGGTTTAGCTTCAATTGCAGGCGAAACATCGAGTTAGTTTCACATCCATGCGAAACACATGATTTAACTTCAAATCCATGCGAAACACATGATTTAGTTTCAAATCAATGCGAAGTAGTAGACATACCTTCAAATCCAAGCGAAACACATGATTTACCTTCAAATTAATGCAAAGTAGATGGCTTATCTTCAAAGCCATGCGACACAAATGATTTAGCTTCAAATACTTGCGATATAATTGATATAGCTTCAAATGCAGGCGAAACAAACGAGTTAGCTTCAAATCCAAGCGAAACACATGGTTTAGTTTCAAATCAATGCGAAGTAGAAGGCTTATCCTCAAAGCCATGCGACACAAATGATTTAGCTTCAAATACTTGCGATATAATTGATAAAGCTGCAACTGCATACGAATCAAACGTGTTAGCTTCAAATCCAAGGGAAACACATGATTTTGCTTCAAATTCATGGCTAACACATGGTTTAGCTGCATATTCCTGCGAAACAAGTGGTTTAGATGCTGATACTTGTGGTAAACATGATTTAGCTTCAACTGCATGCGAAACAATCGCGTTAGCATCAAATCCAAGCGAAACACATGATTTAGCTTCAAATCAAGGCGAAGTAGAAGGCTTAGCTTCAAATCCAAGCGAATCAAATGGGTTAGCTTCAAATATTTTTGATATACATGATTTAGCCTCAACTGCAGACGAAACAAACGAGGTAGCTTCAAATCTAAGCAAAACACATGATTTAGCTTCTAGTCAATCCGACGTAGAAAGCTGAGAATCCAATCCATGCAAACACATGACTAGGCTTCAAATCCATGGGAAACACAGGAGTAAGCTTCAAAGGCATGCGAAATACATGATTTAGGTTCAAATTCATGGGAAATACGTGGTTTAGCATCAAATACATGCGAAACAAATTGTTTAGCTTCAGATACTTATTATATACACGATTTAGCTTGAACTGCATGCGAAACAAACGAGTTAGCTTCAAATCCAACCGAAACACTTCAATTACCTTCAAATCAATGCGAAGTAGAAGGCTTAACTTCAAATCAATGCGAATCAACTGGTTTATCTTCAAATACTTGTGATATTCATGATTGAAATTCAACTGCATGCGAAACAAACGAGTTAGCTTCAAATCCAATCCAAGCACATAATTTAGCTTCAAATCAATGCGAAGTAGAAGGCTTGGCTTCAAATCCATGCGAAACGAATGATTTAGCTTCCAATAGTTGCCTCATATATGAAATAGCTACAAATGCAGGCGAAACAAACGAGTTAGCTTCAAATCGATGCAGAACACATGATTAAGCTTCAAATGCATGCGAAACACATGATTTGGGTTCAAATCAATGCGATGCAGATGCTTAGCATCAAATCCATGCGACACAAATGATTTAGAATCAAATACTTGCGATAGAAGTGATATAGTTTCAATGCAGGCGAAATAAACGAGTTAGCTTAAAGGCCTGCGACACAAATGATTTAGATTCAAATACTTGCGATATAATTGATATAGCTTCAGATGCAGGCGAAACAAACGAGTTAGCTTCAAATCTGTGCAAAACACATGATTTAGCTTCAAATTCTTGCGAAACACATGGTTTAGCTTCATATTCTTGCGAAACAAATGGTTTAGATTCAGATACTGTGATAAACATGATTTAGCTTCAAATGCAGGCGAAACAAACGAGTTAGTTTCAAATCGAAGCGAAACACATGATTTAGTTTCAAATCAATGCGAAGTAGAAGGCTTAGCTTCAAATCCATGCGACACAAATGATTTAGCTTCAAATACTTGCGATAGAAGTGATATAGCTTCAATGCAGGCGTAACAAACGAGTTACCTTCAAATCCAAGCGAAACACATGATTTACCTTCAAATTAATGCAAAGTGGAAGGCTTATCTTCAAAGCCATGCGACACAAATGATTTAGCTTCAAATACTTGCGATATAATTGATATAGCTTCAAATGCCGGCGAAACCAATGAGTTAGCTTCAAATCTGTGCGAAACACATGACTTAGCTTCAAATTCATGCGAAACACATGGATTAGCTTCATATTCTTGCGAAACAAATGGTTTAGATTCAGATACTTGTGATAAACATGGTTTAGCTTCAATTGCAGGCGAAACATCGAGTTAGTTTCACATCCATGCGAAACACATGATTTAACTTCAAATCCATGCGAAACACATGATTTAGTTTCAAATCAATGCGAAGTAGTAGACATACCTTCAAATCCAAGCGAAACACATGATTTACCTTCAAATTAATGCAAAGTAGATGGCTTATCTTCAAAGCCATGCGACACAAATGATTTAGCTTCAAATACTTGCGATATAATTGATATAGCTTCAAATGCAGGCGAAACAAACGAGTTAGCTTCAAATCCAAGCGAAACACATGGTTTAGTTTCAAATCTATGCGAAGTAGAAGGCTTATCCTCAAAGCCATGCGACACAAATGATTTAGCTTCAAATACTTGCGATATAATTGATAAAGCTGCAACTGCATACGAATCAAACGTGTTAGCTTCAAATCCAAAGGAAACACATGATTTTGCTTCAAATTCATGGCTAACACATGGTTTAGCTGCATATTCCTGCGAAACAAGTGGTTTAGATGCAGATACTTGTGGTAAACATGATTTAGCTTCAACTGCATGCGAAACAAACGAGTTAGTTTCAAATCCATGCGAAACGCATGATTTAGCTTCAAATCAGTTCGAAGTAGAAGGCTTAGCTTCAAATCCATGCGAAACGAATGATTTGGCTTCAAATCAATTCGAAACACATGGTTTAGTTTCATATTCTTGCGAAACAAGTGGTTTAGCTTCAGATACTTGTGATAAACATGATTTAGCTCCAACTGCATGCGAAACAATCGAGTAAGCTTCAAATCCATGGGAAACAAATGATTTAGCTTCACATACTTGCGATATAAATGATATAGCTTCAAATGCAGGAGAAACAAACGAGTTAGCTTCAAATCCAAGCGAAACACATGATTTAGTTTCAAATCAATGTGAAGTAGAAGGCTTAGCTTCAAATCAAAGCGAAGTAGAACACTCAGCTTCAAATCTATGCGGAACAAATGGTATAGCTTCAAATATTTGTGAAATACATAGTTTAGCTTCAACTGCATGCGAAACAAACGAGTGAGCTTCAAATTCATGAGAAAAACATGGTTTAGCTCCATATTCTTGCGAAACAAATGGTTTAGATTCAGATACTTGTGATATACATGATTTAGCTTCAACTGCATGCGAAACAATCGCGTTAGCATCAAATCCAAGCGAAACACATGATTTAGCTTCAAATCAAGGCGAAGTAGAAGGCTTAGCTTCAAATCCAAGCGAAGCAAACGGTTCAGCTTCAAATATTTTTGATATACATGATTTAGCTTCAACTGCAGACGAAACAAACGAGGTAGCTTCAAATCTAAGCAAAACACATGATTTAGCTTCTAGTCAATCCGACGTAGAAAGCTGAGAATCCAATCCATGCAAACACATGACTAGGCTTCAAATCCATGGGAAACACAGGAGTAAGCTTCAAAGGCATGCGAAATACATGATTTAGGTTCAAATTCATGGGAAATACGTGGTTTAGCATCAAATACATGCGAAACAAATTGTTTAGCTTCAGATACTTATTATATGCACGATTTAGCTTGAACTGCATGCGAAACAAACGAGTTAGCTTCAAATCCAACCGAAACACTTCAATTACCTTCAAATCAATGCGAAGTAGAAGGCTTAACTTCAAATCAATGCGAATCAACTGGTTTATCTTCAAATACTTGTGATATTCATGATTGAAATTCAACTGCATGCGAAACGAACGAGTTAGCTTCATATCTAAGCGATACACGCGATTTAGCTTCAATTCAATGCCAAGTAGAAGGCATAGCTTCAAATCCATGTGAAACGAATGATTTAGCTTCAAATTCTTGCGGTATAAATGAAATAGCTTCAAGTGCAGGCGACACAAACGAGTTAGCTTCAAATGCAGGCCAAACACATGATTTAGCTCCAAATTCATGCGAAACACATGGATTAGCTTCATATTCTTGCGAAAGAAATGTCCTAGCTTCAGATACTTGTGATAAACATGATTTAGCTGCAACTGCATACGAAAGAAACGCGTTAGCTTCAAATCCATGCGAAACACATGATTTGGCTTCAAATTCATGCGAAGCAAACGGTTCAGTTTCAAATACTTGTGATATACATGATTTCGCTTCAACTGCATGCGAAACAAAGGAGTTAGCTTCAAATCCAAGGGAAACACATGATTTAGTTTCAAATCAATGCGAAGTAGAAGGCTTAGCTTCAAATCCATGCGAAACAAATGATTTAGCTTCAAATACTTGCGATATAATTGATATAGTTTCAAATACAGGCGAAACAACGAGTTAGCTTCAAATCCAAGCGAAACACATGGTTTAGTTTCAAATCAATGCGAAGTAGAAGGCTTATCCTCAAAGCCATGCGACACAAATGATTTAGCTTCAAATACTTGCGATATAATTGATAAAGCTGCAACTGCATACGAATCAAACGTGTTAGCTTCAAATCCAAGGGAAACACATGATTTTGCTTCAAATTCATGGCTAACACATGGTTTAGCTGCATATTCCTGCGAAACAAGTGGTTTCGATGCAGATACTTGTGGTAAACATGATTTAGCTTCAATTGCATGCGAAACAATCGCGTTAGCATCAAATCCAAGCGAAACACATGATTTAGCTTCAAATCAAGGCGAAGTAGAAGGCTTAGCTTCAAATCCAAGCGAATCAAATGGGTTAGCTTCAAATATTTTTGATATACATGATTTAGCCTCAACTGCAGACGAAACAAACGAGGTAGCTTCAAATCTAAGCAAAACACATGATTTAGCTTCTAGTCAATCCGACGTAGAAAGCTGAGAATCCAATCCATGCAAACACATGACTAGGCTTCAAATCCATGGGAAACACAGGAGTAAGCTTCAAAGGCATGCGAAATACATGATTTAGGTTCAAATTCATGGGAAATACGTGGTTTAGCATCAAATACATGCGAAACAAATTGTTTAGCTTCAGATACTTATTATATACACGATTTAGCTTGAACTGCATGCGAAACAAACGAGTTAGCTTCAAATCCAACCGAAACACTTCAATTACCTTCAAATCAATGCGAAGTAGAAGGCTTAACTTCAAATCAATGCGAATCAACTGGTTTATCTTCAAATACTTGTGATATTCATGATTGAAATTCAACTGCATGCGAAACGAACGAGTTAGCATCATATCTAAGCGATACACGCGATTTAGCTTCAATTCAATGCCAAGTAGAAGGCATAGCTTCAAATCCATGTGAAACGAATGATTTAGCTTCAAATTCCTGCGGTATAAATGAAATAGCTTCAAATGCAGGCGACACTAACGAGTTAGCTTCAAATGCAGGCCAAACACATGATTTAGCTCCAAATTCATGCGAAACACATGGATTAGCTTCATATTCTTGCGAAAGAAATGTCTTAGCTTCAGATACTTGTGATAAACATGATTTAGCTGCAACTGCATACGAAAGAAACGCGTTAGCTTCAAATCCATGCGAAACACATGATTTGGCTTCAAATTCATGCGAAGCAAACGGTTCAGCTTCAAATATTTTTGATATACATGATTTAGCCTCAACTGCAGACGAAACAAACGAGGTAGCTTCAAATCTAAGCAAAACACATGATTTAGCTTCTAGTCAATCCGACGTAGAAAGCTGAGAATCCAATCCATGCAAACACATGACTAGGCTTCAAATCCATGGGAAACACAGGAGTAAGCTTCAAAGGCATGCGAAATACATGATTTAGGTTCAAATTCATGGGACATACGTGGTTTAGCATCAAATACATGCGAAACAAATTGTTTAGCTTCAGATACTTATTATATACACGATTTAGCTTGAACTGCATGCGAAACAAACGAGTTAGCTTCAAATCCAACCGAAACACTTCAATTACCTTCAAATCAATGCGAAGTAGAAGGCTTAACTTCAAATCAATGCGAATCAACTGGTTTATCTTCAAATACTTGTGATATTCATGATTGAAATTCAACTGCATGCGAAACGAACGAGTTAGCTTCATATCTAAGCGATACACGCGATTTAGCTTCAATTCAATGCCAAGTAGAAGGCATAGCTTCAAATCCATGTGAAACGAATGATTTAGCTTCAAATTCTTGCGGTATAAATGAAATAGCTTCAAGTGCAGGCGACACAAACGAGTTAGCTTCAAATGCAGGCCAAACACATGATTTAGCTCCAAATTCATGCGAAACACATGGATTAGCTTCATATTCTTGCGAAAGAAATGTCTTAGCTTCAGATACTTGTGATAAACATGATTTAGCTGCAACTGCATACGAAAGAAACGCGTTAGCTTCAAATCCATGCGAAACACATGATTTGGCTTCAAATTCATGCGAAGCAAACGGTTCAGTTTCAAATACTTGTGATATACATGATTTCGCTTCAACTGCATGCGAAACAAACGAGTTAGCTTCAAATCCAAGGGAAACACATGATTTAGTTTCAAATCAATGCGAAGTAGAAGGCTTAGCTTCAAATCCATGCGACACAAATGATTTAGCTTCAAATACTTGCGATATAATTGATAAAGCTGCAACTGCATACGAATCAAACGTGTTAGCTTCAAATCCAAGGGAAACACATGATTTTGCTTCAAATTCATGGCTAACACATGGTTTAGCTGCATATTCCTGCGAAACAAGTGGTTTCGATGCAGATACTTGTGGTAAACATGATTTAGCTTCAATTGCATGCGAAACAATCGCGTTAGCATCAAATCCAAGCGAAACACATGATTTAGCTTCAAATCAAGGCGAAGTAGAAGGCTTAGCTTCAAATCCAAGCGAATCAAATGGGTTAGCTTCAAATATTTTTGATATACATGATTTAGCCTCAACTGCAGACGAAACAAACGAGGTAGCTTCAAATCTAAGCAAAACACATGATTTAGCTTCTAGTCAATCCGACGTAGAAAGCTGAGAATCCAATCCATGCAAACACATGACTAGGCTTCAAATCCATGGGAAACACAGGAGTAAGCTTCAAAGGCATGCGAAATACATGATTTAGGTTCAAATTCATGGGAAATACGTGGTTTAGCATCAAATACATGCGAAACAAATTGTTTAGCTTCAGATACTTATTATATACACGATTTAGCTTGAACTGCATGCGAAACAAACGAGTTAGCTTCAAATCCAACCGAAACACTTCAATTACCTTCAAATCAATTCGAAGTAGAAGGCTTAACTTCAAATCAATGCGAATCAACTGGTTTATCTTCAAATACTTGTGATATTCATGATTGAAATTCAACTGCATGCGAAACGAACGAGTTAGCATCATATCTAAGCGATACACGCGATTTAGCTTCAATTCAATGCCAAGTAGAAGGCATAGCTTCAAATCCATGTGAAACGAATGATTTAGCTTCAAATTCCTGCGGTATAAATGAAATAGCTTCAAATGCAGGCGACACTAACGAGTTAGCTTCAAATGCAGGCCAAACACATGATTTAGCTCCAAATTCATGCGAAACACATGGATTAGCTTCATATTCTTGCGAAAGAAATGTCTTAGCTTCAGATACTTGTGATAAACATGATTTAGCTGCAACTGCATACGAAAGAAACGCGTTAGCTTCAAATCCATGCGAAACACATGATTTGGCTTCAAATTCATGCGAAGCAAACGGTTCAGCTTCAAATACTTGTGATATACATGATTTCGCTTCAACTGCATGCGAAACAAACGAGTTAGCTTCAAATCCAAGGGAAACACATGATTTAGTTTCAAATCAATGCGAAGTAGAAGGCTTAGCTTCAAATCCATGCGAAACAAATGATTTAGCTTCACATACTTGCGATATAAATGATATAGCTTCAAATGCAGGAGAAACAAACGAGTTAGCTTCAAGTCCAAGCGATACACATGATTTAGTTTCAAATCAATGCGAAGTAGAAGGCTTAGCTTCAAATCTATGCGAAACAAATGATTGAGCTTCACATACTTGCGATGTAAATGATATAGCTTCAAATGCAGGAGAAACAAACGAGTTAGCTTCAAATCTATGCGAAACACATGATTTAGCTTCAAATCCAAGCGAAACACATGGTTTATCTTCATATTCTTGCGAAATAAATGGTTTAGCTTCATATACTTGTGATAAACATGATTTAGCTTCAACCGCATGCGAAACAAACGAGTTAACATTAAAACCAAGCGAAACACATGATTTAGCTTCAAATCAATGCGAAGTAGAAGGCTTAGCTACAAATACATGAGAAACAAATGATTTAGCTTCAGATAATTGCGATATAAATGATATAGCACCAAAAGCAAGTGAAGCAGACGAGTTAGCATCAAACCCATGCGAAACAAATGATTTAGCTCCAATTCAATGCAAAGTAGAAGGCTTAGCTTCAAATCCATGCGAATCAAATGGTTTAGCTTCAAATACTTGTGATATACATGATTTGGATTCAACTGCATGCGAAACAAACGAGTTAGCTTCAAATCCAATCCAAGCACATAATTTAGCTTCAAATCAATGCGAAGTAGAAGGCTTGGGTTCAAATCCATGCGAAACGAATGATTTAGCTTCCAATAGTTGCCTCATATTTGAAATAGCTACAAATGCAGGCGAAACAAACGAGTTAGCTTCAAATCGATGCAGAACACATGATTAAGCTTCAAATGCATGCGAAACACATGATTTGGGTTCAAATCAATGCGATGCAGATGCTTAGCATCAAATCCATGCGACGCAAATGATTTAGAATCAAATACTTGCGATAGAAGTGATATAGTTTCAATGCAGGCGAAACAAACGAGTTAGCTTAAAGGCATGCGACACAAATGATTTAGCTTCAAATACTTGCGATATAATTGATAAAGCTGCAACTGCATACGAATCAAACGTGTTAGCTTCAAATCCAAGGGAAACACATGATTTTGCTTCAAATTCATGGCTAACACATGGTTTAGCTGCATATTCCTGCGAAACAAGTGGTTTAGATGCAGATACTTGTGGTAAACATGATTTAGCTTCAACTGCATGCGAAACAATCGCGTTAGCATCAAATCCAAGCGAAACACATGATTTAGCTTCAAATCAAGGCGAAGTAGAAGGCTTAGCTTCAAATCCAAGCGAATCAAATGGGTTAGCTTCAAATATTTTTGATATACATGATTTAGCCTCAACTGCAGACGAAACAAACGAGGTAGCTTCAAATCTAAGCAAAACACATGATTTAGCTTCTAGTCAATCCGACGTAGAAAGCTGAGAATCCAATCCATGCAAACACATGACTAGGCTTCAAATCCATGGGAAACACAGGAGTAAGCTTCAAAGGCATGCGAAATACATGATTTAGGTTCAAATTCATGGGAAATACGTGGTTTAGCATCAAATACATGCGAAACAAATTGTTTAGCTTCAGATACTTATTATATACACGATTTAGCTTGAACTGCATGCGAAACAAACGAGTTAGCTTCAAATCCAACCGAAACACTTCAATTACCTTCAAATCAATGCGAAGTAGAAGGCTTAACTTCAAATCAATGCGAATCAACTGGTTTATCTTCAAATACTTGTGATATTCATGATTGAAATTCAACTGCATGCGAAACGAACGAGTTAGCTTCATATCTAAGCGATACACGCGATTTAGCTTCAATTCAATGCCAAGTAGAAGGCATAGCTTCAAATCCATGTGAAACGAATGATTTAGCTTCAAATTCTTGCGGTATAAATGAAATAGCTTCAAGTGCAGGCGACACAAACGAGTTAGCTTCAAATGCAGGCCAAACACATGATTTAGCTCCAAATTCATGCGAAACACATGGATTAGCTTCATATTCTTGCGAAAGAAATGTCTTAGCTTCAGATACTTGTGATAAACATGATTTAGCTGCAACTGCATACGAAAGAAACGCGTTAGCTTCAAATCCATGCGAAACACATGATTTGGCTTCAAATTCATGCGAAGCAAACGGTTCAGCTTCAAATACTTGTGATATACATGATTTCGCTTCAACTGCATGCGAAACAAACGAGTTAGCTTCAAATCCAAGGGAAACACATGATTTAGTTTCAAATCAATGCGAAGTAGAAGGCTTAGCTTCAAATCCATGCGAAACAAATGATTTAGCTTCACATACTTGCGATATAAATGATATAGCTTCAAATGCAGGAGAAACAAACGAGTTAGCTTCAAGTCCAAGCGATACACATGATTTAGTTTCAAATCAATGCGAAGTAGAAGGCTTAGCTTCAAATCCATGCGAAACAAATGATTGAGCTTCACATACTTGCGATGTAAATGATATAGCTTCAAATGCAGGAGAAACAAACGAGTTAGCTTCAAATCTATGCGAAACACATGATTTAGCTTCAAATCCAAGCGAAACACATGGTTTATCTTCATATTCTTGCGAAATAAATGGTTTAGCTTCATATACTTGTGATAAACATGATTTAGCTTCAACCGCATGCGAAACAAACGAGTTAACATTAAAACCAAGCGAAACACATGATTTAGCTTCAACTCAATGCGAAGTAGAAGGCTTAGCTACAAATACATGAGAAACAAATGATTTAGCTTCAGATAATTGCGATATAAATGATATAGCACCAAAAGCAAGTGAAGCAGACGAGTTAGCATCAAACCCATGCGAAACAAATGATTTAGCTCCAATTCAATGCAAAGTAGAAGGCTTAGCTTCAAATCCATGCGAATCAAATGGTTTAGCTTCAAATACTTGTGATATACATGATTTGGATTCAACTGCATGCGAAACAAACGAGTTAGCTTCAAATCCAATCCAAGCACATAATTTAGCTTCAAATCAATGCGAAGTAGAAGGCTTGGCTTCAAATCCATGCGAAACGAATGATTTAGCTTCCAATAGTTGCCTCATATATGAAATAGCTACAAATGCAGGCGAAACAAACGAGTTAGCTTCAAATCGATGCAGAACACATGATTAAGCTTCAAATGCATGCGAAACACATGATTTGGGTTCAAATCAATGCGATGCAGATGCTTAGCATCAAATCCATGCGACGCAAATGATTTAGAATCAAATACTTGCGATAGAAGTGATATAGTTTCAATGCAGGCGAAACAAACGAGTTAGCTTAAAGGCATGCGACACAAATGATTTAGATTCAAATACTTGCGATATAATTGATATAGCTTCAGATGCAGGCGAAACAAACGAGTTAGCTTCAAATCTGTGCAAAACACATGATTTAGCTTCAAATTCTTGCGAAACACATGGTTTAGCTTCATATTCTTGCGAAACAAATGGTTTAGATTCAGATACTTGTGATAAACATGATTTAGCTTCAAATGCAGGCGAAACAAACGAGTTAGTTTCAAATCCAAGCGAAACACATGATTTAGTTTCAAATCAATGCGAAGTAGAAGGCTTAGCTTCAAATCCATGCGACACAAATGATTTAGCTTCAAATACTTGCGATAGAAGTGATATAGCTTCAATGCAGGCGTAACAAACGAGTTACCTTCAAATCCAAGCGAAACACATGATTTACCTTCAAATTAATGCAAAGTGGAAGGCTTATCTTCAAAGCCATGCGACACAAATGATTTAGCTTCAAATACTTGCGATATAATTGATATAGCTTCAAATGCCGGCGAAACCAATGAGTTAGCTTCAAATCTGTGCGAAACACATGACTTAGCTTCAAATTCATGCGAAACACATGGATTGGCTTCATATTCTTGCGAAACAAATGGTTTAGATTCAGATACTTGTGATAAACATGATTTAGCTTCAATTGCAGGCGAAACATCGAGTTAGTTTCACATCCATGCGAAACACATGATTTAGCTTCAAATCCATGCGAAACACATGATTTAGTTTCAAATCAATGCGAAGTAGTAGACATACCTTCAAATCCAAGCGAAACACATGATTTACCTTCAAATTAATGCAAGGTAGATGGCTTATCTTCAAAGCCATGCGACGCAAATGATTTAGCTTCAAATACTTGCGATATAATTGATATAGCTTCAAATGCAGGCGAAACGAACGAGTTAGCTTCAAATCTGTGCGAAACACATGATTTAGCTTCAAATCCAAGCGAAACACACGATTTACCTTCAAATTAATGCGAAGTAGAAGGCTTATACTCAAATCCATGCGACACAAATGATTTAGCTTCAAATACTTGCGATATAATTGATATAGCTTCAAATGCAGGTGAAACCAACGAGTTAGCTTCAAATCTGTGCGAAACTCATGACCTAGCTTCAAATTCATGCGAAACACATGGATTAGCTTCATATTCTTGCGAAACAAATAGTTTAGATTCAGATACTTGTGATAAACATGGTTTAGCTTCAATTGCAGGCGAAACATCGAGTTAGTTTCACATCCATGCGAAACACATGATTTAGCTTCAAATCCATGGGAAACACATGATTTAGTTTCAAATCAATGCGAAGTAGTAGACATACCTTCAAATCCAAGCGAAACACATGATTTACCTTCAAATTAATGCAAAGTAGATGGCTTATCTTCAAAGCCATGCGACACAAATGATTTAGCTTCAAATACTTGCGATATAATTGATATAGCTTCAAATGCAGGCGAAACAAACGAGTTAGCTTCAAATCCAAGCGAAACACATGGTTTAGTTTCAAATCAATGCGAAGTAGAAGGCTTATCCTCAAAGCCATGCGACACAAATGATTTAGCTTCAAATACTTGCGATATAATTGATAAAGCTGCAACTGCATACGAACCAAACGTGTTAGCTTCAAATCCAAGGGAAACACATGATTTTGCTTCAAATTCATGATTAACACATGGTTTAGCTGCATATTCCTGCGAAACAAGTGGTTTAGATGCAGATACTTGTGGTAAACATGATTTAGCTTCAACTGCATGCGAAACAAACGAGTTAGTTTCAAATCCATGCGAAACGCATGATTTAGCTTCAAATCAGTTCGAAGTAGAAGGCTTAGCATCAAATCAATGTGGAACAAATGGTTTAGCTTCAAATACTTGTGGTATACAGGATTTACCTTCAACTGCATGCGGAACAAACGAGTTAGCTTCAAATCCATGCGAAACGCATGATTTAGCTTCAAATCAATGCGACGGAGAAGGGGTAGCTTAAAATTCATGCGACACATATGATTTAGCTTCAAATACTTGCGATATAATTGATGATGCTTCTGAAGGCAAAACAAACGAGTTAGCTTCAAATGCAAGCGAAACACATGGTTTAGTTTCAAATCAATGCGAAGTAGAAGGCTTATCCTCAAAGCCATGCGACACAAATGATTTAGCTTCAAATACTTGCGATATAATTGATAAAGCTGCAACTGCATACGAATCAAACGTGTTAGCTTCAAATCCAAGGGAAACACATGATTTTGCTTCAAATTCATGGCTAACACATGGTTTAGCTGCATATTCCTGCGAAACAAGTGGTTTAGATGCAGATACTTGTGGTAAACATGATTTAGCTTCAACTGCATGCGAAACAAACGAGTAAGCTTCAAATCCATGGGAAACAAATGATTTAGCTTCACATACTTGCGATATAAATGATATAGCTTCAAATGCAGGAGAAACAAACGAGTTAGCTTCAAATCTAAGCGAAACACATGATTTAGCTTCAAATCAAGGCGAAGTAGAAGGCTTAGCTTCAAATCCAAGCGAATCAAATGGGTTAGCTTCAAATATTTTTGATATACATGATTTAGCCTCAACTGCAGACGAAACAAACGAGGTAGCTTCAAATCTAAGCAAAACACATGATTTAGCTTCTAGTCAATCCGACGTAGAAAGCTGAGAATCCAATCCATGCAAACACATGACTAGGCTTCAAATCCATGGGAAACACAGGAGTAAGCTTCAATGGCATGCGAAATACATGATTTAGGTTCAAATTCATGGGAAATACGTGGTTTAGCATCAAATACATGCGAAACAAATTGTTTAGCTTCAGATACTTATTATATACACGATTTAGCTTGAACTGCATGCGAAACAAACGAGTTAGCTTCAAATCCAACCGAAACACTTCAATTACCTTCAAATCAATGCGAAGTAGAAGGCTTAACTTCAAATCAATGCGAATCAACTGGTTTATCTTCAAATACTTGTGATATTCATGATTGAAATTCAACTGCATGCGAAACGAACGAGTTAGCTTCATATCTAAGCGATACACGCGATTTAGCTTCAATTCAATGCCAAGTAGAAGGCATAGCTTCAAATCCATGTGAAACGAATGATTTAGCTTCAAATTCCTGCGGTATAAATGAAATAGCTTCAAATGCAGGCGACACTAACGAGTTAGCTTCAAATGCAGGCCAAACACATGATTTAGCTCCAAATTCATGCGAAACACATGGATTAGCTTCATATTCTTGCGAAAGAAATGTCTTAGCTTCAGATACTTGTGATAAACATGATTTAGCTGCAACTGCATACGAAAGAAACGCGTTAGCTTCAAATCCATGCGAAACACATGATTTGGCTTCAAATTCATGCGAAGCGAACGGTTCAGCTTCAAATACTTGTGATATACATGATTTCGCTTCAACTGCATGCGAAACAAACGAGTTAGCTTCAAATCCAAGGGAAACACATGATTTAGTTTCAAATCAATGCGAAGTAGAAGGCTTAGCTTCAAATCCATGCGAAACAAATGATTTAGCTTCACATACTTGCGATATAAATGATATAGCTTCAAATGCAGGAGAAACAAACGAGTTAGCTTCAAGTCCAAGCGATACACATGATTTAGTTTCAAATCAATGCGAAGTAGAAGGCTTAGCTTCAAATCCATGCGAAACAAATGATTGAGCTTCACATACTTGCGATGTAAATGATATAGCTTCAAATGCAGGAGAAACAAACGAGTTAGCTTCAAATCTATGCGAAACACATGATTTAGCTTCAAATCCAAGCGAAACACATGGTTTATCTTCATATTCTTGCGAAATAAATGGTTTAGCTTCATATACTTGTGATAAACATGATTTAGCTTCAACCGCATGCGAAACAAACGAGTTAACATTAAAACCAAGCGAAACACATGATTTAGCTTCAAATCAATGCGAAGTAGAAGGCTTAGCTACAAATACATGAGAAACAAATGATTTAGCTTCAGATAATTGCGATATAAATGATATAGCACCAAAAGCAAGTGAAGCAGACGAGTTAGCATCAAACCCATGCGAAACAATGATTTAGCTCCAATTCAATGCAAAGTAGAAGGCTTAGCTTCAAATCCATGCGAATCAAATGGTTTAGCTTCAAATACTTGTGATATACATGATTTGGATTCAACTGCATGCGAAACAAACGAGTTAGCTTCAAATCCAATCCAAGCACATAATTTAGCTTCAAATCAATGCGAAGTAGAAGGCTTGGCTTCAAATCCATGCGAAACGAATGATTTAGCTTCCAATAGTTGCCTCATATATGAAATAGCTACAAATGCAGGCGAAACAAACGAGTTAGCTTCAAATCGATGCAGAACACATGATTAAGCTTCAAATGCATGCGAAACACATGATTTGGGTTCAAATCAATGCGATGCAGATGCTTAGCAACAAATCCATGCGACACAAATGATTTAGCATCAAATACTTGCGATAGAAGTGATATAGTTTCAATGCAGGCGAAACAAACGAGTTAGCTTCAAATCTGTGCGAAACACATGACTTAGCTTCAAATTCATGCGAAACACATGGTTTAGCTTCATATTCTTGCGAAACAAATGGTTTAGATTCAGGTACTTGTGATAAACATGATTTAGCTTCAAATGCAGGCGAAACATCGAGTAAGTTTCACATCCATGGGAAACACATGATTTAGCTTCAAATCCATGCGAAACACATGATTTGGGTTCAAATCAATGCGATGCAGATGCTTAGCATCAAATCCATGCGACACAAATGATTTAGCATCAAATACTTGCGATAGAAGTGATATAGTTTCAATGCAGGCGAAACAAACGAGTTAGCTTAAAGGCATGCGACACAAATGATTTAGATTCAAATACTTGCGATATAATTGATATAGCTTCAGATGCAGGCGAAACAAACGAGTTAGCTTCAAATCTCTGCAAAACACATGATTTAGCTTCAAATTCTTGCGAAATACATGGTTTAGCTTCATATTCTTGCGAAACAAATGGTTTAGATTCAGATACTTGTGATAAACATGATTTAGCTTCAAATGCAGGCGAAACAAACGAGTTAGTTTCAAATCCAAGCGAAACACATGATTTAGTTTCAAATCAATGCGAAGTAGAAGGCTTAGCTTCAAATCCATGCGACACAAATGATTTAGCTTCAAATACTTGCGATATAAATGAACTAGCTTCAAATGCAGGCAAAACAAACGAGTTAGCTTCAAATCCATGCGGAAGACATGATTTAGCTTCAAAACAATGCGAAACACATGGTTTAGCTTCATATTCTTGCGAAACAAGTGGTTTAGCTTCAGATACTTGTGATAAACATGATTTAGCTTCAACTGCATGCGAAACAATCGAGTTAGCTTCAAATGCAAGGGAAACAAATGATATAGCTTCAAATCCATGCGAAACGCATGATTTAGCTTCAAATCAATGCGAAGTAGAAGGCTTAGCTTCAAATCCGAGTGACACAAATGATTTAGCTTCAAATACTTGCGATATAATTGATACAGCATCAAATGCAGGCGAAACAAACGAGTTAGCTTCAAATCCAAGCGAAACACATGATTTAGTGTCAAATCAATGCGAAGTAGAAGCCTTAGCATCAACTCCATGCGAAACAAATGATTTAGATTCACAGACTTGCGATATAAATGATATAGCTTCAAATAAGGGCGAAACAAACGAGTTAGCTTCAAATCTGTGCGAAACACATGATTTAGCTTCAAATTCATGCGAAACACATGGTTTAGCTTCACATTCTTGCGAAACAAATGGTTTAGATTCCGATAATTGTGATAAACATGATTTAGCATCAAATGCAGGGGAAACTAACGAGTTAGTTTCAAATCCATGCGAAACCCCTTGATTTAGCTTCAAATCCATGCGATACACATGATTTAGTTTCAAATCAATGCGAAGTAGCAGGCATAGCTTCATATTCTTGCGAAACAAATGGTTTAGCTTCATATACTTGCGATATAAATGATATAGCTTCAAATGCAGGCGAAACAAACGAGTTAGCTTGAAATCCAAGCGAAACACATGGTTTAGTTTAAAATCAATGCGAAGTAGATGGCTTATCCTCAAAGCCATGCGACACAAATCGTTTAGCTTCAAATACTTGCGATAGAAGTGATATAGCTTCAATTCAGGCGAAACAAACGAGTTAGCTTCAAATCCAAGCGAAACACATGATTTACCTTCAAATGAATCCAAAGTAGAAGGCTTATCTTCAAAGCCATGCGACGCAAATGATTTAGCTTCAAATACTTGCGATATAATTGATATAGCTTCAAATGCAGGCGAAACAAACGAGTTAGCTTCAAATCCAAGCAAAACACATGGTTTAGTTTCAAATCAATGCGAAGTAGTAGGCTTAGCTTCACATACATGAGAAACAAATGATTTAGCTTCAGATAATTGCGATATAATTGGTAAAGCTTCAAATGCAGGCGAAACAAACGAGTTAGATTCAAATCCAAGCAAAACAGATGATTTAGTTTCAAATCAATGCGAAGTAGAAGGCTTAGCTTCAAATCCGAGTGACACAAATGATTTAGCTTCAAATACTTGCGATATAATTGATACAGCATCAAATGCAGGCGAAACAAACGAGTTAGCTTCAAATCCAAGCGAAACACATGATTTAGTGTCAAATCAATGCGAAGTAGAAGCCTTAGTTTCAACACCATGCGAAACAAATGATTTAGATTCACAGACTTGCGATATAAATGATATAGCTTCAAATAAGGGCGAAACAAACGAGTTAGCTTCAAATCTGTGCGATACACATGATTTAGCTTCAAATTCATGCGAAACACATGGTTTAGCTTCACATTCTTGCGAAACAAATGGTTTAGATTCCGATAATTGTGATAAACATGATTTAGCTTCAAATGCAGGCGAAACAAACGAGTTAGTTTCAAATCCATGCGAAACCCCTTGATTTAGCTTCAAATCCATGCGATACACATGATTTAGTTTCAAATCAATGCGAAGTAGCAGGCATAGCTTCATATTCTTGCGAAACAAATGGTTTAGCTTCATATACTTGCGATATAAATGATATAGCTTCAAATGCAGGCGAAACAAACGAGTTAGCTTGAAATCCAAGCGAAACACATGGTTTAGTTTAAAATCAATGCGAAGTAGATGGCTTATCCTCAAAACCATGCGACACAAATCGTTTAGCTTCAAATACTTGCGACAGAAGTGATATAGCTTCAATTCAGGCGAAACAAACGAGTTAGCTTTAAACCCATGCAACACAAATGATTTAGATTCAAATACTTGCGATATAATTGATATAGCTTCAAATGCAGGCGAAACAAACGAGTTAGCTTCAAATCCAAGCGAAACACATGATTTAGTTTCAAAACAATGCGGAGTAGATGGCTTAACTTCAAATCCATGCGAAACAAATGATTTAGCTTCACATACTTGCGACAAAAATGATATAGCTTCAAATGCAGGCGAAACAAACGAGTTAGCTTCAAATCCAAGCGAAACACATGATTTACCTTCAAATGAATCCAAAGTAGAAGGCTTATCTTCAAAGCCATGCGACGCAAATGATTTAGCTTCAAATACTTGCGATATAATTGATATAGCTTCAAATGCAGGCGAAACAAACGAGGGAGCTTCAAGTCTATGCGAAACACATGATTTAGCTTCAAATCCAAGCGAAACACATGGTTTAGTTTCATACTTGCGAAACAAATGGTTTAGCTTCATATACTTGTGATAAACTTGATATAGCTTCAACCGCATGCGAAACAAACGAGTTAGCTTTAAAACCAAGCGAAACACATGATTTAGCTTCAAATCAATGCGAAGTAGAAGGCTTAGCTTCATATCCATGCGAATCAAATCACTTAGCTTCAAATACTTGCGATATAAGTGATATAGCTTCAAATGCAGGCGAAACAAACGAGTTAGCTTCAAATCCAAGCGAGACACATGATTTACCTTCAAATTAATTTAAAGTAGAAGGCTTATATTCAAAGCCATGCGACACAAATGATTTAGCTTCAAATACTTGCGATATAAATGATATAACTTCAAATGCAGGCAGAACAAACGAGTTAGCTTCAAATCCATGCGGAACGAATGATTTGGCTTCAAAACAATTCGAAACACATGGTTTAGTTTCATATTTTTGCGAAACAAGTGGTTTAGCTTCAGATACTTGTGATAAACATGATTTAGCTCCAACTGCATGCTAAACAATCGAGTAAGCTTCAAATCCAAGCCAAACACAGTATTTAGCTTTAAATCAATGCGAAGTAGAAGGCTTAGCTTCAAATCCAAGCGAAACACATGATTTAGCTTCAAATCCATGCGAAACACAAGCTTTGGCTTCAAATCAATGCGATGTTGAAGGTTTAGCTTCATATCCATGCCAGAGAAATGATTTAGCTTCAAATACTTGCGATATAAATGATATAGCTTCAAATCAATGCGAACTAGATGTCTTAGCAACAAAGCCATCCGAAAGAAATGATTTTTTTCAAATACTTGCGATACAAGTGATATAGCTTCAAATGCATGCGAAACGAACCTGTTAGCTTCAATTCCATGCGAAACGAACGATTTAGCATCAAATCCAAGCGAAACAGATGATTTAGCTACAAATCAATCCGAAGTAGAAGGCTTAGCTTCAAATCCATGAGAATCAGATCCTTTAGCTTCAAATACTCGTGATATACATGATTTAGCTTCAACTACACGCGAAACAAACGAGTTAGCTTCAAATCCAAGCGGAAGACATGATTTAGCTTCAAATCAATGCGAAATACATGGTTTAGATTAATATTCTTGCGAAACAAGTGGTTTAGCTTCAAATACTTGTGATAAACATGATATAGCTTCAACTGCATGCGAAACAATCGAGTTAGCTTCAAATGCAAGGGAAACAAATGATTTAGCTACAAATCAATCCGAAGTTGAAGGTGTTAGCATCAAATCAATGCGAACCAAATGGTTTAGCTTCAAATACTCGTGGTATACGTGATTTACATTCACCTGCATTGGAAACAAATGAGTTAGCTTCAAATCCAAGCGAAACACATGATTTAGTTTCAAATCAATGCGAAATAGAAGGCTTAGCTTAAATCAATGCGACACAAATGATTTAGCTTCAAATACTTGCGATATATTTGATAAAGCTTCAAATGCAGGCGAAACAAACGAGTTAGCTTCAAATCCAAGCGGAAGACATGATTTAGCTCCAAATGCATGCGAAACACATGGTTTAGCTTCATATTCTTGCGAAATAAATGGTTTAGATTCAGATACTTGTGATAATCATGATTTAGCTTCAAATGCAGGCGAAACAAACGAGTTATTTTCAAATCCGTGCGAAACACATGATTTAGCTTCACATACTTGTGATATATATGATATAGCTTCAAATGCAGGCGAAACAAACGAGTTAGCTTCAAATCCAAGCGAAACACATGATTTAGTTTCACATCAATGCGAAGTAGAAGGCTTAGCTTTAAATCCATGCGACACAAATGATTTAGCTTCAAATACTTGCGATAGAAGTGATATAGCTTCAATGCAGGCGAAACAAACGAGTTAGCTTCAAAGCTATGCGACACAAATGATTTAGTTTCAAATACTTGCGATATAATTGATAAAGCTTCAAATGCAGGCGAAACAAACGAGTTAGCTTCAAATCCAAGCGGAAGACATGATTTAGCTTCAAATCAATGCGAAACACATGGTTTAGATTAATATTCTTGCGAAACAAGTGGTTTAGCTTCAGATACTTGTGATAAACATGATTTAGCTCCAACTGCATGCGAAACAATCGAGTTGGCTTCAAATCCAAGGGAAACAAATGATTTAGCAACAAATCAATGCGAAGTTGAAGGCTTAGCATCAAATCAAAGCGAACCAAATGGTTTTGCTTCAAATACTCGTGGTATATATGATTTATATTCACCTGCATGCGAAACAAACGAGTTAGCTTCAAATCCATGCGAAACGCATGATTTAGGTTCAAATCAATGCGAAGTAGAAGGCGTATCTCAAATCCATGCGACACAAATGATTTAGCTTCAAATACTTGCGATATAATTGATAAAGCTTCAAACGCAGGCGAAACAAACGAGTTAGCTTCAAATCCAAGCGAAACACATGATTTAGTTTCAAATCAATGCGAAGTAGAAGGCTTAGCTTCAAATCCATGCGAAACACATGATTAAGCTTCAAATCAATACGATATGGAAGGTATAACTTCAAATCCATGCGAAACACATGATTTATCTACAAATCAATGTGAAGTAGAAGGCATAGCTTCAAATTCATGCGAAACAAATGATTTAGCTTTACATGCTTGCGATTAAATGATATAGCTTCAAATGCAGGCGAAACAAACGAGTTTGCTTCAAATCCATGCGAAACACATGATTTAGCTTCAAGTCCATGAGAAACACATGGTTTAGCTTCATAATCTTGAGAAACAGATGGTTTAGCTTCAGATATTTATGATAAACATGATTTAGCTTCAACTGCATGCGAAACAATCGCGTTAGCTTCAAATCCAAGGGAACCAAATAATTTAGCTTCAAATCAATGCGATGTTGAAGGCTTAGCTTAAAATCAATGCGAAACAAATGGTTTAGCTTCAAATTCTTGCGAAACAAATGGTTCAGATTCAGATACTTGTGATAAACATGATTTAGCTCCAAATGCATGCGAAACAAACGAGTTAGCTTCAAAGCTATGCGACACAAATGATTTAGCTTCAAATACTTGCGATATAATTGATATAGCATCAAATGCAGGCGAAACAAACGAGTTAGCTTCAAATCCAAGCGAATCACATGGTTTAGCTTCATATTCTTGCGAAACAAATGGTTTAGCATCAGATACTTGTGATAAACATGATTTAGCTTCAACTGCATTCAATATAAACTAGTTAGCTTCAAATCCAAGGGAAACACATGATTTAGCTTCAAATACCTGCGGTATAAGTGAGTTAGCTTGAAATGCACACAAAACAAACGAGTTAGCTACAGATCCGTCCGAAACAAATGGTTTTGTTACAAATACTTGTGATATACATTATTTAGCTACAACTGCAAGCGAAACAAACGAGTTAGCTTCAAATCCGTGCGAGACAAGTGATTTAGATTCCAATACTTGCGATATAATAGATATAGCTTCAAATGCAGGCGAAGCAAACGAGTTAGCTTCAAGTCCATGCGAAACACATGATTTAGCTTCTAATCAATGCGAAGTAGAAGGCGTGGCTTCAAATACATGCGACACAAATGATTTAGCTTCAAATACTTGCGATATAATTTATAAAGCTTCAAATGCAGGCGAAGCAAACGAGTTAGCTTCAAACCCAAGCGAAACAAATGATTTAGCATCAGATACTTGCGATATAAGTGATATAGCTTCAAATGCAGGCTAAATAAACGAGTTAGCTTAAAATCCATGCAAAACACATGATTAAGCTTCAAATCAATGCTATGTAGAAGGTTTAGCATCAAATCCATGCGACACAAATGATTTAGCTTCAGATACTTGCGATATAAGTGATATAGCTTCATCTGCAGGCGAAACAAACGAGTTAGCTACAAATCCATCCAAAAAACATGACTAATTTCAAATGAATGCGATATAGAAGGTATAGCTTCAAATCCAAGCGAATTT
This sequence comes from Megalopta genalis, assembly GCF_051020955.1. Taxonomy (NCBI): domain Eukaryota; kingdom Metazoa; phylum Arthropoda; class Insecta; order Hymenoptera; family Halictidae; genus Megalopta; species Megalopta genalis. The sequence continues at coordinate 274,547 of NW_027476270.1, read as the reverse complement.
ATGATTTAGTTTCAAATCAATGCGAAGTAGAAGGCTTAGCTTCAAATTCATGCGAAACAAATGATTTAGCTTTACATGCTTGCGATTAAATGTTATAACTTCAAATGCAGGCGAAACAAACGAGTTTGCTTCAAATCCATGCGAAACACATGATTTAGCTTCAAGTCCATGAGAAACACATGGTTTAGCTTCATAATCTTGAGAAACAGATGGTTTAGCTTCAGATATTTATGATAAACATGATCTAGCTTCAACTGCATGCGAAACAATCGCGTTAGCTTCAAATCCAAGGGAACCAAATAATTTAGCTTCAAATCAAATTCGAAGTTGAAGGCTTAGCTTCAAATCAATGCGAAACAAATGGTTTAGCTTCAAATACTTGTGGTATACATGATTTACCTTCAACTGCATGCGAAACAAACGAGTTAGCTTCAAATGTATGCGAAACACATGATCTAGATTCAAATCAATGCGAAGTAGGAGGCGTAGCTTCAAATACATACGACACAAATGATTTAGCTTCACATACTAGCGATTTAATGATATAGCTTCAAATGAAGGAAAAACGAACTAGTTAGCTTAAAATGCAAGCGAAAAACATGATTTAGATTCAAATCAATGCGAAGTAGAAGGCTTCGCTTCAAATCCATGCGAAGCAAGTGATTTAGCTTCACATTCTTGCGATATAAATGATATAGCTTCAAGTGCAGGCAAAGCAAACGAGTTGGCTTCAAATCCACGCGAAAAACATGATTTAGCTTCAAATCCATGAGAAACACATGGTTTAGCTTCATATTCTTGCGAAACAAATGGTTTAGCTTCAGATAGTTGTGATGAACATGATTTAGCTTCAACTGCATGCGAAACAATCGCGTTAGCTTCAAATCCAAGGGAAACAAATGATTTAGCTTCAAATCAATGCGAAGTTGAAGGCTTAGCTTCAAATCAATGCGAAACAAATGGTTTAGCTTCAAATACTTGCGATATACATGATTTAAATTCAACTGCATAAGAAACACACGAGATAGCATCAAATCCATTCAGAAGACATGATTAAGCTTCAAATACATGCGAAACACACGATTAAGGTTCAAATTCATTGGAAACACGTGGTTTAGCATCAAATCCGTGCGAATCAAATGGTTTAGCTTCACATACTTGTAATATACATGATTTAGATTCAACTGCATGCGAAACAAACGAGTTAGCTTCAAATCTAACCGAAACACTTGATTTAGCTTCAAATCAATGCGAAGTAGAAGGCTTAGCTTCAAATCCATGCGAATCAAATGGTTTAGCTTCAAATACTTGTGATTTACATGATTTAGCTCCAACAGCATGCGAAACAAACAAGTAACCTTCAAATTCATGGAAAACACATGATTTAGCTACCATCAATGCGAAGTAGAAGGCTTATCTTCAAATCCATGCCACACAAATGAATTACATTCAAATCAGTGCCAAGTGGAAGGCTTAGCATCAAATCCATGCGAATCAAATGGTTTAGCTTCAAATACTTGCCACAACAATGAAATAGCTACAAATGCAGGCGACACAAACGACTTAGCTTCAAATCAATTCAGAACACATGATTAAGCTTCGAATGCATGCGAAACACATAATTTAGCTACAAATCAATGCGAAGTAAAAGGCTTAGCTTCAAATCCATGCGAAAGCCAGGATTTACTTCAAATCCATGCGTATCACATGTTTTAGCTCCAAATCAATGCGAAGCAGAAGTGTTAGCATCAAATCCATGCAACACAAATCAAATACTTGCAACATAAGTGATATAACTTCAAATGCAAGCGAAATAAACGAGTTAGCTTCAAAGCCATACGACACAAATGATTTAGCTTCAAATACTTGCGATATAAATGATATAGCTTCAAATAAGGGCGAAACAAACGAGTTAGCTTCAAATCTGTGCGAAACACATGATTTAGCTTCAAATTCATGCGAAACACATGGTTTAGCTTCACATTCTTGCGAAACAAATGGTTTAGATTCCGATAATTGTGATAAACATGATTTAGCATCAAATGCAGGGGAAACAAACGAGTTAGTTTCAAATCCATGCGAAACCCCTTGATTTAGCTTCAAATCCATGCGATACACATGATTTAGTTTCAAATCAATGCGAAGTAGCAGGCATAGCTTCATATTCTTGCGAAACAAATGGTTTAGCTTCATATACTTGCGATATAAATGATATAGCTTCAAATGCAGGCGAAACAAACGAGTTAGCTTGAAATCCAAGCGAAACACATGGTTTAGTTTAAAATCAATGCGAAGTAGATGGCTTATCCTCAAAGCCATGCGACACAAATCGTTTAGCTTCAAATACTTGCGATAGAAGTGATATAGCTTCAATTCAGGCGAAACAAACGAGTTAGCTTCAAATCCAAGCGAAACACATGATTTACCTTCAAATGAATCCAAAGTAGAAGGCTTATCTTCAAAGCCATGCGACGCAAATGATTTAGCTTCAAATACTTGCGATATAATTGATATAGCTTCAAATGCAGGCGAAACAAACGAGTTAGCTTCAAATCCAAGCAAAACACATGGTTTAGTTTCAAATCAATGCGAAGTAGTAGGCTTAGCTTCACATACATGAGAAACAAATGATTTAGCTTCAGATAATTGCGATATAATTGGTAAAGCTTCAAATGCAGGCGAAACAAACGAGTTAGATTCAAATCCAAGCAAAACAGATGATTTAGTTTCAAATCAATGCGAAGTAGAAGGCTTAGCTTCAAATCCGAGTGACACAAATGATTTAGCTTCAAATACTTGCGATATAATTGATACAGCATCAAATGCAGGCGAAACAAACGAGTTAGCTTCAAATCCAAGCGAAACACATGGTTTAGTTTAAAATCAATGCGAAGTAGATGGCTTATCCTCAAAACCATGCGACACAAATCGTTTAGCTTCAAATACTTGCGACAGAAGTGATATAGCTTCAATTCAGGCGAAACAAACGAGTTAGCTTTAAACCCATGCAACACAAATGATTTAGATTCAAATACTTGCGATATAATTGATATAGCTTCAAATGCAGGCGAAACAAACGAGTTAGCTTCAAATCCAAGCGAAACACATGATTTAGTTTCAAAACAATGCGGAGTAGATGGCTTAACTTCAAATCCATGCGAAACAAATGATTTAGCTTCACATACTTGCGACAAAAATGATATAGCTTCAAATGCAGGCGAAACAAACGAGTTAGCTTCAAATCCAAGCGAAACACATGATTTACCTTCAAATGAATCCAAAGTAGAAGGCTTATCTTCAAAGCCATGCGACGCAAATGATTTAGCTTCAAATACTTGCGATATAATTGATATAGCTTCAAATGCAGGCGAAACAAACGAGGGAGCTTCAATTCTATGCGAAACACATGATTTAGCTTCAAATCCAAGCGAAACACATGGTTTAGTTTCATACTTGCGAAACAAATGGTTTAGCTTCATATACTTGTGATAAACTTGATATAGCTTCAACCGCATGCGAAACAAACGAGTTAGCTTTAAAACCAAGCGAAACACATGATTTAGCTTCAAATCAATGCGAAGTAGAAGGCTTAGCTTCATATCCATGCGAATCAAATCACTTAGCTTCAAATACTTGCGATATAAGTGATATAGCTTCAAATGCAGGCGAAACAAACGAGTTAGCTTCAAATCCAAGCGAGACACATGATTTACCTTCAAATTAATTTAAAGTAGAAGGCTTATATTCAAAGCCATGCGACACAAATGATTTAGCTTCAAATACTTGCGATATAAATGATATAACTTCAAATGCAGGCAGAACAAACGAGTTAGCTTCAAATCCATGCGGAACGAATGATTTGGCTTCAAAACAATTCGAAACACATGGTTTAGTTTCATATTTTTGCGAAACAAGTGGTTTAGCTTCAGATACTTGTGATAAACATGATTTAGCTCCAACTGCATGCTAAACAATCGAGTAAGCTTCAAATCCAAGCCAAACACAGTATTTAGCTTTAAATCAATGCGAAGTAGAAGGCTTAGCTTCAAATCCAAGCGAAACACATGATTTAGCTTCAAATCCATGCGAAACACAAGCTTTGGCTTCAAATCAATGCGATGTTGAAGGTTTAGCTTCATATCCATGCCAGAGAAATGATTTAGCTTCAAATACTTGCGATATAAATGATATAGCTTCAAATCAATGCGAACTAGATGTCTTAGCAACAAAGCCATCCGAAAGAAATGATTTTTTTCAAATACTTGCGATACAAGTGATATAGCTTCAAATGCATGCGAAACGAACCTGTTAGCTTCAATTCCATGCGAAACGAACGATTTAGCATCAAATCCAAGCGAAACAGATGATTTAGCTACAAATCAATCCGAAGTAGAAGGCTTAGCTTCAAATCCATGAGAATCAGATCCTTTAGCTTCAAATACTCGTGATATACATGATTTAGCTTCAACTACACGCGAAACAAACGAGTTAGCTTCAAATCCAAGCGGAAGACATGATTTAGCTTCAAATCAATGCGAAATACATGGTTTAGATTAATATTCTTGCGAAACAAGTGGTTTAGCTTCAAATACTTGTGATAAACATGATATAGCTTCAACTGCATGCGAAACAATCGAGTTAGCTTCAAATGCAAGGGAAACAAATGATTTAGCTACAAATCAATCCGAAGTTGAAGGTGTTAGCATCAAATCAATGCGAACCAAATGGTTTAGCTTCAAATACTCGTGGTATACGTGATTTACATTCACCTGCATTGGAAACAAATGAGTTAGCTTCAAATCCAAGCGAAACACATGATTTAGTTTCAAATCAATGCGAAATAGAAGGCTTAGCTTAAATCAATGCGACACAAATGATTTAGCTTCAAATACTTGCGATATATTTGATAAAGCTTCAAATGCAGGCGAAACAAACGAGTTAGCTTCAAATCCAAGCGGAAGACATGATTTAGCTCCAAATGCATGCGAAACACATGGTTTAGCTTCATATTCTTGCGAAATAAATGGTTTAGATTCAGATACTTGTGATAATCATGATTTAGCTTCAAATGCAGGCGAAACAAACGAGTTATTTTCAAATCCGTGCGAAACACATGATTTAGCTTCACATACTTGTGATATATATGATATAGCTTCAAATGCAGGCGAAACAAACGAGTTAGCTTCAAATCCAAGCGAAACACATGATTTAGTTTCACATCAATGCGAAGTAGAAGGCTTAGCTTTAAATCCATGCGACACAAATGATTTAGCTTCAAATACTTGCGATAGAAGTGATATAGCTTCAATGCAGGCGAAACAAACGAGTTAGCTTCAAAGCTATGCGACACAAATGATTTAGTTTCAAATACTTGCGATATAATTGATAAAGCTTCAAATGCAGGCGAAACAAACGAGTTAGCTTCAAATCCAAGCGGAAGACATGATTTAGCTTCAAATCAATGCGAAACACATGGTTTAGATTAATATTCTTGCGAAACAAGTGGTTTAGCTTCAGATACTTGTGATAAACATGATTTAGCTCCAACTGCATGCGAAACAATCGAGTTGGCTTCAAATCCAAGGGAAACAAATGATTTAGCAACAAATCAATGCGAAGTTGAAGGCTTAGCATCAAATCAAAGCGAACCAAATGGTTTTGCTTCAAATACTCGTGGTATATATGATTTATATTCACCTGCATGCGAAACAAACGAGTTAGCTTCAAATCCATGCGAAACGCATGATTTAGGTTCAAATCAATGCGAAGTAGAAGGCGTATCTCAAATCCATGCGACACAAATGATTTAGCTTCAAATACTTGCGATATAATTGATAAAGCTTCAAACGCAGGCGAAACAAACGAGTTAGCTTCAAATCCAAGCGAAACACATGATTTAGTTTCAAATCAATGCGAAGTAGAAGGCTTAGCTTCAAATCCATGCGAAACACATGATTAAGCTTCAAATCAATACGATATGGAAGGTATAACTTCAAATCCATGCGAAACACATGATTTATCTACAAATCAATGTGAAGTAGAAGGCATAGCTTCAAATTCATGCGAAACAAATGATTTAGCTTTACATGCTTGCGATTAAATGATATAGCTTCAAATGCAGGCGAAACAAACGAGTTTGCTTCAAATCCATGCGAAACACATGATTTAGCTTCAAGTCCATGAGAAACACATGGTTTAGCTTCATAATCTTGAGAAACAGATGGTTTAGCTTCAGATATTTATGATAAACATGATTTAGCTTCAACTGCATGCGAAACAATCGCGTTAGCTTCAAATCCAAGGGAACCAAATAATTTAGCTTCAAATCAATGCGATGTTGAAGGCTTAGCTTAAAATCAATGCGAAACAAATGGTTTAGCTTCAAATTCTTGCGAAACAAATGGTTCAGATTCAGATACTTGTGATAAACATGATTTAGCTCCAAATGCATGCGAAACAAACGAGTTAGCTTCAAAGCTATGCGACACAAATGATTTAGCTTCAAATACTTGCGATATAATTGATATAGCATCAAATGCAGGCGAAACAAACGAGTTAGCTTCAAATCCAAGCGAATCACATGGTTTAGCTTCATATTCTTGCGAAACAAATGGTTTAGCATCAGATACTTGTGATAAACATGATTTAGCTTCAACTGCATTCAATATAAACTAGTTAGCTTCAAATCCAAGGGAAACACATGATTTAGCTTCAAATACCTGCGGTATAAGTGAGTTAGCTTGAAATGCACACAAAACAAACGAGTTAGCTACAGATCCGTCCGAAACAAATGGTTTTGTTACAAATACTTGTGATATACATTATTTAGCTACAACTGCAAGCGAAACAAACGAGTTAGCTTCAAATCCGTGCGAGACAAGTGATTTAGATTCCAATACTTGCGATATAATAGATATAGCTTCAAATGCAGGCGAAGCAAACGAGTTAGCTTCAAGTCCATGCGAAACACATGATTTAGCTTCTAATCAATGCGAAGTAGAAGGCGTGGCTTCAAATACATGCGACACAAATGATTTAGCTTCAAATACTTGCGATATAATTTATAAAGCTTCAAATGCAGGCGAAGCAAACGAGTTAGCTTCAAACCCAAGCGAAACAAATGATTTAGCATCAGATACTTGCGATATAAGTGATATAGCTTCAAATGCAGGCTAAATAAACGAGTTAGCTTAAAATCCATGCAAAACACATGATTAAGCTTCAAATCAATGCTATGTAGAAGGTTTAGCATCAAATCCATGCGACACAAATGATTTAGCTTCAGATACTTGCGATATAAGTGATATAGCTTCATCTGCAGGCGAAACAAACGAGTTAGCTACAAATCCATCCAAAAAACATGACTAATTTCAAATGAATGCGATATAGAAGGTATAGCTTCAAATCCAAGCGAATTTATGATTTAGTTTCAAATCAATGCGAAGTAGAAGGCTTAGCTTCAAATTCATGCGAAACAAATGATTTAGCTTTACATGCTTGCGATTAAATGTTATAACTTCAAATGCAGGCGAAACAAACGAGTTTGCTTCAAATCCATGCGAAACACATGATTTAGCTTCAAGTCCATGAGAAACACATGGTTTAGCTTCATAATCTTGAGAAACAGATGGTTTAGCTTCAGATATTTATGATAAACATGATCTAGCTTCAACTGCATGCGAAACAATCGCGTTAGCTTCAAATCCAAGGGAACCAAATAATTTAGCTTCAAATCAAATTCGAAGTTGAAGGCTTAGCTTCAAATCAATGCGAAACAAATGGTTTAGCTTCAAATACTTGTGGTATACATGATTTACCTTCAACTGCATGCGAAACAAACGAGTTAGCTTCAAATGTATGCGAAACACATGATCTAGATTCAAATCAATGCGAAGTAGGAGGCGTAGCTTCAAATACATACGACACAAATGATTTAGCTTCACATACTAGCGATTTAATGATATAGCTTCAAATGAAGGAAAAACGAACTAGTTAGCTTAAAATGCAAGCGAAAAACATGATTTAGATTCAAATCAATGCGAAGTAGAAGGCTTCGCTTCAAATCCATGCGAAGCAAGTGATTTAGCTTCACATTCTTGCGATATAAATGATATAGCTTCAAGTGCAGGCAAAGCAAACGAGTTGGCTTCAAATCCACGCGAAAAACATGATTTAGCTTCAAATCCATGAGAAACACATGGTTTAGCTTCATATTCTTGCGAAACAAATGGTTTAGCTTCAGATAGTTGTGATGAACATGATTTAGCTTCAACTGCATGCGAAACAATCGCGTTAGCTTCAAATCCAAGGGAAACAAATGATTTAGCTTCAAATCAATGCGAAGTTGAAGGCTTAGCTTCAAATCAATGCGAAACAAATGGTTTAGCTTCAAATACTTGCGATATACATGATTTAAATTCAACTGCATAAGAAACACACGAGATAGCATCAAATCCATTCAGAAGACATGATTAAGCTTCAAATACATGCGAAACACACGATTAAGGTTCAAATTCATTGGAAACACGTGGTTTAGCATCAAATCCGTGCGAATCAAATGGTTTAGCTTCACATACTTGTAATATACATGATTTAGATTCAACTGCATGCGAAACAAACGAGTTAGCTTCAAATCTAACCGAAACACTTGATTTAGCTTCAAATCAATGCGAAGTAGAAGGCTTAGCTTCAAATCCATGCGAATCAAATGGTTTAGCTTCAAATACTTGTGATTTACATGATTTAGCTCCAACAGCATGCGAAACAAACAAGTAACCTTCAAATTCATGGAAAACACATGATTTAGCTACCATCAATGCGAAGTAGAAGGCTTATCTTCAAATCCATGCCACACAAATGAATTACATTCAAATCAGTGCCAAGTGGAAGGCTTAGCATCAAATCCATGCGAATCAAATGGTTTAGCTTCAAATACTTGCCACAACAATGAAATAGCTACAAATGCAGGCGACACAAACGACTTAGCTTCAAATCAATTCAGAACACATGATTAAGCTTCGAATGCATGCGAAACACATAATTTAGCTACAAATCAATGCGAAGTAAAAGGCTTAGCTTCAAATCCATGCGAAAGCCAGGATTTACTTCAAATCCATGCGTATCACATGTTTTAGCTTCAAATCAATGCGAAGCAGAAGTGTTAGCATCAAATCCATGCAACACAAATCAAATACTTGCAACATAAGTGATATAACTTCAAATGCAAGCGAAATAAACGAGTTAGCTTCAAAGCCATACGACACAAATGATTTAGCTTCAAATACTTGCGATATAATTGATATACCTTCAAATCAATGCGAAACACATGATTTAGCTTCAAATCCAAGCGAAACACATGATTTAGTTTCAAATAAATGCGAAGTACAAGGATTAGCTTCAAAGCAATGCGAAACGAATGATTTAGCTTCAAATACTTGCGATATAAATGATATAGCTTCAAATGCAGGCGCTACAAACGACTTAGCTTCAAATCCATGCAAAACACATAATTTAGCTACAAATCTATGCGAAGTAGAAGGCATGGCTTCAAATCCATGCGAAACACATGATTTAGCTTCAAATCCATGCGTAACACATGTTTTAGCTTCAAATCAATGCGAAGCAGAAGGCTTAGCATCATATCCATGCGACACAAATGAATTAGCTTCAAATGCTTGCGAAATAAATGGTACAGATTCAAATAAAGTCGAAACAAACGAGGTATCTTCAAATCCATGCAAAACAAACGAGTTAGCTTCAAATCCATGCGAAACACATGATTTAGCATCAAATCCATTGGAAACTCATGATTTAGAATCAAATTCATGCGAAACAAATGGTTTAGCTTCATATTCTTGTGAAACAAATGGTTTAGCTTCAGATAATTGTGATAAACATGATTTAGCTTCATCTGCATACGAAACAAACGAGTTAGATTCACATTCAAGGGAATCACATGATTTAGTTTCAAATCAATGCGAAGTTGAAAGCTTAGCATCAATCCATGCGAAATATATGAGTTACCTTCAAATACTTGCGATATAAATGAAATAGCTTCAAATGCAGGCGAAACAAACGCGATAGCTTGAAATTCATGGAAACGCATGATTTAGTTTCAAATTCATGCGAAACACATGATTTAGCTCCAAATAAAAGCGAAACAAATGATATTGCCTTAAATCAATGCGATGTAGATGACTTAGCTTCAAATCCGCGCGAAACAAATGATTTAGATTCAAATAATTGCGATAGAATTGATATAGCTTCAAATGCAGGCGAAACAAACGAGTTAGCTGCAAATCCACGCAAAAAACATGACTAACTTCAAATCAATGCGATATAGAAGGTTTAGCTCCAAATCCATGCGAAACACATGATTTAGCTGCAAATCAATGCGATGTGGAAGATTCTGCATCAAATCCATCAGAAACAAATGATTTAGCATCAGATACTAGCGATATAAGTGATGTAGTTTCAAATGCAGGGGAAACAAACAAGTTAGCTTCAAATCCATGCAAAACACATGATTTAGCTTCAAATTCATGCGATGTAGAAGACTTAGCTTCAAATCCTTGCGAAACAAATGATTTAGCTTCACATACTTGCGATATAAGTGATATAGCTTCAAATGCAGGGGAAACAAACGAGTTAGCTTCAAATCCATGCGAAACACATGATATAGCTACAAATCAATGCGATGTAGAAGATTTAGCTTCAAATCCATGCGATGCACAAGATGAAGCTTCAAATAAATACGATGTAGAAGTTTTAGCTTCAAATCCATGCGAAACAAATGATTTAAATTCACATACTTGCGATAAAAATGATATAGCTTGAAATGTATGCGAAACAAATGATTTAGCTTCTAATCCAAGCGAAACACATGGTCTAGTTTCAAATCAATGCGAAGTAGAAGGCTTAGCTACAAATCAATGCGAAGTAGAAGGCATGACTTCAAATCCTTGCGAAACACATGATTTAGCTTCAAATCCATGCGTAACACATGTTTTAGCTTCAAATCAATGCGATGCAGAAGGCTTAGCATCATATTCATGCGACACAAATGAATGAGCTTCAAATGCTTGCGAAACACATGATTTAGCACTAAATCCATGGGAAACTCGTGATTTAGAATCAAATTCATGCGAAACAAATGGTTCAGCTTCATATTCTTGTGAAACAAAAGTTTAGCTTCAGATAATTAAGATAAACATGATTTAGCTTCAACTGCATGCGAAACAAACGAGATAGCTTCAAATCCAAGCCAAACACATTATTTAGCTTCAAATCAATGCGAAGTAGAAGGCTGATCTACGAATCCATGCGAAGCAAATGGTTTAGTTTCTTTCCCTTTGATACACTTGATTGAGCTTCAACAGCATGCGAAACAAACGAGTTAGCTTCAAATACATGCGAAACACATGATTTAGCTTCAAATCAATGCGAAGTAGGAGGCTTATCTTCGAATCCATGCGAAATAAATGGTTTAGCTTCAAATACTAGTGATACACTTGAGTTAGCTTCAACTGCATGCGAAACAAACGAGTTAGCTTCAAATCCATGCGAAACACATGATTAAGCTTCAATTCAATGCGAAGTAGGAGGCTTATCTTCGAATCCATGCGAAATAAATTGTTTAGCTTCAAATACTTGTGATACACTTGAGTTAGCTTCAACAGCATGCAAAACAAACGAGTTAGTTTCAAATCCATGCGAAACACATGATTTAGCATCTAATAAATGCGAAGTAGAAGGCTGATATTCGAATCAATTGCGAAGCAAAGGGTTTAGCTTCAAATACTTGTGATACACTTGATTTAGCTTCAACAGCGTGCGAAACAAACGAGTTAGATTCAGATCCATGCGAACAGATGATTTAGCTTCAAATCAATGTGGAGTAGAAGGCGTAGCTTCAAATCCATGCGACACAATTGATTTAGCTTTAAATATTTTGCGATATAATTGATAATGCTTCAAATGCAGGCGAAACAAACGAGTTAGCTTCAAATCCAAGGGAAACATATGATTTAGTTTCAAATCAATGTGAAGTAGAAGGCTTAGCTTCAAATCCATGCGAAACACATGATTTAGTTTCAAATACTTGCGATATAAGTGATATAGATTCAACTGGAAGCGAAACAAACCAGGTAGATTCAATTCCATACGAAACACATGATTTGGCTTAAAATTCATGCGAAACAAATGATTTAGCTTCAAATACTTGCGATATAAATGATATAACTTCAAATGCAGGCAAAACAAACGAGTTAGCTTCAAATCCATGCGGAACACATGATTTAGCTTCAAATCAATGCGAAACACATGGTTTAGCTTCATATACTTGCGAAACAAGTGGTTCAGCTTCAGATACTTGTGATAAACATGATTTAGCTTCAACTGCATGCGAAACAATCGAGTTAGCTTCAAATCCAAGGGAAACAAATGATTTAGCTACAAATCAATGCGAAGTAGAAGGCTTAGATTCAAAGTCATGCGACACAAATGATTTAGCTTCAAATACTTCCGATATAATTGATATAGGTTCAAATGGAGGCGAAACAAACGATTTAGCTTCAAATCTAAGCGAAACACATGATTTAGTTTCAAATCAATGCGAAGTAGAAGGCTTAGCTTCAAATCCATGCGAAACAAATGATTTAGCTTCAAATGCTTGCTGTATAAATGAAGTAACTTCAAATGCAGGCGAAACAAACGAGTTAACTTCAAATCCATGCGAAACACATGATTTAGCTTCAAATCAATGCGAAACACATGTTTTAGCTTCATATTCTTGCGAAAGAAATGGTTTAAATTCAAATGCTAGTGATATAATTGATTTAGCATCAACTGCATGCCAAACAAACGAGTTAGTTTCAAATCCAAGAGAAACACATGATTAAGCTTCAAAACGATGCGAAACACATTGTTTAGCTTCATATTCTTGCGAAACAAATGGGTTGTCTTCACATACTTGTGATATTCATGATTTAACTTCGAATGCATGCGAAACAAACGAGTTAACTTCAAATCCATGCGAAACACATGATTTAGCTTCAAATCAATGCGGAACACATGACTTACCTTCAAATCAAAGCGAAGTAGAAGGTTCAGCTTGTTTTTCGCGCACCGACACCGCGACCGTTGTTCGGTCTACGGGGGTTGTAAATTCCCGATTCTAATTGACAATGTGGTTCGCGATGCTGTGTGCCCACTTAAAGTAACAGAGCTGGTAATGATTGTTGATGACTATGTTTTTCTGCGTTTTTCTGTCCGCGCCCCGACTGGTCGCGTTATTTTATATCGGTCACCCCCGTTTGAGATCCCTGAAGGAACCTCCACCTCCACGCCGGGACGCACTGATTGGTTTTTCTCGAAGATTGCGATTTTCAAATCAGTGTCCTCTAAGCTTTTCGTCACCACCCTCTCGTATCGTCCTACACGAGCCTTGTCTAGGAGAGGGGGGTGTTGCGTAGTTGCGTGGTCGGGAGGTCCCCTGGGGCCTGAGATATCGTCCCCGCGACGGTTGGGACTAAACTTTCTCAAGACCCGTTAAATTCTCAAATTTACGACGGAGTTGTTTTTTCGGACCTTTCGTGCCTACGACGCGTCGCGGTCATTAAAGAGACGGAAGACCCTGCTCCGATGATCTGCAGATGGAAAAAAGGTTTCCGTCTCTTTGTGATCCTCGCTGGTCCACGCCATAAACTTTCGCGAAAGCGGCCTACGGGAGGTCCTACAGAACGGAACATCCTCCCCGCCTTGAGAGGGAACCGATCAAAGTGAAATGAGGAAAGTCTAATCGATGTGTGGTGACCAATGTGGATGACTAATATATGATGTGTAACGTGTATGAATGTAATGTTTCGCGTAGGCGTACGTGTATCTGAGAGCCTTATATCTATGAATTACTAAATGTAACATTCCCGGGCTGGTCATCTTCTGTCGAAGATCTGCTGCGTCCTTGGTTGTCGTCATCTGGTTGGATTGGCAATGGGACGAGTTTTTTTATGCTCCGATCGAACACATTCGTAGCAGTCTTTACTGTTACTGTGCGAATTATGCCGTCGGAGCCTGGATGGACCTTGATGACTCGCCCCAACGGCCATTGCATGGACGGCACGTGATCTTCCCTGAGGAGGACTATAGAGTTCTCAGTGATCTGGTGATCTCCCTTGAACCATTTACTACGACTGGTCAGCTCGTTCAAATATTTTCGATGCCAACACTTCCAAAAATGCTGTTTTAGCTGTTGAATGCGTTGCCACCCGGATAGCCGATTGGATGGAACATCTGTTAACTCGTGTTCGCGTAAACTTGTGAGAGCATCACCGATAAGGAAATGACCGGGGGTAAGAACAAGAAGATCGTTTGGATCGGATGAGATTGGAGTCAGAGGACGGGAATTGAGAATAGCTTCAATGTTGATAATTAAGGTATTCAAGTTTTCGAAGGTAAACAATTCAGCACCCATAACGCGTTTCAAATGTTTCTTAAATGACTTTACTGCTGCTTCCCAGAGGCCGCCGAAATGCGGAGCTTGAGGTGGAATGAAATGCCAATTAATTGAGCGATCTGCGAGGAACGAAGCTACGTTGTTGTAATGATTGTCGGAGCGCAACAATTCTCGAAGTTCTTTGAATTCGTTATTAGCTCCGATGAAATTGGAACCGTTGTCGGAGTATAGATTTTTGCAAAAACCTCGTCTTGCTATGAATCGTCCCAAAGCTGCAATAAAGGCTTCACTGGTGAAGTCGCCGACAAGCTCGAGGTGGACGGCCTTTACCGCGAGGCATACAAAAACGGCTACGTATACATTTATACGACGCTGATTCCTGTATGTTCGTTCTTTCACGAAAAAAGGCCCACAGTAGTCCACTCCTACATTTGTAAACGGACGAGATTCTGTGACTCTGGCCTTTGGTAAATCACCCATTACGTAATTGGCATGAGGTGGATTGGCTCGACAACAGCGGACGCAACTCCGAATTGTTTTCCAAACTTGACTTCGCCCGTCTATGGGCCAGTACGCTCTTCTTGTTGCATATAATGTAGCTTGAGTACCGGCGTGCATGTGAATTATGTGTTCGTTCTGGATGATGAGGTTGGTTGTGTGCGACTTTGGTAGGATAATAGGGTGTTTTTGCGTGAATGTCAACGTTGAATTTCTCAGTCTACCTCCGACTCGTAGTATCCCGTCTTGGTCAATGAATGGATGTAATCTCGCTAATTTTCCGGTGATCTTATGATGCCGATGCTGTCGTATGAGATGGAATTCGTCTGCGAAGTAAGACCGTTGCAATAATTTTATAACGGTTGTCCTTGCTCGAGCTAGCTCGGTTGCCTGTAGAGTACCCTTCGTCATCCGTCCTGGCTTCCACCGTAGGCACCATGCAACGACCCGCAAAAGCCTGCTCCACGACGAGGACCGTTCGAGTAAACTTGCGTCGATGGTGGTCATAGCTAAGCAGACAGCAACCCGTTGCTCCGAGTCATCGAGAACAGGTACTAATTTCCCATTTGGCCAGTATGACTCATCCTGGTGAAGCCAAGTTGGGCCATTGCACCAGATGGATGGTCGAAGGAACTCCTCTATTGATTGTCCTCGAGAAATGAGATCTGCTGGGTTATCAGCTGAGCTAACGTGGCGCCATTCTTCAATCTTTGTTTTGGATTGGATCTCGGACACCCGGTTGGCGACGAATGTTTTTAATGTATGAGGTGACGAATTAAGCCAATGCAAAACTATTGTTGAATCTGTCCATAAAATCGTGCGGTTGATGTGTATGTGTAATGCTTTATGAATAGTATTAATGAGCGATGATAGTAATAAGGCTCTACACAATTCGAGTCGCGGGATAGATTGACTCTTTAACGGTGCAACCTTCGATTTGGCTGCTAGGAGTTCCACCTGCGTTTGACCCTCTGCATCTGTAGAACGGAGGTATACACAGGCTCCGTACGCTTTCTCGCTGGCGTCGCAGAATCCATGTAACTGGATGGTTGAAGCCGCAGTGATTACGGTTTTTCGATTAAATGTCACATTGTTGAGCAATGGTAGTTGCGTGTAGTATCGTGTCCATTCCGTGTGTAAGCTCATGGGTAGCGATTCGTCCCAATCAACTTTCAAAGTCCATATTTTCTGGAGGAGGATTTTTGCCACGATGATGACTGGGCCTAGGAGACCCAACGGGTCA
Organism: Megalopta genalis; assembly: GCF_051020955.1. Taxonomy (NCBI): domain Eukaryota; kingdom Metazoa; phylum Arthropoda; class Insecta; order Hymenoptera; family Halictidae; genus Megalopta; species Megalopta genalis. Next base: position 258,354 of record NW_027476270.1, on the reverse strand, counting down.
TAAACCTTTGCTATTTCAGAACTGATCAATCGTTTGGTGACTCGAGATGCATGTGTGAGAGGCTTGACTGTGTATGTAATGGAGTCCTCGACTGAATCCCAAACGATCCCGAGCGTTTTGATTGTTGAAGATTCACCGAGGTGAAGTTTCTGGTTGATATTTTGATCGGACAACCCGCTTAACAATTCTTGGTTATCGGAAGCCCATTTCCTGATATTTAGACCGGATAAGCGAAGGAGTTGTATAAGTTCGTTTCGTGACGCGAGGGCCTCTTGGATCGTGGACGCGCCGGTGAGTGCATCATCCACATAGAAATCCTGCTGCAAGATTTTCGCGGCGGAAGGAAAGCGGTGACCTTCGTCTTGTGCCACTTGTTGGAGGCATCTGATAGCCAGATATGGGGCGGCTGATAGGCCGAATGTAACCGTATTTAGTTCATAAGTTTTTACGCAATTGTCGGTGATTCGCCAGAGGATTCTCTGGTACCTTCTGTCTTCTGGGCGCACGAGAAATTGCCTATACATCTTCTCGATGTCGCCAGTAATAACATACTGATGGATGCGAAATCGGAGCAAAATGTAGAACAGATCGTCCTGTATTTTGTGTCCAATGTGTAAGGTGTCGTTAAGTGAAAATCCAGTGCTTGTGATTGCCGACCCGTCGAAGACTACGCGTAATTTAGTTGTATCGCTCGACATTTTGATGACCCCGTGATGTGGAAGATAGTATCCTTGGTGAGATATCTGCACTTCGGACATGTGGCCAAGATCGAGATATTCTTGAATGATTGATTGGTACTGCTGTTTGAAGTCTGGATCGCGTTTGAATTTCCGTTCTAATGAGATGAGACGCTTCAGTGCTTGCGTCTTGGATTCACCCAGCTTGTCCTTGTTTTCGTTAAATGGAAGTGCGACAACATATCTACCTTCTGTGTTTCTTGTAACGGTATTCTGAAAATGTTGTTCGCACGTCGATTCTGATTTGGATAGATGCTGAGATTGCGGACCTTCTTCGATTTCCCAAAAACGTGCTAGCTCGCGTTGTAGTGCCGTTGTTGTATGGCATGTGACCTTCTGCCTTGGTTGTGCTGTTGGCACACTGCTTCCGATGACCCATCCAAGCATTGTCTTTTGGAGGAAAAGATCTGGGCCGTCTGGTTGAGAAAGATCAATTTGCCCTACGCATAATATCGATAGCGCTGTTCCAGCCCCCAGTAATATGTCGATTGGTGCTGGTCGATGGAACGTTGAGTCGGCGAGCTCGATGTTGCGAGGGATTCTGAGCATTGTGCGGTCGACTGTCTGGTCTGGTACTAATGGAGCGATGTTTGGTACGATCAAAAATGTAAGGGTTCGATGATAATTGCTGACCTTAGATTGAATGTTTGCCCTAATGGTATGGTTAGATATGGTCGACAGCGCATTGAGAGCGCCCACAGAGATGGTGCATCGATCTTGCGGCAAACGGAGCCTCTTGGCTAGATCTTCTGTCATAAAATTGGTGGTAGAGCAAGTGTCAACTAAGGCACGGCATGGTATTATGTTCTGATCGACATCGGCGACATTAATCTGAGCTGTGACTAATAATTCGTTGGTGTCGGAATTTATTATGAAGGTGTGTGTCTGGATGGGTCTTGGGATTTTCTGCGATGGTAGTCATGTGGGCCTTGGTTTCTCGTCGGTTGCTGCCTTGTCTTGAAGTGATGTGGGGATGGGCGGATTGTGTGTTGAGCTTGGTGGAGTGACAGTTCGTTCACGTGTTAAATGTTCTTGTCGGTGTAGGAGAGTGTGGTTTCGTTGTTGGCATATTCGGCAATGAAACTTCGATCGACATACACTGGACGTGTGTCCGTTACCCAGGCAGTTTTGACATAGTGCGGCCTCAGCAACGGCCTTCATTCGCTCATTGACGGACAATACATTAAACGCTTCGCAGTTCCCGATTCTGTGGCTCCCTTCACAGATTGAGCATTGGAATGTGTTTGTGGTGACGTAAGTTTGAACGCGCGGAAATCCCCGGTTAGGTACTCGTGAGTTCTCTGATGACAATGTTTGGCGTCCGGTCGAAACACGTATCCCGGGCGCTGATGCAACCCTGTCAAAAGCTGAAGGTGAGCAATTTGCTCGTTTCTGGAGGAACTCGATCAGATGCTCGTACGAAGGCATTTTTTTATCGGGTAGTGTAAGTTCCCATTGCCAGATGGTATCGGGATTCAGTTTCGCGAGAACAATTGAAATTAGGAGAGTGTTCCAGGATGTCACGGGTACTCCGAGATTCTGCAACACCCGCAGATGTTGCTTCAAAGAGTCTATTAAATCTCCCAGTGCTTGCGGTGTGTCTTTCGCTAGTTTCGGAATCTCCTGAATAGCGTTGCAATGTCGCAGTAAGACTAGTCGCGGGCAGTCAAATTTCTCTTTCAATATCGCGATCGCGTCAAGATAATTAGCATCTGTGGTGTTGTGAGATTGAATGCATGCCGCGGCTTTGCCGGTAAGGGTCGACCGCAGGTATTGTAATTTCTGAACCGGAGAAAGACTCTCATTGCGATCAATCATTGAAGTGAACAGATCGTAAAATGACGCCCACCTTTCAATAGAACCATCGAACGTGGGTAGCCGCATTTCAGGTAACTTTATCGCCATCGGACCCGATATGGTAGGAGCAGGTGAATTAGTGACTTGGTCACGTGGAACATCTTGCGGTTGAATTGCTTCACGCATTCGTTTTGCTCTGCCATGTGTTGCAAAATATTTTGCATGAATTTCAAACTTGCGGTCGTCTTCGGATTCAGGATCTTCGAGGTCTTCTAGAAGGAACTCGTAATCCTTCCATGCCTTCTCTACTGAGTTTGTATAAAAGTCGAGGACGTGTTTTTCTAGATTACCGGTTTGTTCGCTATTGTCAAGGAATTTAGTGATCTCCGCGAGTTGTTTAATTATTTGATTGCGTCTGCGTCGTAGAGTGCTGGATTGAGTACCGTCGGGCTTCTGAATGGACATGATGGTAATGGGAGCGCGACACGGGAATCAGTGATACTCTAAACAAACCTACCTTTACGGAGTGAGGACGCCAGGAAGGTTGAACTCCGGTGATGTCACGAAGTCCTGTCGTCTTGAAAAGAGATGCTCGGGTGGACGTCCGTTGTGGTGGCACTGATTCAACCGGGATGCTGTGTTTGATGTGTTTGTTGTAGGAACGCTCACATCCGGCTCGAAGGACCAATGTTTTTCGCGCACCGACACTGCGACCGTTGTTCGGTCTACGGGGGTTGTAAATTCCCGATTCTAATTGACAATGCGGTTCGCGATGCTCTGTGCCCACTTAAAGTAACAGAGCTGGTAATGATTGTTGATGACTATGTTTTTCTGCGTTTTTCTGTCCGCGCCCCGACTGGTCGCGTTATTTTATATCGGTCACCCCCGTTTGAGATCCCTGAAGGAACCTCCACCTCCACGCCGGGACGCACTGATTGGTTTTTCTCGAAGATTGCGATTTTCCAATCAGTGTCCTCTAAGCTTTTCGTCACCACCCTCTCGTATCGTCCTACACGAGCCTTGTCTAGGAGAGGGGGGTGTTGCGTAGTTGCGTGGTCGGGAGGACCCCTGGGGCCTGAGATATCGTCCCCGCGACGGTTGGGACTAAACTTTCTCAAGACCCGTTAAATTCTCAAATTTACGACGGGGTTGTTTTTTCGGACCTTTCGTGCCTACGACGCGTCGCGGTCATTAAAGAGACGGAAGACCGTGCACCGATGTTCTGCAGATGGAAAAAAGGTTTCCGTCTCTTTGTGATCCTCGCTGGTCCACGCCATAAACTTTCGCGAAAGCGGCGTACGGGAGGTCCTACAGAACGGAACACAGCTTCAAATCCGTGCGAAACAAATGATTTACCTTTAAATACTTGCGGTATAAATGAAACAGCTTTAAATGCAGGCGAAACAAACGAGTTAGCTTCAAATCCATGCAAAACACATGATTTAGCTTCAAATCAATGCGGAACACATGATTTGGCTGCAAATCAAAACGAAGTAGAAGGCTTAACTTCAAATCCATGCGAAACAAATGTTTTACCTTCAAATACTTGCGGTATAAATGAAACAGTTTTAAATGCATGCGAAACAAACGAGCTATCTTCAAATCCATGCGAAACACATGATTTAGCTTCAAATCAATGCGATCTAGAAGGTTTAGCTGCAAATCCACGCGACACGAATGATCTAGCTTCCAGTTCTTGCTATATAAATGATATAGCACCAAATGCAGGCGAAACAGACGAATTAGCTTCAAATCCAAGCGAAATACATGATTTAGCTTCAAATAAACGCCATGTAGAAAGTTTGGCTTCAAAATCCGTGCGAAACAAATGATTTCGCATAAAAAACTTGCGATATAAATGATACAGCTCCAAATGCAGGCGACATAAACGAGTTAGCTTCAAATCTATGCGAAAAACATGATTAAACTTCAAATTCATGCAAAACAGATGGTTTATCTTCATATTCTTGCGAAACAAATGGTTTAGATTCAGATACTTGTGATAAACATGATTTAGCTTCAACTACATGCGAACAAGCGAGATAGCTTCAAATTCATGCAGAACGCATGATTACGCTTTAAATTATTCCGATACACATAAGTTCGCTTACAATTCATGCGAAATGCATGATTTCGCTTCAAGCTCATCCGAAACACATGATTTCGCTTCAAGCTCATCCGAAACACATGATTTCGCTTCAACTTCATGCGGAACGCATTATTTAGCTTCAAACTATTCCAATACGCATGATTTTGCTCATAATTCATCCGAAATACATGATTTAGCTTCAAATTCATGCGAAACACTTGATTTAACTTCAAATTCATGCGAAAAAACATGATTTAGCTTCAACTTCATGCGCAGTAGAAGATTTAGCTTCAAATCCGTGGCAGACAAACGATATAGCTTAATATTCTTGCGATTAAAGGTTTTAACTTCGAATGTGTGCAAAACAAACGAGTTAGCTCCAAATTCATGCGAAACACGTGATTTAGGTTTAAATTCATGCGAAACACATGATTTAGCTTCAAATTCATGCGAAACAAACGAGTTAGCTTCAAATCCAAGCCAAACACATGATTTAGCTTCAAATCAATGCAAAGTAGAAGGCTTAGCTTCAAATCGATGTGCAATAAATGATTTAGCTCCAAACACTTGGGATATAAGTGGTATAGCTTCAAATGCAGATTAATCAAACGAGTTAGCTTCCAATCCAAGCGTAACACCTGATTTAGCTTCAAATCAGCGCGAAGTAGAAGGCTTAGCTTCAATTCTATGCGAATCAAATTGTTTAGCTTCAAATACTTGTGAAATACATGAGTTAGCTTCAACTGCATGCGAAACAAACGATTTAGCTTCCAATCCAAGCGTAACACATGATTTAACTTCAAATCAATGCGAAGTTGAAGGATTAGCTTCAAATCCATTCGAAACAAATGATTTACCTTAAATAGTTGTGATATAAATGAAATAGCTTCAAATGCAGGCGAAAGAAACGAGTTATCTTCAGATGCATGCGAAACACATGATTTAGGTTCAAATCAATGCGAATAAGAGAAGACTTAGTTTCATCCCCATACAAAACGAATGATTTAGCTTCAAATACTTGCAAATATAAGGGACACAGCTTCAAATGCATGCGAAACAAACGAGTTACCTTCAAATCCAAGGGAAACACATGATTTAAATTCAAATCAATGCGAAGTAAAAGGCTTAGCTTCAAATCAATGCGAAACAACCGGTTTATCTTAAAATACTTGTGATATTCATGATTTAACTGCAACTGCATGCGAAACACACGAGTTAGCTACAAATCCATTCGAAACACATGACTTAACTTCAAATCAATGCGAAGTAGTAGGATTTGCTGCAAATCCATACGAAACAAATGATTTACCTTCAAATACTTGTGATATAAATAAAGCAGCTTCAAATGCAGGCGAAAGAAACGAGTTAGCTTCAGATCCATGCGAAACACATGATTTAACTTCAAATCAATTCGAAGTAGTAGGATTAGCTTCAAATGCATAGGAAACAAATGATTTACCTTCAAATACTTGTGATATAAATAAAGTAGCTTCAAATGCAGGCGAAAGAAACGTGTTATCTTGAGATCCATGCGAAACACATGATTTAGCTTCAAATCAACGCGAACTAGAAGGCTTAGTTTCATCCCCATATGAAACGAATGATTTAGCTTCAAATACTTGCAAATATAAGGGATACAGCTTCAAATGCATGCGAAACAAACGAGTTAGCTAGAAATCCATTCGGAACACATGATTTACCTTCAAATTAATGCAAGGTAGAAAGCATAGCTTCAAATCCATGCGAAACACATTATTTAGCTTCAAATCAATGCGAAGTAGAATGCTTAGATTCAAAGCCATGCGACACAAATGATTTAGCTTCAAATACTTGCGATATAATTGATATAGCTTCAAATGCAGGCGATACAAACGAGTTAGCTTCAAATCCAAGCGAAACACATGATTTAGTTTCAAATCAATGCGAAGTAGTAGGCATAGCTCCAAATCCATGCGAAACAAATGGTTTAGCTTCACATACTTGCGATATAAATGATATAGCTTCAAATGCAGGCGAAACAAACGAGTTAGCTTCAAATCCATGCGAAACACATGATTTACCTTCAAATTAATGCGAAGTAGAAGGCTTATCCTCAAAGCCATGCGACCCAAATGATTTAGCTTCAAATACTTGCGATATAATTGATATAGCTTCAAATGCAGGCGAAACAAACGCGTTAGCTTCAAATCTGTGCGAAACACATGGTTTAGCTTCATATTCTTGTGAAACAAATGGGTTAGCTTCACATACTTGCGATATAAATGATATAGCTTCAAATGCAGGCGAAACAAACGAGTTAGCTGAAATCCAAGCGAAACACATGATTTAACTTCAAATTAATGCGAAGTAGAAGGCTTAGCTTCAAATCCATGCTTCACACATGATTTATCTTCAAAACCATGCGTAACACATGTTTTAGCTTCAAATCAATGCGAAGCAGAAGGCTTAGCATCAAATCCATGCGACATAAATGAATTAGCTTCAAATACTTGCGAAATAAATGGAACAGATCCAAATAAAGCCGAAACAAACGAGATATCTTCAAATCCATGCAAAACAAACGAGTTAGCTTCAAATCCATGCGAAGCACATGATTTAGCATCAATTCCATGGGAAACACATGATTTAGATTTAAATTCATGCGTAACAAATGGTTTAGCTTCATATTCTTGTGAAACAAATGGTTTACTTCAGATAATTGTGATAAACATGATTTAGCTTCAACTGCATACGAAACAAACGAGTTAGCTTCAAATTGAACGGAAACACATGATTTAGTTTCAAATCAATGCGAAGTTGAAAGCTTCGCTTCAAATCCATGCGAAATATATGATTTTGCTTCAGATACTTGTGATAAACATGATTTAGCATCAACTGCATGCGAAACAATTGCGTTAGCTTCAAATGCAAGGGAAACAAATGATTTAGCTTCAAATCAATGCGAAGTTGAAGTCATAGCATCAAATCAATGCGAAATAAATGGTTTAACTTTAAATACTTGTGGTATATATGATTTACGTTCAACTGCATGCGAAACAAACGAGTTAGCTTCGAATCCATGCGAAACACATGATGTAGCTTCTAATCAATGGGAAACACATGGTCTAGCTTCATATTCTTGCGAAACAAAAGGTTTAAATTCAAATGTTTGTGATATACTTGATTTAGATTCAGCTGCATGCCAAACAAACGAGTTATCTTCAAATCCATGCGGAACACATGATTTAGCTTCAAATCAATGCGATGCACATGGTTTAGCTTCATATTCTTGCGAAACAAGTGGTTTAGCTTCAGATGCTTGTGGCAAACATGATTTAGCTTCAACTGCATGCGAAACAAACGAGTTTGCTTCAATGCTATGCGACACAAATGATTTAGCTTCAAATACTTGCGATATAATTGATATAGCATCAAATGCAGGCGAAACAAACGAGTTAGCTTCAAAGCTATGCGACACAAATGATTTAGCTTAAAATACTTGCGATATAATTGATAGAGCATCAAATGCAGGCGAAACAAACGAGTTAGCTTCAAATCCAAGTGAAACACATGGTTTAGCTTCATATTCTTGCGAAACAAATGGTTTAGCTTCATATACTTGCGATATAAATGATATAGCTTCAAATGCAGGCGAAAAAAACGAGTTAGCTTCAAATCCATGCGAAACACATGATTTAGCTTCAAATCAATGCGATGTAGAAGGCTTAGCTTCAAAAACATGCGAAACACATGATTAAGCTTCAAATCAATGCGATATGGAAGCTATATCTTCAAATCGATGCGAAACACATGATTTATCTGCAAATCAATGCGATGTAGAAGTTTTAGCTTCAAATCCATGCGAAACAAATGATTTAGCATCAGATACTTGCGATATAAGTGATATAGCTTCATCTGCAGGCGAAACAAACGAGTTAGCTACAAATCCATGCAAAAAACATGATTTAGCTTCAAGTCCATGAGAAACACATGGTTTAGCTTCATAATCTTGAGAAACAGATGGTTTAGGTTCAGATATTTATGATAAACATGATTTAGCCTCAACTGTATGCGAAACAATCGCGTTAGCTTCAAATCCAAGGGAACCAAATAATTTAGCTTCAAATCAATGCGATGTTGAAGGCTTAGCTTAAAATCAATGCGAAACAAATGGTTTAGCTTCAAATTCTTGAGAAACAAATGGTTCAGATTCAGATACTTGTGATAAACATGATTTAGCTCCAAATGCATGCGAAACAAACGAGTTAGCTTCAAAGCTATGCGACACAAATGATTTAGCTTCAAATACTTGCGATATAATTGATATAGCATCAAATGCAGGCGAAACAAACGAGTTAGCTTCAAATCCAAGCGAAACACATGGTTTAGCTTCATATTCTTGCGAAACAAATGGTTTAGCATCAGATACTTGTGATAAACATGATTTAGCTTCAACTGCGTTCAATATAAACTAGTTAGCTTCAAATCCAAGGGAAACACATGATTTAGCTTCAAATACCTGCGGTATAATTGAGTTAGCTTGAAATGCACACAAAACAAACGAGTTAGCTACAGATCCGTGCGAAACAAATGGTTTTGTTACAAATACTTTTGATATACATTATTCAGCTACAACTGCAAGCGAAACAAACGAGTTAGCATCAAATCCATGCGAAACGAATGATTTAGCTTCAAATAGTTGCCTCATAAATGAAATACCTACAAATGTAGGCGAAACAAACGAGTTAGCTACAAATCCATGCAAAAAACATGACTAATTTCAAATGAATGCGATATAGAAGGTATAGCTTCAAATCCATGCGAAACATATGATTTAGCTGCAAATCAATGCTAAGTAGAAGGTTTAGCATCAAATCCATGCGACACAAATGATTTAGCTTCAGATACTTGCGATATAAGTGATATAGCTTCAACTGCATGCGAAACAAACGAGTTAGCTTCAAATCCAAGCGAAACACATGATTTAGCTTCAAATCAATGCGAAGTAGAAGGCTTGGATTCAAATCCATGCGAAACGAATTATTTAGATTCAAATGCTTGTCATATACATGATATAGCTTCAAATGCAGGCGGAACAAAGGAGTAAGCTTCAAATCCATGCGAAGAACATGATTTAGCTTCAAATCAATGCGAAATACATGGTTTAGATTAATATTCTTGCGAAACAAGTGGTTTAGCTTCAGATACTTGTGATAAACATGATATAGCTTCAACTGCATGCGAAACAATCGAGTTAGGTTCAAATCCAAGGGAAACAAATGATTTAGCTACAAATCATTCCGAAGTTGAAGGCTTAGCATCAAATCAATGCGAACCAAATGGTTTAGCTTCAAATACTCGTGGTATACATGATTTACATTCACCTGCATTGGAAACAAACGAGTTAGCTTCAAATCCAAGCGAAACACATGATTTAGTTTCAAATCAATGCGAAGTAGAAGGCTTAGCTTCAAATCCATGCGACACAAATGATTTAGCTTCAAATACTTGCGATATAATTGATATAGCTTCAAATGCAGGCGAAACAAACGAGTTAGCTTCAAATCCAAGCGAAACACATGATTTACCTTCAAATTAATGCAAAGTGGAAGGCTTATCTTCAAAGCCATGCGACACAAATGATTTAGCTTCAAATACTTGCGATATAATTGATATAGCTTCAAATGCCGGCGAAACCAATGAGTTAGCTTCAAATCTGTGCGAAACACATGACTTAGCTTCAAATTCATGCGAAACACATGGATTAGCTTCATATTCTTGCGAAACAAATGGTTTAGATTCAGATACTTGTGATAAACATGATTTAGCTTCAATTGCAGGCGAAACATCGAGTTAGTTTCACATCCATGCGAAACACATGATTTAGCTTCAAATCCATGCGAAACACATGATTTAGTTTCAAATCAATGCGAAGTAGTAGACATACCTTCAAATCCAAGCGAAACACATGATTTACCTTCATATTAATGCAAGGTAGATGGCTTATCTTCAAAGCCATGCGACACAAATGATTTAGCTTCAAATACTTGCGATATAATTGATATAGCTTCAAATGCAGGCGAAACGAACGAGTTAGCTTCAAATCTGTGCGAAACACATGATTTAGCTTCAAATCCAAGCGAAACACACGATTTACCTTCAAATTAATGCGAAGTAGAAGGCTTATACTCAAATCCATGCGACACAAATGATTTAGCTTCAAATACTTGCGATATAATTGATATAGCTTCAAATGCAGGTGAAACCAACGAGTTAGCTTCAAATCTGTGCGAAACTCATGACCTAGCTTCAAATTCATGCGAAACACATGGATTAGCTTCATATTCTTGCGAAACAAATGGTTTAGATTCAGATACTTGTGATAAACATGGTTTAGCTTCAATTGCAGGCGAAACATCGAGTTAGTTTCACATCCATGCGAAACACATGATTTAGCTTCAAATCCATGGGAAACACATGATTTAGTTTCAAATCAATGCGAAGTAGTAGACATACCTTCAAATCCAAGCGAAACACATGATTTACCTTCAAATTAATGCAAAGTAGATGGCTTATCTTCAAAGCCATGCGACACAAATGATTTAGCCTCAAATACTTGCGATATAATTGATATAGCTTCAAATGCAGGCGAAACAAACGAGTTAGCTTCAAATCCAAGCGAAACACATGGTTTAGTTTCAAATCAATGCGAAGTAGAAGGCTTATCCTCAAAGCCATGCGACACAAATGATTTAGCTTCAAATACTTGCGATATAATTGATAAAGCTGCAACTGCATACGAATCAAACGTGTTAGCTTCAAATCCAAGGGAAACACATGATTTTGCTTCAAATTCATGATTAACACATGGTTCAGCTGCATATTCCTGCGAAACAAGTGGTTTAGATGCAGATACTTGTGGTAAACATGATTTAGCTTCAACTGCATGCGAAACAAACGAGTTAGTTTCAAATCCATGCGAAACGCATGATTTAGCTTCAAATCAGTTCGAAGTAGAAGGCTTAGCATCAAATCAATGTGGAACAAATGGTTTAGCTTCAAATACTTGTGGTATACAGGATTTACCTTCAACTGCATGCGGAACAAAACGAGTTAGCTTCAAATCCATGCGAAACGCATGATTTAGCTTCAAATCAATGCGACGGAGAAGGGGTAGCTTAAAATTCATGCGACACATATGATTTAGCTTCAAATACTTGCGATATAATTGATGATGCTTCTGAAGGCAAAACAAACGAGTTAGCTTCAAATGCATGCGAAACAATTGCGTTAGCTTCAAATGCAAGGGAAACAAATGATTTAGCTTCAAATCAATGCGAAGTTGAAGTCATAGCATCAAATCAATGCGAAATAAATGGTTTAACTTTAAATACTTGTGGTATATATGATTTACGTTCAACTGCATGCGAAACAAACGAGTTAGCTTCGAATCCATGCGAAACACATGATGTAGCTTCTAATCAATGGGAAACACATGGTCTAGCTTCATATTCTTGCGAAACAAAAGGTTTAAATTCAAATGTTTGTGATATACTTGATTTAGATTCAGCTGCATGCCAAACAAACGAGTTATCTTCAAATCCATGCGGAACACATGATTTAGCTTCAAATCAATGCGATGCACATGGTTTAGCTTCATATTCTTGCGAAACAAGTGGTTTAGCTTCAGATGCTTGTGGCAAACATGATTTAGCTTCAACTGCATGCGAAACAAACGAGTTTGCTTCAATGCTATGCGACACAAATGATTTAGCTTCAAATACTTGCGATATAATTGATATAGCATCAAATGCAGGCGAAACAAACGAGTTAGCTTCAAAGCTATGCGACACAAATGATTTAGCTTAAAATACTTGCGATATAATTGATAGAGCATCAAATGCAGGCGAAACAAACGAGTTAGCTTCAAATCCAAGTGAAACACATGGTTTAGCTTCATATTCTTGCGAAACAAATGGTTTAGCTTCATATACTTGCGATATAAATGATATAGCTTCAAATGCAGGCGAAAAAAACGAGTTAGCTTCAAATCCATGCGAAACACATGATTTAGCTTCAAATCAATGCGATGTAGAAGGCTTAGCTTCAAAAACATGCGAAACACATGATTAAGCTTCAAATCAATGCGATATGGAAGCTATATCTTCAAATCGATGCGAAACACATGATTTATCTGCAAATCAATGCGATGTAGAAGTTTTAGCTTCAAATCCATGCGAAACAAATGATTTAGCATCAGATACTTGCGATATAAGTGATATAGCTTCATCTGCAGGCGAAACAAACGAGTTAGCTACAAATCCATGCAAAAAACATGATTTAGCTTCAAGTCCATGAGAAACACATGGTTTAGCTTCATAATCTTGAGAAACAGATGGTTTAGGTTCAGATATTTATGATAAACATGATTTAGCCTCAACTGTATGCGAAACAATCGCGTTAGCTTCAAATCCAAGGGAACCAAATAATTTAGCTTCAAATCAATGCGATGTTGAAGGCTTAGCTTAAAATCAATGCGAAACAAATGGTTTAGCTTCAAATTCTTGAGAAACAAATGGTTCAGATTCAGATACTTGTGATAAACATGATTTAGCTCCAAATGCATGCGAAACAAACGAGTTAGCTTCAAAGCTATGCGACACAAATGATTTAGCTTCAAATACTTGCGATATAATTGATATAGCATCAAATGCAGGCGAAACAAACGAGTTAGCTTCAAATCCAAGCGAAACACATGGTTTAGCTTCATATTCTTGCGAAACAAATGGTTTAGCATCAGATACTTGTGATAAACATGATTTAGCTTCAACTGCGTTCAATATAAACTAGTTAGCTTCAAATCCAAGGGAAACACATGATTTAGCTTCAAATACCTGCGGTATAATTGAGTTAGCTTGAAATGCACACAAAACAAACGAGTTAGCTACAGATCCGTGCGAAACAAATGGTTTTGTTACAAATACTTTTGATATACATTATTCAGCTACAACTGCAAGCGAAACAAACGAGTTAGCATCAAATCCATGCGAAACGAATGATTTAGCTTCAAATAGTTGCCTCATAAATGAAATACCTACAAATGTAGGCGAAACAAACGAGTTAGCTACAAATCCATGCAAAAAACATGACTAATTTCAAATGAATGCGATATAGAAGGTATAGCTTCAAATCCATGCGAAACATATGATTTAGCTGCAAATCAATGCTAAGTAGAAGGTTTAGCATCAAATCCATGCGACACAAATGATTTAGCTTCAGATACTTGCGATATAAGTGATATAGCTTCAACTGCATGCGAAACAAACGAGTTAGCTTCAAATCCAAGCGAAACACATGATTTAGCTTCAAATCAATGCGAAGTAGAAGGCTTGGATTCAAATCCATGCGAAACGAATTATTTAGATTCAAATGCTTGTCATATACATGATATAGCTTCAAATGCAGGCGGAACAAAGGAGTAAGCTTCAAATCCATGCGAAGAACATGATTTAGCTTCAAATCAATGCGAAATACATGGTTTAGATTAATATTCTTGCGAAACAAGTGGTTTAGCTTCAGATACTTGTGATAAACATGATATAGCTTCAACTGCATGCGAAACAATCGAGTTAGGTTCAAATCCAAGGGAAACAAATGATTTAGCTACAAATCATTCCGAAGTTGAAGGCTTAGCATCAAATCAATGCGAACCAAATGGTTTAGCTTCAAATACTCGTGGTATACATGATTTACATTCACCTGCATTGGAAACAAACGAGTTAGCTTCAAATCCAAGCGAAACACATGGTTTAGTTTCAAATCAATGCGAAGTAGAAGGCTTAGCTTCAAATCCATGCGACACAAATGATTTAGCTTCAAATACTTGCGATATAATTGATATAGCTTCAAATGCAGGCGAAACAAACGAGTTAGCTTCAAATCCAAGCGAAACACATGATTTACCTTCAAATTAATGCAAAGTGGAAGGCTTATCTTCAAAGCCATGCGACACAAATGATTTAGCTTCAAATACTTGCGATATAATTGATATAGCTTCAAATGCCGGCGAAACCAATGAGTTAGCTTCAAATCTGTGCGAAACACATGACTTAGCTTCAAATTCATGCGAAACACATGGATTAGCTTCATATTCTTGCGAAACAAATGGTTTAGATTCAGATACTTGTGATAAACATGATTTAGCTTCAATTGCAGGCGAAACATCGAGTTAGTTTCACATCCATGCGAAACACATGATTTAGCTTCAAATCCATGCGAAACACATGATTTAGTTTCAAATCAATGCGAAGTAGTAGACATACCTTCAAATCCAAGCGAAACACATGATTTACCTTCATATTAATGCAAGGTAGATGGCTTATCTTCAAAGCCATGCGACACAAATGATTTAGCTTCAAATACTTGCGATATAATTGATATAGCTTCAAATGCAGGCGAAACGAACGAGTTAGCTTCAAATCTGTGCGAAACACATGATTTAGCTTCAAATCCAAGCGAAACACACGATTTACCTTCAAATTAATGCGAAGTAGAAGGCTTATACTCAAATCCATGCGACACAAATGATTTAGCTTCAAATACTTGCGATATAATTGATATAGCTTCAAATGCAGGTGAAACCAACGAGTTAGCTTCAAATCTGTGCGAAACTCATGACCTAGCTTCAAATTCATGCGAAACACATGGATTAGCTTCATATTCTTGCGAAACAAATGGTTTAGATTCAGATACTTGTGATAAACATGATTTAGCTTCAATTGCAGGCGAAACATCGAGTTAGTTTCACATCCATGCGAAACACATGATTTAGCTTCAAATCCATGGGAAACACATGATTTAGTTTCAAATCAATGCGAAGTAGTAGACATACCTTCAAATCCAAGCGAAACACATGATTTACCTTCAAATTAATGCAAAGTAGATGGCTTATCTTCAAAGCCATGCGACACAAATGATTTAGCTTCAAATACTTGCGATATAATTGATATAGCTTCAAATGCAGGCGAAACAAACGAGTTAGCTTCAAATCCAAGCGAAACACATGGTTTAGTTTCAAATCAATGCGAAGTAGAAGGCTTATCCTCAAAGCCATGCGACACAAATGATTTAGCTTCAAATACTTGCGATATAATTGATAAAGCTGCAACTGCATACGAATCAAACGTGTTAGCTTCAAATCCAAGGGAAACACATGATTTTGCTTCAAATTCATGATTAACACATGGTTCAGCTGCATATTCCTGCGAAACAAGTGGTTTAGATGCAGATACTTGTGGTAAACATGATTTAGCTTCAACTGCATGCGAAACAAACGAGTTAGTTTCAAATCCATGCGAAACGCATGATTTAGCTTCAAATCAGTTCGAAGTAGAAGGCTTAGCATCAAATCAATGTGGAACAAATGGTTTAGCTTCAAATACTTGTGGTATACAGGATTTACCTTCAACTGCATGCGGAACAAACGAGTTAGCTTCAAATCCATGCGAAACGCATGATTTAGCTTCAAATCAATGCGACGGAGAAGGGGTAGCTTAAAATTCATGCGACACATATGATTTAGCTTCAAATACTTGCGATATAATTGATGATGCTTCTGAAGGCAAAACAAACGAGTTAGCTTCAAATGCAAGCGAAACACATGGTTTAGTTTCAAATCAATGCGAAGTAGAAGGCTTATCCTCAAAGCCATGCGACACAAATGATTTAGCTTCAAATACTTGCGATATAATTGATAAAGCTGCAACTGCATACGAATCAAACGTGTTAGCTTCAAATCCAAGGGAAACACATGATTTTGCTTCAAATTCATGGCTAACACATGGTTTAGCTGCATATTCCTGCGAAACAAGTGGTTTAGATGCAGATACTTGTGGTAAACATGATTTAGCTTCAACTGCATGCGAAACAAACGAGTAAGCTTCAAATCCATGGGAAACAAATGATTTAGCTTCACATACTTGCGATATAAATGATATAGCTTCAAATGCAGGAGAAACAAACGAGTTAGCTTCAAATCTAAGCGAAACACATGATTTAGTTTCAAATCAATGTGAAGTAGAAGGCTTAGCTTCAAATCAAAGCGAAGTAGAACACTCAGCTTCAAATCTATGCGGAACAAATGGTATAGCTTCAAATATTTGTGAAATACATAGTTTAGCTTCAACTGCATGCGAAACAAACGAGAGAGCTTCAAATTCATGAGAAAAACATGGTTTAGCTCCATATTCTTGCGAAACAAATGGTTTAGATTCAGATACTTGTGATATACATGATTTAGCTTCAAATGCAGGAGAAACAAACGAGTTAGCTTCAAGTCCAAGCGATACACATGATTTAGTTTCAAATCAATGCGAAGTAGAAGGCTTAGCTTCAAATCCATGCGAAACAAATGATTGAGCTTCACATACTTGCGATGTAAATGATATAGCTTCAAATGCAGGAGAAACAAACGAGTTAGCTTCAAATCTATGCGAAACACATGATTTAGTTTCAAATCAATGCGAAGTAGAAGGCTTAGCTTCAAATCCATGCGAAACAAATGATTTAGCTTCACATACTTGCGATATAAATGATATAGCTTCAAATGCAGGAGAAACAAACGAGTTAGCTTCAAGTCCAAGCGATACACATGATTTAGTTTCAAATCAATGCGAAGTAGAAGGCTTAGCTTCAAATCCATGCGAAACAAATGATTGAGCTTCACATACTTGCGATGTAAATGATATAGCTTCAAATGCAGGAGAAACAAACGAGTTAGCTTCAAATCTATGCGAAACACATGATTTAGCTTCAAATCCAAGCGAAACACATGGTTTAGCTTCATATTCTTGCGAAATAAATGGTTTAGCTTCATATACTTGTGATAAACATGATTTAGCTTCAACCGCATGCGAAACAAACGAGTTAACATTAAAACCAAGCGAAACACATGATTTAGCTTCAAATCAATGCGAAGTAGAAGGCTTAGCTACAAATACATGAGAAACAAATGATTTAGCTTCAGATAATTGCGATATAAATGATATAGCACCAAAAGCAAGTGAAGCAGACGAGTTAGCATCAAACCCATGCGAAACAATGATTTAGCTCCAATTCAATGCAAAGTAGAAGGCTTAGCTTCAAATCCATGCGAATCAAATGGTTTAGCTTCAAATACTTGTGATATACATGATTTGGATTCAACTGTATGCGAAACAAACGAGTTAGCTTCAAATCCAATCCAAGCACATAATTTAGCTTCAAATCAATGCGAAGTAGAAGGCTTGGCTTCAAATCCATGCGAAACGAATGATTTAGCTTCCAATAGTTGCCTCATATATGAAATAGCTACAAATGCAGGTGAAACAAACGAGTTAGCTTCAAATCGATGCAGAACACATGATTAAGCTTCAAATGCATGCGAAACACATGATTTGGGTTCAAATCAATGCGATGCAGATGCTTAGCAACAAATCCATGCGACACAAATGATTTAGCATCAAATACTTGCGATAGAAGTGATATAGTTTCAATGCAGGCGAAACAAACGAGTTAGCTTAAAGGCATGCGACACAAATGATTTAGATTCAAATACTTGCGATATAATTGATATAGCTTCAGATGCAGGCGAAACAAACGAGTTAGCTTCAAATCTGTGCAAAACACATGATTTAGCTTCAAATTCTTGCGAAATACATGGTTTAGCTTCGTATTCTTGCGAAACAAATGGTTTAGATTCAGATACTTGTGATAAACATGATTTAGCTTCAATTGCAGGCGAAACATCGAGTTAGTTTCACATCCATGCGAAACACATGATTTAGCTTCAAATCCATGCGAAACACATGATTTAGTTTCAAATCAATGCGAAGTAGTAGGCATACCTTCAAATCCAAGCGAAACACATGATTTACCTTCATATTAATGCAAGGTAGATGGCTTATCTTCAAAGCCATGCGACACAAATGATTTAGCTTCAAATACTTGCGATATAATTGATATAGCTTCAAATGCAGGCGAAACGAACGAGTTAGCTTCAAATCTGTGCGAAACACATGATTTAGCTTCAAATCCAAGCGAAACACACGATTTACCTTCAAATTAATGCGAAGTAGAAGGCTTATACTCAAATCCATGCGACACAAATGATTTAGCTTCAAATACTTGCGATATAATTGATATAGCTTCAAATGCAGGTGAAACCAACGAGTTAGCTTCAAATCTGTGCGAAACTCATGACCTAGCTTCAAATTCATGCGAAACACATGGATTAGCTTCATATTCTTGCGAAACAAATGGTTTAGATTCAGATACTTGTGATAAACATGGTTTAGCTTCAATTGCAGGCGAAACATCGAGTTAGTTTCACATCCATGCGAAACACATGATTTAGCTTCAAATCCATGGGAAACACATGATTTAGTTTCAAATCAATGCGAAGTAGTAGACATACCTTCAAATCCAAGCGAAACACATGATTTACCTTCAAATTAATGCAAAGTAGATGGCTTATCTTCAAAGCCATGCGACACAAATGATTTAGCTTCAAATACTTGCGATATAATTGATATAGCTTCAAATGCAGGCGAAACAAACGAGTTAGCTTCAAATCCAAGCGAAACACATGGTTTAGTTTCAAATCAATGCGAAGTAGAAGGCTTATCCTCAAAGCCATGCGACACAAATGATTTAGCTTCAAATACTTGCGATATAATTGATAAAGCTGCAACTGCATACGAATCAAACGTGTTAGCTTCAAATCCAAGGGAAACACATGATTTTGCTTCAAATTCATGATTAACACATGGTTCAGCTGCATATTCCTGCGAAACAAGTGGTTTAGATGCAGATACTTGTGGTAAACATGATTTAGCTTCAACTGCATGCGAAACAAACGAGTTAGTTTCAAATCCATGCGAAACGCATGATTTAGCTTCAAATCAGTTCGAAGTAGAAGGCTTAGCATCAAATCAATGTGGAACAAATGGTTTAGCTTCAAATACTTGTGGTATACAGGATTTACCTTCAACTGCATGCGGAACAAACGAGTTAGCTTCAAATCCATGCGAAACGCATGATTTAGCTTCAAATCAATGCGACGGAGAAGGGGTAGCTTAAAATTCATGCGACACATATGATTTAGCTTCAAATACTTGCGATATAATTGATGATGCTTCTGAAGGCAAAACAAACGAGTTAGCTTCAAATGCAAGCGAAACACATGGTTTAGTTTCAAATCAATGCGAAGTAGAAGGCTTATCCTCAAAGCCATGCGACACAAATGATTTAGCTTCAAATACTTGCGATATAATTGATAAAGCTGCAACTGCATACGAATCAAACGTGTTAGCTTCAAATCCAAGGGAAACACATGATTTTGCTTCAAATTCATGGCTAACACATGGTTTAGCTGCATATTCCTGCGAAACAAGTGGTTTAGATGCAGATACTTGTGGTAAACATGATTTAGCTTCAACTGCATGCGAAACAAACGAGTAAGCTTCAAATCCATGGGAAACAAATGATTTAGCTTCACATACTTGCGATATAAATGATATAGCTTCAAATCCAGGAGAAACAAACGAGTTAGCTTCAAATCTAAGCGAAACACATGATTTAGTTTCAAATCAATGTGAAGTAGAAGGCTTAGCTTCAAATCAAAGCGAAGTAGAACACTCAGCTTCAAATCTATGCGGAACAAATGGTATAGCTTCAAATATTTGTGAAATACATAGTTTAGCTTCAACTGCATGCGAAACAAACGAGAGAGCTTCAAATTCATGAGAAAAACATGGTTTAGCTCCATATTCTTGCGAAACAAATGGTTTAGATTCAGATACTTGTGATATACATGATTTAGCTTCAACTGCATGCGAAACAATCGCGTTAGCATCAAATCCAAGCGAAACACATGATTTAGCTTCAAATCAAGGCGAAGTAGAAGGCTTAGCTTCAAATCCAAGCGAATCAAATGGGTTAGCTTCAAATATTTTTGATATACATGATTTAGCCTCAACTGCAGACGAAACAAACGAGGTAGCTTCAAATCTAAGCAAAACACATGATTTAGCTTCTAGTCAATCCGACGTAGAAAGCTGAGAATCCAATCCATGCAAACACATGACTAGGCTTCATATCCATGGGAAACACAGGAGTAAGCTTCAAAGGCATGCGAAATACATGATTTAGGTTCAAATTCATGGGAAATACGTGGTTTAGCATCAAATACATGCGAAACAAATTGTTTAGCTTCAGATACTTATTATATACACGATTTAGCTTGAACTGCATGCGAAACAAACGAGTTAGCTTCAAATCCAACCGAAACACTTCAATTACCTTCAAATCAATGCGAAGTAGAAGGCTTAACTTCAAATCAATGCGAATCAACTGGTTTATCTTCAAATACTTGTGATATTCATGATTGAAATTCAACTGCATGCGAAACGAACGAGTTAGCTTCATATCTAAGCGATACACGCGATTTAGCTTCAATTCAATGCCAAGTAGAAGGCATAGCTTCAAATCCATGTGAAACGAATGATTTAGCTTCAAATTCCTGCGGTATAAATGAAATAGCTTCAAATGCAGGCGACACTAACGAGTTAGCTTCAAATGCAGGCCAAACACATGATTTAGCTCCAAATTCATGCGAAACACATGGATTAGCTTCATATTCTTGCGAAAGAAATGTCTTAGCTTCAGATACTTGTGATAAACATGATTTAGCTGCAACTGCATACGAAAGAAAAGCGTTAGCTTCAAATCCATGCGAAACACATGATTTGGCTTCAAATTCATGCGAAGCAAACGGTTCAGCTTCAAATACTTGTGATATACATGATTTCGCTTCAACTGCATGCGAAACAAACGAGTTAGCTTCAAATCCAAGGGAAACACATGATTTAGTTTCAAATCAATGCGAAGTAGAAGGCTTAGCTTCAAATCCATGCGAAACAAATGATTTAGCTTCACATACTTGCGATATAAATGATATAGCTTCAAATGCAGGAGAAACAAACGAGTTAGCTTCAAGTCCAAGCGATACACATGATTTAGTTTCAAATCAATGCGAAGTAGAAGGCTTAGCTTCAAATCCATGCGAAACAAATGATTGAGCTTCACATACTTGCGATGTAAATGATATAGCTTCAAATGCAGGAGAAACAAACGAGTTAGCTTCAAATCTATGCGAAACACATGATTTAGCTTCAAATCCAAGCGAAACACATGGTTTAGCTTCATATTCTTGCGAAATAAATGGTTTAGCTTCATATACTTGTGATAAACATGATTTAGCTTCAACCGCATGCGAAACAAACGAGTTAACATTAAAACCAAGCGAAACACATGATTTAGCTTCAAATCAATGCGAAGTAGAAGGCTTAGCTACAAATACATGAGAAACAAATGATTTAGCTTCAGATAATTGCGATATAAATGATATAGCACCAAAAGCAAGTGCAGCAGACGAGTTAGCATCAAACCCATGCGAAACAATGATTTAGCTCCAATTCAATGCAAAGTAGAAGGCTTAGCTTCAAATCCATGCGAATCAAATGGTTTAGCTTCAAATACTTGTGATATACATGATTTGGATTCAACTGCATGCGAAACAAACGAGTTAGCTTCAAATCCAATCCAAGCACATAATTTAGCTTCAAATCAATGCGAAGTAGAAGGCTTGGCTTCAAATCCATGCGAAACGAATGATTTAGCTTCCAATAGTTGCCTCATATATGAAATAGCTACAAATGCAGGCGAAACAAACGAGTTAGCTTCAAATCGATGCAGAACACATGATTAAGCTTCAAATGCATGCGAAACACATGATTTGGGTTCAAATCAATGCGATGCAGATGCTTAGCAACAAATCCATGCGACACAAATGATTTAGCATCAAATACTTGCGATAGTAGTGATATAGTTTCAATGCAGGCGAAACAAACGAGTTAGCTTAAAGGCATGCGACACAAATGATTTAGATTCAAATACTTGCGATATAATTGATATAGCTTCAGATGCAGGCGAAACAAACGAGTTAGCTTCAAATCTGTGCAAAACACATGATTTAGCTTCAAATTCTTGCGAAATACATGGTTTAGCTTCGTATTCTTGCGAAACAAATGGTTTAGATTCAGATACTTGTGATAAACATGATTTAGCTTCAACTGCATGCGAAACAATCGCGTTAGCATCAAATCCAAGCGAAACACATGATTTAGCTTCAAATCAAGGCGAAGTAGAAGGCTTAGCTTCAAATCCAAGCGAATCAAATGGTTTAGCTTCAAATACTTGTGATATACATGATTTGGATTCAACTGCATGCGAAACAAACGAGTTAGCTTCAAATCCAATCCAAGCACATAATTTAGCTTCAAATCAATGCGAAGTAGAAGGCTTGGCTTCAAATCCATGCGAAACGAATGATTTAGCTTCCAATAGTTGCCTCATATATGAAATAGCTACAAATGCAGGCGAAACAAACGAGTTAGCTTCAAATCGATGCAGAACACATGATTAAGCTTCAAATGCATGCGAAACACATGATTTGGGTTCAAATCAATGCGATGCAGATGCTTAGCATCAAATCCATGCGACACAAATGATTTAGCATCAAATACTTGCGATAGAAGTGATATAGTTTCAATGCAGGCGAAACAAACGAGTTAGCTTAAAGGCATGCGACACAAATGATTTAGATTCAAATACTTGCGATATAATTGATATAGCTTCAGATGCAGGCAAAACAAACGAGTTAGCTTCAAATCTGTGCAAAACACATGATTTAGCTTCAAATTCTTGCGAAATACATGGTTTAGCTTCATATTCTTGCGAAACAAATGGTTTAGATTCAGATACTTGTGATAAACATGATTTAGCTTCAAATGCAGGCGAAACAAACGAGTTAGTTTCAAATCCAAGCGAAACACATGATTTAGTTTCAAATCAATGCGAAGTAGAAGGCTTAGCTTCAAATCCATGCGACACAAATGATTTAGCTTCAAATACGTGCGATATAAATGAACTAGCTTCAAATGCAGGCAAAACAAACGAGTTAGCTTCAAATCCATGCGGAAGACATGATTTAGCTTCAAAACAATGCGAAACACATGGTTTAGCTTCATATTCTTGCGAAACAAGTGGTTTAGCTTCAGATACTTGTGATAAACATGATTTAGCTTCAACTGCATGCGAAACAATCGAGTTAGCTTCAAATGCAAGGGAAACAAATGATATAGCTTCAAATCCATGCGAAACGCATGATTTAGCTTCAAATCAATGCGAAGTAGAAGGCTTAGCTTCAAATCCGAGTGACACAAATGATTTAGCTTCAAATACTTGCGATATAATTGATACAGCATCAAATGCAGGCGAAACAAACGAGTTAGCTTCAAATCCAAGCGAAACACATGATTTAGTGTCAAATCAATGCGAAGTAGAAGCCTTAGCATCAACTCCATGCGAAACAAATGATTTAGATTCACAGACTTGCGATATAAATGATATAGCTTCAAATAAGGGCGAAACAAACGAGTTAGCTTCAAATCTGTGCGAAACACATGATTTAGCTTCAAATTCATGCGAAACACATGGTTTAGCTTCACATTCTTGCGAAACAAATGGTTTAGATTCCGATAATTGTGATAAACATGATTTAGCTTCAAATGCAGGGGAAACAAACGAGTTAGTTTCAAATCCATGCGAAACCCCTTGATTTAGCTTCAAATCCATGCGATACACATGATTTAGTTTCAAATCAATGCGAAGTAGCAGGCATAGCTTCATATTCTTGCGAAACAAATGGTTTAGCGTCATATACTTGCGATATAAATGATATAGCTTCAAATGCAGGCGAAACAAACGAGTTAGCTTGAAATCCAAGCGAAACACATGGTTTAGTTTAAAATCAATGCGAAGTAGATGGCTTATCCTCAAAGCCATGCGACACAAATCGTTTAGCTTCAAATACTTGCGATAGAAGTGATATAGCTTCAATTCAGGCGAAACAAACGAGTTAGCTTCAAATCCAAGCAAAACACATGGTTTAGTTTCAAATCAATGCGAAGTAGAAGGCTTAGCTTCACATACATGAGAAACAAATGATTTAGCTTCAGATAATTGCGATATAATTGGTAAAGCTTCAAATGCAGGCGAAACAAACGAGTTAGATTCAAATCCAAGCAAAACAGATGATTTAGTTTCAAATCAATGCGAAGTAGAAGGCTTAGCTTCAAATCCGAGTGACACAAATGATTTAGCTTCAAATACTTGCGATATAATTGATACAGCATCAAATGCAGGTGAAACAAACGAGTTAGCTTCAAATCCAAGCGAAACACATGATTTAGTGTCAAATCAATGCGAAGTAGAAGCCTTAGTTTCAACTCCATGCGAAACAAATGATTTAGATTCACAGACTTGCGATATAAATGATATAGCTTCAAATAAGGGCGAAACAAACGAGTTAGCTTCAAATCTGTGAGATACACATGATTTAGCTTCAAATTCATGCGAAACACATGGTTTAGCTTCACATTCTTGCGAAACAAATGGTTTAGATTCCGATAATTGTGATAAACATGATTTAGCTTCAAATGCAGGCGAAACAAACGAGTTAGCTTGAAATCCAAGCGAAACACATGGTTTAGTTTAAAATCAATGCGAAGTAGATGGCTTATCCTCAAAACCATGCGACACAAATCGTTTAGCTTCAAATACTTGCGACAGAAGTGATATAGCTTCAATTCAGGCGAAACAAACGAGTTAGCTTTAAACCCATGCAACACAAATGATTTAGATTCAAATACTTGCGATATAATTGATATAGCTTCAAATGCAGGCGAAACAAACGAGTTAGCTTCAAATCCAAGCGAAACACATGATTTAGTTTCAAAACAATGCGGAGTAGACGGCTTAACTTCAAATCCATGCGAAACAAATGATTTAGCTTCACATACTTGCGACAAAAATGATATAGCTTCAAATGCAGGCGAAACAAACGAGTTAGCTTCAAATCCAAGCGAAACACATGATTTACCTTCAAATGAATCCAAAGTAGAAGGCTTATCTTCAAAGCCATGCGACGCAAATGATTTAGCTTCAAATACTTGCGATATAATTGATATAGCTTCAAATGCAGGCGAAACAAACGAGGGAGCTTCAAGTCTATGCGAAACACATGATTTAGCTTCAAATCCAAGCGAAACACATGGTTTAGTTTCATACTTGCGAAACAAATGGTTTAGCTTCATATACTTGTGATAAACTTGATATAGCTTCAACCGCATGCGAAACAAACGAGTTAGCTTTAAAACCAAGCGAAACACATGATTTAGCTTCAAATCAATGCGAAGTAGAAGGCTTAGCTTCATATCCATGCGAATCAAATCACTTAGCTTCAAATACTTGCGATATAAGTGATATAGCTTCAAATGCAGGCGAAACAAACGAGTTAGCTTCAAATCCAAGCGAGACACATGATTTACCTTCAAATTAATTTAAAGTAGAAGGCTTATATTCAAAGCCATGCGACACAAACGATTTAGCTTCAAATACTTGCGATATAAATGATATAACTTCAAATGCAGGCAAAACAAACGAGTTAGCTTCAAATCCATGCGGAACGAATGATTTGGCTTCAAAACAATTCGAAACACATGGTTTAGTTTCATATTTTTGCGAAACAAGTGGTTTAGCTTCAGATACTTGTGATAAACATGATTTAGCTCCAACTGCATGCTAAACAATCGAGTAAGCTTCAAATCCAAGCCAAACACAGTATTTAGCTTTAAATCAATGCGAAGTAGAAGGCTTAGCTTCAAATCCAAGCGAAACACATGATTTATCTTCAAAACCATGCGACACAAATGATTTAGCTTCAAATACTTGCGATATAATTGATATAGCTTCAAAAGCAGGCGAAACAAACGAGTTAGCTTCAAATCCAAGCGAAACACACGATTTACCTTCAAATTAATGCGAAGTAGAAGGCTTAGATTCAAATCCATGCGAAACACATGATTCAGCTTCAAATCCATGCGTGACACATGTTTTAGCTTCAACTACACGCGAAACAAACGAGTTAGCTTAAAATCCATGCGAAACGCATGTTTTAGCTTCAAATCAGTTCGAAGTAGAAGGTTTAGCTTCAAATCCATGCGAAACAAATGATTGAGCTTCAAACACTTGGTATATAGGTGATATAGCTCCAACTGCATGCGAAACAAACGAGTTAGTTTTAAAACCATGCGAAACACATGATTTAGCTTCAAATCAATGCGAAGTAGAAGGCGTAGCTTCAAATCAATGCGACACAAATGGTTTAGCATCAAATACTTGTGGTATACATGATTTACCTACAACTGCTTGCGAAACAAACGAGTAAGCTTCAAATCCATGCGAAACAAATGATTTATCTTCAAATCAATGGGAAGTAGAAGGCTTAGCTTAAATCAATGCGACACAAATGATTTAGCTTCAAATACTTGCGATATATTTGATAAAGCTTCAAATGCAGGCGAAACAAACGAGTTAGCTTCAAATCCAAGCGGAAGACATGATTTAGCTTCAAATCAATGCGAAATACATGGTTTAGATTAATATTCTTGCGAAACAAGTGGTTTAGCTTCAAATACTTGTGATAAACATGATATAGCTTCAACTGCATGCGAAACAATCGAGTTAGCTTCAAATCCAAGGGAAACAAATGATTTAGCTACAAATCAATCCGAAGTTGAAGGTGTTAGCATAAAATCAATGCGAACCAAATGGTTTAGCTTCAAATACACGTGGTATACATGATTTACATTCACCTGCATTGGAAACAAATGAGTTAGCTTCAAATCCAAGCGAAACACATGATTTAGTTTCAAATCAATGCGAAATAGAAGGCTTAGCTTAAATCAATGCGACACAAATGATTTAGCTTCAAATACTTGCGATATATTTGATAAAGCTTCAAATGCAGGCGAAACAAACGAGTTAGCTTCAAATCCAAGCGGAAGACATGATTTAGCTCCAAATGCATGCGAAACACATGGTTTAGCTTCATATTCTTGCGAAATAAATGGTTTAGATTCAGATACTTGTGATAATCATGATTTAGCTTCAAATGCAGGCGAAACAAACGAGTTATTTTCAAATCCGTGCGAAACACATGATTTAGCTTCACATACTTGTGATATATATGATATAGCTTCAAATGCAGGCGAAACAAACGAGTTAGCTTCAAATCCAAGCGAAACACATGATTTAGTTTCACATCAATGCGAAGTAGAAGGCTTAGCTTTAAATCCATGCGACACAAATGATTTAGCTTCAAATACTTGCGATAGAAGTGATATAGCTTCAATGCAGGCGAAACAAACGAGTTAGCTTCAAAGCTATGCGACACAAATGATTTAGTTTCAAATACTTGCGATATAATTGATAAAGCTTCAAATGCAGGCGAAACAAACGAGTTAGCTTCAAATCCAAGCGGAAGACATGATTTAGCTTCAAATCAATGCGAAACACATGGTTTAGATTAATATTCTTGCGAAACAAGTGGTTTAGCTTCAGATACTTGTGATAAACATGATTTAGCTCCAACTGCATGCGAAACAATCGAGTTGGCTTCAAATCCAAGGGAAACAAATGATTTAGCAACAAATCAATGCGAAGTTGAAGGCTTAGCATCAAATCAAAGCGAACCAAATGGTTTTGCTTCAAATACTCGTGGTATATATGATTTACATTCACCTGCATGCGAAACAAACGAGTTAGCTTCAAATCCATGCGAAACGCATGATTTAGGTTCAAATCAATGCGAAGTAGAAGGCGTATCTCAAATCCATGCGACACAAATGATTTAGCTTCAAATACTTGCGATATAATTGATAAAGCTTCAAACGCAGACGAAACAAACGAGTTAGCTTCAAATCCAAGCGAAACACATGATTTAGTTTCAAATCAATGCGAAGTAGAAGGCTTAGCTTCAAATCCATGCGAAACACATGATTAAGCTTCAAATCAATACGATATGGAAGGTATAACTTCAAATCCATGCGAAACACATGATTTATCTACAAATCAATGCGATGTAGAAGGCTTAGCTTAAAATTCATGCGAAACAAATGATTTAGCTTCAAATACTTGCGATATAAATGAAATAGCTTCAAATGCATGAAAAACAAACGAGTTATCTTCAAAACCATGCGACACAAATGATTTAGCTTCAAATACTTGCGATATAATTGATATAGCTTCAAAAGCAGGCGAAACAAACGAGTTAGCTTCAAATCCAAGCGAAACACACGATTTACCTTCAAATTAATGCGAAGTAGAAGGCTTAGATTCAAATCCATGCGAAACACATGATTCAGCTTCAAATCCATGCGTGACACATGTTTTAGCTTCAAATGCAGGCGAAACAAACGAGTTAGCTTCAAATCCAAGCGGAAGACATTATTTAGCTTCAAATCAATGCGAAGTAGAAGGCTCAGCTTCAAATCCATGCGAAACACATGATTTAGCTTCAAATCAATGCGATGTAGAAGGCGTAGCTTCAAATCCACGCGACAAAAATGATTTACCTTCAAATACTTGCGATATAATTGATATAGCTTCAAATGCAGGCGGAACATACGAGTTAGTTTCAAATCCATGCGAAACACATGATTTAGCTTCAAATCCAAGTGAAACACATGGTTTAGCTTCATATTCTTGCGAAACAAATGGTTTAGCTTCATATACTTGTGATAAACATGATTTAGCTACAACCGCGTGCGAAAGAAACGAGTTAGTTTTAAAACCATGCGAAACACATGATTTAGCTTCAAATCAATGCGAAGTAGAAGGCGTAGCTTCAAATCAATGCGACACAAATGGTTTAGCATCAAATACTTGTGGTATACTTGATTTACCTACAACTGCTTGCGAAACAAACGAGTAAGCTTCAAATCCATGCGAAACAAATGATTTAGCTTCAAATACTTGCGATATAATCGATATAGCTTCAAATGCAGGCGATACAAACGAGTTAGCTTCAAATCCAAGCGAAACACATGATTTAGTTTCAAATCAATGCGAAGTAGTAGGCATAGCTCCAAATCCATGCGAAACAAATGGTTTAGCTTCACATACTTGCGATATAAATGATATAGCTTCAAATGCAGGCGAAACAAACGAGTTAGCTTCAAATCCAAGCGAAACACATGGTTTAGCTTCATATTCTTGCGAAAGAAATGGTTTAGCTTCATATACTTGCGATATAAATGATATAGCTTCAAATGCAGGCGAAACAAACGAGTTAGCTTCAAAACCATGCGAAACACATGATTTAGCTTCAAATCAATGCGATGTAGAAGGCTTAGCTTCAAAAACATGCGAAACACATGATTAAGCTTCAAATCAATGCGATATGGAAGCTATATCTTCAAATCGATGCGAAACACATGATTTATCTGCAAATCAATGCGATGTAGAAGGTTTAGCTTCAGATCCATGCGAAACAAATGATTTAGCATCAGATATTTGCGATATAATTGATATAGCTTCAAATGCAGGCTAAATAAACGAGTTAGCTTAAAATCCATGCAAAACACATGATTAAGCTTCAAATCAATGCTATGTAGAAGGTTTAGCATCAAATCCATGCGACACAATTGATTTATTTTCAGATACTTGCGATATAAGTGATATAGCTTCATCTGCAGGCGAAACAAACGAGTTAGCTACAAATCCATGCAAAAAACATGACTAATTGCAAATGAATGCGATATAGAAGGTATAGATTCAAATCCAAGCGAATTTATGATTTAGTTTCAAATCAATGTGAAGTAGAAGGCATAGCTTCAAATCCATGCGAAACAAATGATTTAGCTTCATATACTTGCGTTATAAATGATACAGCTCCAAATGCAGACGAAACAAACGAATTAGCTTCAAACCCAAGCGATACACACGAGTTAGCTTCAATTCAATGCAAAGTAGAAGTCTTAGCTTCAAATCCATGCGGATCAAATGGTTTAGCTTCAAATACTTGTGATATACATGATTTGGATCCAACTGCATGCGAAACAAACAAGTTAGCTTCAAATCCAAGCCAAACACATGATTTAGCTTCAAATCAATGCGAAGTAGAAGGCTTAGCTTCAAATTCATGCGAAACAAATGATTTAGCTTTACATGCTTGCGATTAAATGTTATAGCTTCAAATGCAGGCGAAACAAACGAGTTTGCTTCAAATCCATGCGAAACACATGATTTAGCTTCAAGTCCATGAGAAACACATGGTTTAGCTTCATAATCTTGAGAAACAGATGGATTAGCTTCAGATATTTATGATAAACGTGATTTAGCTTCAACTGCATGCGAAACAATCGCGTTAGCTTCAAATCCAAGGGAACCAAATAATTTAGCTTCAAATCAATGCGAAGTTGAAGGCTTAGCTTCAAATCAATGCGGAACAAATGGTTTAGCTTCAAATACTTGTGGTATACATGATTTACCTTCTCCTGCATGCGAAACAAACGAGTTAGCTTCAAACGTATGCGAAACACATGATTTAGATTCAAATCAATGCGAAGTAGGAGGCGTAGCTTCAAATGCATGCGACACAAATGATTTAGCTTCACATACTAGCGATTAAATGATATAGCTTCAAATGAAGGAAAAACGAACGAGTTAGCTTAAAATGCAAGCGAAACACATGATTTAGATTCAAATCAATGCGAAGTAGAAGGCTTCGCTTCAAATCAATGCGAAGCAAATGATTTAGCTTCACATTCTTGCGATATAAATCATATAGCTTCAAGTGCAGGCAAAGCAAACGAGTTGGCTTAAAATCCACGCGAAAAACATGATTTAGCTTCAAATCCGTGAGAAACACATGGTTTAGCTTCATATTCTTGCGAAACAAATGGTTTAGCTTCAGATAGTTGTGATAAACATGATTTAGCTTCAACTGCATTCAATATAAACTAGTTAGCTTCAAATCCAAGGGAAACACATGATTTAGCTTCAAATACCTGCGGTATAAGTGAGTTAGCTTGAAATGCACACAAAACAAACGAGTTAGCTACAGATCCGTCCGAAACAAATGGTTTTGTTACAAATACTTGTGATATACATTATTTAGCTACAACTGCAAGCGAAACAAACGAGTTAGCTTCAAATCCGTGCGAGACAAGTGATTTAGATTCCAATACTTGCGATATAATAGATATAGCTTCAAATGCAGGCGAAGCAAACGAGTTAGCTTCAAGTCCATGCGAAACACATGATTTAGCTTCTAATCAATGCGAAGTAGAAGGCGTGGCTTCAAATACATGCGACACAAATGATTTAGCTTCAAATACTTGCGATATAATTTATAAAGCTTCAAATGCAGGCGAAGCAAACGAGTTAGCTTCAAATCCAAGCGAAACACATGACTTAGTTTAAAATCAATGCGATGTAGAAGGTTTAGCTTCAAATCCATGCGAAACAAATGATTTAGCATCAGATACTTGCGATATAAGTGATATAGCTTCAAATGCAGGCTAAATAAACGAGTTAGCTTAAAATCCATGCAAAACACATGATTAAGCTTCAAATCAATGCTATGTAGAAGGTTTAGCATCAAATCCATGCGACACAAATGATTTAGCTTCAGATACTTGCGATATAAGTGATATAGCTTCATCTGCAGGCGAAACAAACGAGTTAGCTACAAATCCATGCAAAAAACATGACTAATTTCAAATGAATGCGATATAGAAGGTATAGCTTCAAATCCAAGCGAATTTATGATTTAGTTTCAAATCAATGCGAAGTAGAAGGCTTAGCTTCAAATTCATGCGAAACAAATGATTTAGCTTTACATGCTTGCGATTAAATGTTATAACTTCAAATGCAGGCGAAACAAACGAGTTTGCTTCAAATCCATGCGAAACACATGATTTAGCTTCAAGTCCATGAGAAACACATGGTTTAGCTTCATAATCTTGAGAAACAGATGGTTTAGCTTCAGATATTTATGATAAACATGATCTAGCTTCAACTGCATGCGAAACAATCGCGTTAGCTTCAAATCCAAGGGAACCAAATAATTTAGCTTCAAATCAAATTCGAAGTTGAAGGCTTAGCTTCAAATCAATGCGAAACAAATGGTTTAGCTTCAAATACTTGTGGTATACATGATTTACCTTCAACTGCATGCGAAACAAACGAGTTAGCTTCAAATGTATGCGAAACACATGATCTAGATTCAAATCAATGCGAAGTAGGAGGCGTAGCTTCAAATACATGCGACACAAATGATTTAGCTTCACATACTAGCGATTTAATGATATAGCTTCAAATGAAGGAAAAACGAACTAGTTAGCTTAAAATGCAAGCGAAAAACATGATTTAGATTCAAATCAATGCGAAGTAGAAGGCTTCGCTTCAAATCCATGCGAAGCAAGTGATTTAGCTTCACATTCTTGCGATATAAATGATATAGCTTCAAGTGCAGGCAAAGCAAACGAGTTGGCTTCAAATCCACGCGAAAAACATGATTTAGCTTCAAATCCATGAGAAACACATGGTTTAGCTTCATATTCTTGCGAAACAAATGGTTTAGCTTCAGATAGTTGTGATGAACATGATTTAGCTTCAACTGCATGCGAAACAATCGCGTTAGCTTCAAATCCAAGGGAAACAAATGATTTAGCTTCAAATCAATGCGAAGTTGAAGGCTTAGCTTCAAATCAATGCGAAACAAATGGTTTAGCTTCAAATACTTGCGATATACATGATTTAAATTCAACTGCATAAGAAACACACGAGATAGCATCAAATCCATTCAGAAGACATGATTAAGCTTCAAATACATGCGAAACACACGATTAAGGTTCAAATTCATTGGAAACACGTGGTTTAGCATCAAATCCGTGCGAATCAAATGGTTTAGCTTCACATACTTGTAATATACATGATTTAGATTCAACTGCATGCGAAACAAACGATTTAGCTTCAAATCTAACCGAAACACTTGATTTAGCTTCAAATCAATGCGAAGTAGAAGGCTTAGCTTCAAATCCATGCGAATCAAATGGTTTAGCTTCAAATACTTGTGATTTACATGATTTAGCTCCAACAGCATCCGAAACAAACAAGTAACCTTCAAATTCATGGAAAACACATGATTTAGCTACCATCAATGCGAAGTAGAAGGCTTATCTTCAAATCCATGCCACACAAATGAATTAGATTCAAATCAGTGCCAAGTGGAAGGCTTAGCATCAAATCCATGCGAATCAAATGGTTTAGCTTCAAATACTTGCCACAACAATGAAATAGCTACAAATGCAGGCGACACAAACGACTTAGCTTCAAATCAATTCAGAACACATGATTAAGCTTCGAATGCATGCGAAACACATAATTTAGCTACAAATCAATGCGAAGTAAAAGGCTTAGCTTCAAATCCATGCGAAGGCCAGGATTTACTTCAAATCCATGCGTATCACATGTTTTAGCTTCAAATCAATGCGAAGCAGAAGTGTTAGCATCAAATCCATGCAACACAAATCAAATACTTGCAACATAAGTGATATAACTTCAAATGCAAGCGAAATAAACGAGTTAGCTTCAAAGCCATACGACACAAATGATTTAGCTTCAAATACTTGCGATATAATTGATATACCTTCAAATCAATGCGAAACACATGATTTAGCTTCAAATCCAAGCGAAACACATGATTTAGTTTCAAATCAATGCGAAGTACAAGGATTAGCTTCAAAGCAATGCGAAACGAATGATTTAGCTTCAAATACTTGCGATATAAATGATATAGCTTCAAATGCAGGCGCTACAAACGACTTAGCTTCAAATCCATGCAAAACACATAATTTAGCTACAAATCTATGCGAAGTAGAAGGCATGGGTTCAAATCCATGCGAAACACATGATTTAGCTCAAATCCATGCGTAACACATGTTTTAGCTTCAAATCAATGCGAAGCAGAAGGCTTAGCATCATATCCATGCGACACAAATGAATTAGCTTCAAATGCTTGCGAAATAAATGGTACAGATTCAAATAAAGTCGAAACAAACGAGGTATCTTCAAATCCATGCAAAACAAACGAGTTAGCTTCAAATCCATGCGAAACACATGATTTAGCATCAAATCCATTGGAAACTCATGATTTAGAATCAAATTCATGCGAAACAAATGGTTTAGCTTCATATTCTTGTGAAACAAATGGTTTAGCTTCAGATAATTGTGATAAACATGATTTAGCTTCATCTGCATACGAAACAAACGAGTTAGATTCACATTCAAGGGAATCACATGATTTAGTTTCAAATCAATGCGAAGTTGAAAGCTTAGCATCAATCCATGCGAAATATATGAGTTACCTTCAAATACTTGCGATATAAATGAAATAGCTTCAAATGCAGGCGAAACAAACGCGATAGCTTGAAATTCATGGAAACGCATGATTTAGTTTCAAATTCATGCGAAACACATGATTTAGCTCCAAATAAAAGCGAAACAAATGATATTGCCTTAAATCAATGCGATGTAGATGACTTAGCTTCAAATCCGCGCGAAACAAATGATTTAGATTCAAATAATTGCGATAGAAGTGATATAGCTTCAAATGCAGGCGAAACAAACGAGTTAGCTGCAAATCCACGCAAAAAACATGACTAACTTCAAATCAATGCGATATAGAAGATTTAGCTCCAAATCCATGCGAAACACATGATTTAGCTGCAAATCAATGCGATGTGGAAGATTCTGCATCAAATCCATCAGAAACAAATGATTTAGCATCAGATACTAGCGATATAAGTGATGTAGTTTCAAATGCAGGGGAAACAAACAAGTTAGCTTCAAATCCATGCAAAACACATGATTTAGCTTCAAATTCATGCGATGTAGAAGACTTAGCTTCAAATCCTTGCGAAACAAATGATTTAGCTTCACATACTTGCGATATAAGTGATATAGCTTCAAATGCAGGGGAAACAAACGAGTTAGCTTCAAATCCATGCGAAACACATGATATAGCTACAAATCAAAGCGATGTAGAAGATTTAGCTTCAAATCCATGCGATGCACAAGATGAAGCTTCAAATAAATACGATGTAGAAGTTTTAGCTTCAAATCCATGCGAAACAAATGATTTAAATTCACATACTTGCGATAAAAATGATATAGCTTGAAATGTATGCGAAACAAATGATTTAGCTTCTAATCCAAGCGAAACACATGGTCTAGTTTCAAATCAATGCGAAGTAGAAGGCTTAGCTACAAATCAATGCGAAGTAGAAGGCATGACTTCAAATCCTTGCGAAACACATGATTTAGCTTCAAATCCATGCGTAACACATGTTTTAGCTTCAAATCAATGCGATGCAGAAGGCTTAGCATCATATTCATGCGACACAAATGAATGAGCTTCAAATGCTTGCGAAACACATTATTTAGCATTAAATCCATGGGAAACTCATGATTTAGAATCAAATTCATGCGAAACAAATGGTTCAGCTTCATATTCTTGTGAAACAAAAGTTTAGCTTCAGATAATTAAGATAAACATGATTTAGCTTCAACTGCATGCGAAACAAACGAGATAGCTTCAAATCCAAGCCAAACACATTATTTAGCTTCAAATCAATGCGAAGTAGAAGGCTGATCTACGAATCCATGCGAAGCAAATGGTTTAGTTTCTTTCCCTTTGATACACTTGATTGAGCTTCAACAGCATGCGAAACAAACGAGTTAGCTTCAAATACATGCGAAACACATGATTTAGCTTCAAATCAATGCGAAGTAGGAGGCTTATCTTCGAATCCATGCGAAATAAATGGTTTAGCTTCAAATACTAGTGATACACTTGAGTTAGCTTCAACTGCATGCGAAACAAACGAGTTAGCTTCAAATCCATGCGAAACACATGATTAAGCTTCAAATCAATGCGAAGTAGGAGGCTTATCTTCGAATCCATGCGAAATAAATTGTTTAGCTTCAAATACTTGTGATACACTTGAGTTAGCTTCAACAGCATGCAAAACAAACGAGTTAGTTTCAAATCCATGCGAAACACATGATTTAGCATCTAATAAATGCGAAGTAGAAGGCTGATATTCGAATCAATTGCGAAGCAAAGGGTTTAGCTTCAAATACTTGTGATACACTTGATTTAGCTTCAACAGCGTGCGAAACAAACGAGTTAGATTCAGATCCATGCGAACAGATGATTTAGCTTCAAATCAATGCGGAGTAGAAGGCGTAGCTTCAAATCCATGCGACACAATTGATTTAGCTTTAAATATTTTGCGATATAATTGATAATGCTTCAAATGCAGGCGAAACAAACGAGTTAGCTTCAAATCCAAGGGAAACATATGATTTAGTTTCAAATCAATGTGAAGTAGAAGGCTTAGCTTCAAATCCATGCGAAACACATGATTTAGTTTCAAATACTTGCGATATAAGTGATATAGATTCAACTGGAAGCGAAACAAACCAGGTAGATTCAATTCCATACGAAACACATGATTTGGCTTAAAATTCATGCGAAACAAATGATTTAGCTTCAAATACTTGCGATATAAATGATATAACTTCAAATGCAGGCAAAACAAACGAGTTAGCTTCAAATCCATGCGGAACACATGATTTAGCTTCAAATCAATGCGAAACACATGGTTTAGCTTCATATACTTGCGAAACAAGTGGTTCAGCTTCAGATACTTGTGATAAACATGATTTAGCTTCAACTGCATGCGAAACAATCGAGTTAGCTTCAAATCCAAGGGAAACAAATGATTTAGCTACAAATCAATGCGAAGTAGAAGGCTTAGATTCAAAGTCATGCGACACAAATGATTTAGCTTCAAATGCTTGCTGTATAAATGAAGTAACTTCAAATGCAGGCGAAACAAACGAGTTAACTTCAAATCCATGCGAAACACATGATTTAGCTTCAAATCAATGCGAAACACATGTTTTAGCTTCATATTCTTGCGAAAGAAATGGTTTAAATTCAAATGCTAGTGATATAATTGATTTAGCATCAACTGCATGCCAAACAAACGAGTTAGTTTCAAATCCAAGAGAAACACATGATTAAGCTTCAAAACGATGCGAAACACATTGTTTAGCTTCATATTCTTGCGAAACAAATGGGTTGTCTTCACATACTTGTGATATTCATGATTTAACTTCGACTGCATGCGAAACAAACGAGTTAACTTCAAATCCATGCGAAACACATGATTTAGCTTCAAATCAATGCGGAACACATGACTTACCTTCAAATCAAAGCGAAGTAGA
This sequence comes from Megalopta genalis, assembly GCF_051020955.1. NCBI lineage: Eukaryota > Metazoa > Arthropoda > Insecta > Hymenoptera > Halictidae > Megalopta > Megalopta genalis. The sequence goes on along the minus strand of NW_027476270.1, from coordinate 220,449 downwards.
AGGTTCAGCTTGTTTTTCGCGCACCGACACCGCGACCGTTGTTCGGTCTACGGGGGTTGTAAATTCCCGATTCTAATTGACAATGTGGTTCGCGATGCTGTGTGCCCACTTAAAGTAACAGAGCTGGTAATGATTGTTGATGACTATGTTTTTCTGCGTTTTTCTGTCCGCGCCCCGACTGGTCGCGTTATTTTATATCGGTCACCCCCGTTTGAGATCCCTGAAGGAACCTCCACCTCCACGCCGGGACGCACTGATTGGTTTTTCTCGAAGATTGCGATTTTCCAATCAGTGTCCTCTAAGCTTTTCGTCACCACCCTCTCGTATCGTCCTACACGAGCCTTGTCTAGGAGAGGGGGGTGTTGCGTAGTTGCGTGGTCGGGAGGACCCCTGGGGCCTGAGATATCGTCCCCGCGACGGTTGGGACTAAACTTTCTCAAGACCCGTTAAATTCTCAAATTTACGACGGGGTTGTTTTTTCGGACCTTTCGTGCCTACGACGCGTCGCGGTCATTAAAGAGACGGAAGACCCTGCTCCGATGATCTGCAGATGGAAAAAAGGTTTCCGTCTCTTTGTGATCCTCGCTGGTCCACGCCATAAACTTTCGCGAAAGCGGCCTACGGGAGGTCCTACAGAACGGAACATCCTCCCCGCCTTGAGAGGGAACCGATCAAAGTGAAATGAGGAAAGTCTAATCGATGTGTGGTGACCAATGTGGATGACTAATATATGATGTGTAACGTGTATGAATGTAATGTTTCGCGTAGGCGTACGTGTATCTGAGAGCCTTATATCTATGAATTACTAAATGTAACATTCCCGGGCTGGTCATCTTCTGTCGAAGATCTGCTGCGTCCTTGGTTGTCGTCATCTGGTTGGATTGGCAATGGGACGAGTTTTTTTATGCTCCGATCGAACACATTCGTAGCAGTCTTTACTGTTACTGTGCGAATTATGCCGTCGGAGCCTGGATGGACCTTGATGACTCGCCCCAACGGCCATTGCATGGACGGCACGTGATCTTCCCTGAGGAGGACTATAGAGTTCTCAGTGATCTGGTGATCTCCCTTGAACCATTTACTACGACTGGTCAGCTCGTTCAAATATTTTCGATGCCAACACTTCCAAAAATGCTGTTTTAGCTGTTGAATGCGTTGCCACCCGGATAGCCGATTGGATGGAACATCTGTTAACTCGTGTTCGCGTAAACTTGTGAGAGCATCACCGATAAGGAAATGACCGGGGGTAAGAACAAGAAGATCGTTTGGATCGGATGAGATTGGAGTCAGAGGACGGGAATTGAGAATAGCTTCAATGTTGATAATTAAGGTATTCAAGTTTTCGAAGGTAAACAATTCAGCACCCATAACGCGTTTCAAATGTTTCTTAAATGACTTTACTGCTGCTTCCCAGAGGCCGCCGAAATGCGGAGCTTGAGGTGGAATGAAATGCCAATTAATTGAGCGATCTGCGAGGAACGAAGCTACGTTGTTGTAATGATTGTCGGAGCGCAACAATTCTCGAAGTTCTTTGAATTCGTTATTAGCTCCGATGAAATTGGAACCGTTGTCGGAGTATAGATTTTTGCAAAAACCTCGTCTTGCTATGAATCGTCCCAAAGCTGCAATAAAGGCTTCACTGGTGAAGTCGCCGACAAGCTCGAGGTGGACGGCCTTTACCGCGAGGCATACAAAAACGGCTACGTATACATTTATACGACGCTGATTCCTGTATGTTCGTTCTTTCACGAAAAAAGGCCCACAGTAGTCCACTCCTACATTTGTAAACGGACGAGATTCTGTGACTCTGGCCTTTGGTAAATCACCCATTACGTAATTGGCATGAGGTGGATTGGCTCGACAACAGCGGACGCAACTCCGAATTGTTTTCCAAACTTGACTTCGCCCGTCTATGGGCCAGTACGCTCTTCTTGTTGCATATAATGTAGCTTGAGTACCGGCGTGCATGTGAATTATGTGTTCGTTCTGGATGATGAGGTTGGTTGTGTGCGACTTTGGTAGGATAATAGGGTGTTTTTGCGTGAATGTCAACGTTGAATTTCTCAGTCTACCTCCGACTCGTAGTATCCCGTCTTGGTCAATGAATGGATGTAATCTCGCTAATTTTCCGGTGATCTTATGATGCCGATGCTGTCGTATGAGATGGAATTCGTCTGCGAAGTAAGACCGTTGCAATAATTTTATAACGGTTGTCCTTGCTCGAGCTAGCTCGGTTGCCTGTAGAGTACCCTTCGTCATCCGTCCTGGCTTCCACCGTAGGCACCATGCAACGACCCGCAAAAGCCTGCTCCACGACGAGGACCGTTCGAGTAAACTTGCGTCGATGGTGGTCATAGCTAAGCAGACAGCAACCCGTTGCTCCGAGTCATCGAGAACAGGTACTAATTTCCCATTTGGCCAGTATGACTCATCCTGGTGAAGCCAAGTTGGGCCATTGCACCAGATGGATGGTCGAAGGAACTCCTCTATTGATTGTCCTCGAGAAATGAGATCTGCTGGGTTATCAGCTGAGCTAACGTGGCGCCATTCTTCAATCTTTGTTTTGGATTGGATCTCGGACACCCGGTTGGCGACGAATGTTTTTAATGTATGAGGTGACGAATTAAGCCAATGCAAAACTATTGTTGAATCTGTCCATAAAATCGTGCGGTTGATGTGTATGTGTAATGCTTTATGAATAGTATTAATGAGCGATGATAGTAATAAGGCTCTACACAATTCGAGTCGCGGGATAGATTGACTCTTTAACGGTGCAACCTTCGATTTGGCTGCTAGGAGTTCCACCTGCGTTTGACCCTCTGCATCTGTAGAACGGAGGTATACACAGGCTCCGTACGCTTTCTCGCTGGCGTCGCAGAATCCATGTAACTGGATGGTTGAAGCCGCAGTGATTACGGTTTTTCGATTAAATGTCACATTGTTGAGCAATGGTAGTTGCGTGTAGTATCGTGTCCATTCCGTGTGTAAGCTCATGGGTAGCGATTCGTCCCAATCAACTTTCAAAGTCCATATTTTCTGGAGGAGGATTTTTGCCACGATGATGACTGGGCCTAGGAGACCCAACGGGTCATAAACCTTTGCTATTTCAGAACTGATCAATCGTTTGGTGACTCGAGATGCATGTGTGAGAGGCTTGACTGTGTATGTAATGGAGTCCTCGACTGAATCCCAAACGATCCCGAGCGTTTTGATTGTTGAAGATTCACCGAGGTGAAGTTTCTGGTTGATATTTTGATCGGACAACCCGCTTAACAATTCTTGGTTATCGGAAGCCCATTTCCTGATATTTAGACCGGATAAGCGAAGGAGTTGTATAAGTTCGTTTCGTGACGCGAGGGCCTCTTGGATCGTGGACGCGCCGGTGAGTGCATCATCCACATAGAAATCCTGCTGCAAGATTTTCGCGGCGGAAGGAAAGCGGTGACCTTCGTCTTGTGCCACTTGTTGGAGGCATCTGATAGCCAGATATGGGGCGGCTGATAGGCCGAATGTAACCGTATTTAGTTCATAAGTTTTTACGCAATTGTCGGTGATTCGCCAGAGGATTCTCTGGTACCTTCTGTCTTCTGGGCGCACGAGAAATTGCCTATACATCTTCTCGATGTCGCCAGTAATAACATACTGATGGATGCGAAATCGGAGCAAAATGTAGAACAGATCGTCCTGTATTTTGTGTCCAATGTGTAAGGTGTCGTTAAGTGAAAATCCAGTGCTTGTGATTGCCGACCCGTCGAAGACTACGCGTAATTTAGTTTTTATCGCTCGACATTTTGATGACCCCGTGATGTGGAAGATAGTATCCTTGGTGAGATATCTGCACTTCGGACATGTGGCCAAGATCGAGATATTCTTGAATGATTGATTGGTACTGCTGTTTGAAGTCTGGATCGCGTTTGAATTTCCGTTCTAATGAGATGAGACGCTTCAGTGCTTGCGTCTTGGATTCACCCAGCTTGTCCTTGTTTTCGTTAAATGGAAGTGCGACAACATATCTACCTTCTGTGTTTCTTGTAACGGTATTCTGAAAATGTTGTTCGCACGTCGATTCTGATTTGGATAGATGCTGAGATTGCGGACCTTCTTCGATTTCCCAAAAACGTGCTAGCTCGCGTTGTAGTGCCGTTGTTGTATGGCATGTGACCTTCTGCCTTGGTTGTGCTGTTGGCACACTGCTTCCGATGACCCATCCAAGCATTGTCTTTTGGAGGAAAAGATCTGGGCCGTCTGGTTGAGAAAGATCAATTTGCCCTACGCATAATATCGATAGCGCTGTTCCAGCCCCCAGTAATATGTCGATTGGTGCTGGTCGATGGAACGTTGAGTCGGCGAGCTCGATGTTGCGAGGGATTCTGAGCATTGTGCGGTCGACTGTCTGGTCTGGTACTAATGGAGCGATGTTTGGTACGATCAAAAATGTAAGGGTTCGATGATAATTGCTGACCTTAGATTGAATGTTTGCCCTAATGGTATGGTTAGATATGGTCGACAGCGCATTGAGAGCGCCCACAGAGATGGTGCATCGATCTTGCGGCAAACGGAGCCTCTTGGCTAGATCTTCTGTCATAAAATTGGTGGTAGAGCAAGTGTCAACTAAGGCACGGCATGGTATTATGTTCTGATCGACATCGGCGACATTAATCTGAGCTGTGACTAATAATTCGTTGGTGTCGGAATTTATTATGAAGGTGTGTGTCTGGATGGGTCTTGGGATTTTCTGCGATGGTAGTCATGTGGGCCTTGGTTTCTCGTCGGTTGCTGCCTTGTCTTGAAGTGATGTGGGGATGGGCGGATTGTGTGTTGAGCTTGGTGGAGTGACAGTTCGTTCACGTGTTGAATGTTCTTGTCGGTGTAGGAGAGTGTGGTTTCGTTGTTGGCATATTCGGCAATGAAACTTCGATCGACATACACTGGACGTGTGTCCGTTACCCAGGCAGTTTTGACATAGTGCGGCCTCAGCAACGGCCTTCATTCGCTCATTGACGGACAATACATTAAACGCTTCGCAGTTCCCGATTCTGTGGCTCCCTTCACAGATTGAGCATTGGAATGTGTTTGTGGTGACGTAAGTTTGAACGCGCGGAAATCCCCGGTTAGGTACTCGTGAGTTCTCTGATGACAATGTTTGGCGTCCGGTCGAAACACGTATCCCGGGCGCTGATGCAACCCTGTCAAAAGCTGAAGGTGAGCAATTTGCTCGTTTCTGGAGGAACTCGATCAGATGCTCGTACGAAGGCATTTTTTTATCGGGTAGTGTAAGTTCCCATTGCCAGATGGTATCGGGATTCAGTTTCGCGAGAACAATTGAAATTAGGAGAGTGTTCCAGGATGTCACGGGTACTCCGAGATTCTGCAACACCCGCAGATGTTGCTTCAAAGAGTCTATTAAATCTCCCAGTGCTTGCGGTGTGTCTTTCGCTAGTTTCGGAATCTCCTGAATAGCGTTGCAATGTCGCAGTAAGACTAGTCGCGGGCAGTCAAATTTCTCTTTCAATATCGCGATCGCGTCAAGATAATTAGCATCTGTGGTGTTGTGAGATTGAATGCATGCCGCGGCTTTGCCGGTAAGGGTCGACCGCAGGTATTGTAATTTCTGAACCGGAGAAAGACTCTCATTGCGATCAATCATTGAAGTGAACAGATCATAAAATGACGCCCACCTTTCAATAGAACCATCGAACGTGGGTAGCCGCATTTCAGGTAACTTTATCGCCATCGGACCCGATATGGTAGGAGCAGGTGAATTAGTGACTTGGTCACGTGGAACATCTTGCGGTTGAATTGCTTCACGCATTCGTTTTGCTCTGCCATGTGTTGCAAAATATTTTGCATGAATTTCAAACTTGCGGTCGTCTTCGGATTCAGGATCTTCGAGGTCTTCTAGAAGGAACTCGTAATCCTTCCATGCCTTCTCTACTGAGTTTGTATAAAAGTCGAGGACGTGTTTTTCTAGATTACCGGTTTGTTCGCTATTGTCAAGGAATTTAGTGATCTCCGCGAGTTGTTTAATTATTTGATTGCGTCTGCGTCGTAGAGTGCTGGATTGAGTACCGTCGGGCTTCTGAATGGACATGATGGTAATGGGAGCGCGACACGGGAATCAGTGATACTCTAAACAAGCCTACCTTTACGGAGTGAGGACGCCAGGAAGGTTGAACTCCGGTGATGTCACGAAGTCCTGTCGTCTTGAAAAGAGATGCTCGGGTGGACGTCCGTTGTGGTGGCACTGATTCAACCGGGATGCTGTGTTTGATGTGTTTGTTGTAGGAACGCTCACATCCGGCTCGAAGGACCAATGTTTTTCGCGCACCGACACTGCGACCGTTGTTCGGTCTACGGGGGTTGTAAATTCCCGATTCTAATTGACAATGCGGTTCGCGATGCTCTGTGCCCACTTAAAGTAACAGAGCTGGTAATGATTGTTGATGACTATGTTTTTCTGCGTTTTTCTGTCCGCGCCCCGACTGGTCGCGTTATTTTATATCGGTCACCCCCGTTTGAGATCCCTGAAGGAACCTCCACCTCCACGCCGGGACGCACTGATTGGTTTTTCTCGAAGATTGCGATTTTCCAATCAGTGTCCTCTAAGCTTTTCGTCACCACCCTCTCGTATCGTCCTACACGAGCCTTGTCTAGGAGAGGGGGGTGTTGCGTAGTTGCGTGGTCGGGAGGACCCCTGGGGCCTGAGATATCGTCCCCGCGACGGTTGGGACTAAACTTTCTCAAGACCCGTTAAATTCTCAAATTTACGACGGGGTTGTTTTTTCGGACCTTTCGTGCCTACGACGCGTCGCGGTCATTAAAGAGACGGAAGACCGTGCACCGATGTTCTGCAGATGGAAAAAAGGTTTCCGTCTCTTTGTGATCCTCGCTGGTCCACGCCATAAACTTTCGCGAAAGCGGCGTACGGGAGGTCCTACAGAACGGAACACAGCTTCAAATCCGTGCGAAACAAATGATTTACCTTCAAATACTTGCGGTATAAATGAAACAGCTTTAAATGCAGGCGAAACAAACGAGTTAGCTTCAAATCCATGCAAAACACATGATTTAGCTTCAAATCAATGCGGAACACATGATTTGGCTGCAAATCAAAACGAAGTAGAAGGCTTAACTTCAAATCCATGCGAAACAAATGTTTTACCTTCAAATACTTGCGGTATAAATGAAACAGTTTTAAATGCATGCGAAACAAACGAGCTATCTTCAAATCCATGCGAAACACATGATTTAGCTTCAAATCAATGCGATCTAGAAGGTTTAGCTGCAAATCCACGCGACACGAATGATCTAGCTTCCAGTTCTTGCTATATAAATGATATAGCATCAAATGCAGGCGAAACAGACGAATTAGCTTCAAATCCAAGCGAAATACATGATTTAGCTTCAAATAAACGCCATGTAGAAAGTTTGGCTTCAAAATCCGTGCGAAACAAATGATTTCGCATAAAAAACTTGCGATATAAATGATACAGCTCCAAATGCAGGCGACATAAACGAGTTAGCTTCAAATCTATGCGAAAAACATGATTAAACTTCAAATTCATGCAAAACAGATGGTTTATCTTCATATTCTTGCGAAACAAATGGTTTAGATTCAGATACTTGTGATAAACATGATTTAGCTTCAACTACATGCGAACAAGCGAGATAGCTTCAAATTCATGCAGAACGCATGATTACGCTTTAAATTATTCCGATACACATAAGTTCGCTTACAATTCATGCGAAATGCATGATTTCGCTTCAAGCTCATCCGAAACACATGATTTCGCTTCAACTTCATGCGGAACGCATTATTTAGCTTCAAACTATTCCAATACGCATGATTTTGCTCATAATTCATCCGAAATACATGATTTAGCTTCAAATTCATGCGAAACACTTGATTTAACTTCAAATTCATGCGAAAAAACATGATTTAGCTTCAACTTCATGCGCAGTAGAAGATTTAGCTTCAAATCCGTGGCAGACAAACGATATAGCTTAATATTCTTGCGATTAAAGGTTTTAACTTCGAATGTGTGCAAAACAAACGAGTTAGCTCCAAATTCATGCGAAACACGTGATTTAGGTTTAAATTCATGCGAAACACATGATTTAGCTTCAAATTCATGCGAAACAAACGAGTTAGCTTCAAATCCAAGCCAAACACATGATTTAGCTTCAAATCAATGCAAAGTAGAAGGCTTAGCTTCAAATCGATGTGCAACACTTGGGATATAAGTGGTATAGCTTCAAATGCAGATTAATCAAACGAGTTAGCTTCCAATCCAAGCGTAACACCTGATTTAGCTTCAAATCAGCGCGAAGTAGAAGGCTTAGCTTCAATTCTATGCGAATCAAATTGTTTAGCTTCAAATACTTGTGAAATACATGAGTTAGCTTCAACTGCATGCGAAACAAACGATTTAGCTTCCAATCCAAGCGTAACACATGATTTAACTTCAAATCAATGCGAAGTTGAAGGATTAGCTTCAAATCCATTCGAAACAAATGATTTACCTTAAATAGTTGTGATATAAATGAAATAGCTTCAAATGCAGGCGAAAGAAACGAGTTATCTTCAGATGCATGCGAAACACATGATTTAGGTTCAAATCAATGCGAATAAGAGAAGACTTAGTTTCATCCCCATACAAAACGAATGATTTAGCTTCAAATACTTGCAAATATAAGGGACACAGCTTCAAATGCATGCGAAACAAACGAGTTAGCTAGAAATCCATTCGGAACACATGATTTACCTTCAAATTAATGCAAGGTAGAAGGCATAGCTTCAAATCCATGCGAAACACATTATTTAGCTTCAAATCAATGCGAAGTAGAATGCTTAGATTCAAAGCCATGCGACACAAATGATTTAGCTTCAAATACTTGCGATATAATTGATATAGCTTCAAATGCAGGCGAAACAAACGAGTTAGCTTCAAATCCATGCGAAACACATGATTTACCTTCAAATTAATGCGAAGTAGAAGGCTTATCCTCAAAGCCATGCGACCCAAATGATTTAGCTTCAAATACTTGCGATATAATTGATATAGCTTCAAATGCAGGCGAAACAAACGCGTTAGCTTCAAATCTGTGCGAAACACATGATTTAACTTCAAATTAATGCGAAGTAGAAGGCTTAGCTTCAAATCCATGCTTCACACATGATTTATCTTCAAAACCATGCGTAACACATGTTTTAGCTTCAAATCAATGCGAAGCAGAAGGCTTAGCATCAAATCCATGCGACATAAATGAATTAGCTTCAAATACTTGCGAAATAAATGGAACAGATTCAAATAAAGCCGAAACAAACGAGATATCTTCAAATCCATGCAAAACAAACGAGTTAGCTTCAAATCCATGCGAAGCACATGATTTAGCATCAATTCCATGGGAAACACATGATTTAGATTTAAATTCATGCGTAACAAATGGTTTAGCTTCATATTCTTGTGAAACAAATGGTTTACTTCAGATAATTGTGATAAACATGATTTAGCTTCAACTGCATACGAAACAAACGAGTTAGCTTCAAATTGAACGGAAACACATGATTTAGTTTCAAATCAATGCGAAGTTGAAAGCTTCGCTTCAAATCCATGCGAAATATATGATTTTGCTTCAGATACTTGTGATAAACATGATTTAGCATCAACTGCATGCGAAACAATTGCGTTAGCTTCAAATGCAAGGGAAACAAATGATTTAGCTTCAAATCAATGCGAAGTTGAAGTCATAGCATCAAATCAATGCGAAATAAATGGTTTAACTTTAAATACTTGTGGTATATATGATTTACGTTCAACTGCATGCGAAACAAACGAGTTAGCTTCGAATCCATGCGAAACACATGATGTAGCTTCTAATCAATGCGAAACACATGGTCTAGCTTCATATTCTTGCGAAACAAAAGGTTTAAATTCAAATGTTTGTGATATACTTGATTTAGATTCAGCTGCATGCCAAACAAACGAGTTATCTTCAAATCCATGCGGAACACATGATTTAGCTTCAAATCAATGCGATGCACATGGTTTAGCTTCATATTCTTGCGAAACAAGTGGTTTAGCTTCAGATGCTTGTGGTAAACATGATTTAGCTTCAACTGCATGCGAAACAAACGAGTTAGCTTCAATGCTATGCGACACAAATGATTTAGCTTCAAATACTTGCGATATAATTGATATAGCATCAAATGCAGGCGAAACAAACGAGTTAGCTTCAAAGCTATGCGACACAAATGATTTAGCTTAAAATACTTGCGATATAATTGATAGAGCATCAAATGCAGGCGAAACAAACGAGTTAGCTTCAAATCCAAGCGATACACATGGTTTAGCTTCATATTCTTGCGAAACAAATGGTTTAGCTTCATATACTTGCGATATAAATGATATAGCTTCAAATGCAGGCGAAAAAAACGAGTTAGCTTCAAATCCATGCGAAACACATGATTTAGCTTCAAATCAATGCGATGTAGAAGGCTTAGCTTCAAAAACATGCGAAACACATGATTAAGCTTCAAATCAATGCGATATGGAAGCTATATCTTCAAATCCATGCGAAACACATGATTTATCTGCAAATCAATGCGATGTAGAAGTTTTAGCTTCAAATCCATGCGAAACAAATGATTTAGCATCAGATACTTGCGATATAAGTGATATAGCTTCAAATGCAGGCTAAATAAACGAGTTAGCTTAAAATCCATGCAAAACACATGATTCAGCTTCAAATCAATGCTATGTAGAAGGTTTAGCATCAAATCCATGCGATACACAAGTTTTAGCTCCAAATCATTGCGATGAAGTAGGTTCAGCTTCAAATCCATGCGACACATATGATTTAGCTTCAGATACTTGCGATATAAGTGATATAGCTTTATCTGCAGGCGAAACAAACGAGTTAGCTACAAATCCATGCAAAAAACATGATTTAGCTTCAAGTCCATGAGAAACACATGGTTTAGCTTCATAATCTTGAGAAACAGATGGTTTAGGTTCAGATATTTATGATAAACATGATTTAGCCTCAACTGCATGCGAAACAATCGCGTTAGCTTCAAATTCAAGGGAATCAAATAATTTAGCTTCAAATCAATGCGATGTTGAAGGCTTAGCTTAAAATCAATGCGAAACAAATGGTTTAGCTTCAAATTCTTGAGAAACAAATGGTTCAGATTCAGATACTTGTGATAAACATGATTTAGCTCCAAATGCATGCGAAACAAACGAGTTAGCTTGAAAGCTATGCGACACAAATGATTTAGCTTCAAATACTTGCGATATAATTGATATAGCATCAAATGCAGGCGAAACAAACGAGTTAGCTTCAAATCCAAGCGAAACACATGGTTTAGCTTCATATTCTTGCGAAACAAATGGTTTAGCATCAGATACTTGTGATAAACATGATTTAGCTTCAACTGCGTTCAATATAAACTAGTTAGCTTCAAATCCAAGGGAAACACATGATTTAGCTTCAAATACCTGCGGTATAATTGAGTTAGCTTGAAATGCACACAAAACAAACGAGTTAGCTACAGATCCGTGCGAAACAAATGGTTTTGTTACAAATACTTTTGATATACATTATTCAGCTACAACTGCAAGCGAAACAAACGAGTTAGCATCAAATACATGCGAAACGAATGATTTAGCTTCAAATAGTTGCCTCATAAATGAAATACCTACAAATGTAGGCGAAACAAACGAGTTAGCTACAAATCCATGCAAAAAACATGACTAATTTCAAATGAATGCGATATAGAAGGTATAGCTTCAAATCCATGCGAAACATATGATTTAGCTGCAAATCAATGCTAAGTAGAAGGTTTAGCATCAAATCCATGCGACACAAATGATTTAGCTTCAGATACTTGCGATATAAGTGATATAGCTTCAACTGCATGCGAAACAAACGAGTTAGCTTCAAATCCAAGCGAAACACATGATTTAGCTTCAAATCAATGCGAAGTAGAAGGCTTGGATTCAAATCCATGCGAAACGAATTATTTAGATTCAAATGCTTGTCATATACATGATATAGCTTCAAATGCAGGCGAACAAAGGAGTAAGCTTCAAATCCATGCGAAGAACATGATTTAGCTTCAAATCAATGCGAAATACATGGTTTAGATTAATATTCTTGCGAAACAAGTGGTTTAGCTTCAGATACTTGTGATAAACATGATATAGCTTCAACTGCATGCGAAACAATCGAGTTAGGTTCAAATCCAAGGGAAACAAATGATTTAGCTACAAATCATTCCGAAGTTGAAGGCTTAGCATCAAATCAAAGCGAACCAAATGGTTTTGCTTCAAATACTCGTGGTATATATGATTTACATTCACCTGCATGCGAAACAAACGAGTTAGCTTCAAATCCATGCGAAACGCATGATTTACCTTCAAATTAATGCGAAGTAGAAGGCTTATCCTCAAAGCCATGCGACACAAATGATTCAACTTCAATTACTTGCGATATAATTGATATAGCTTCAAATGCAGGCGGAACATGCGAGTTAGTTTCAAATCCATGCGAAACACATGATTTAGCTTCAAATCCAAGCGAAACACATGGTTTAGTTTCATATTCTTGCGAAACAAATGGTTTAGCTTCATATACTTGTGATAAACATGATTTAGCTTCAACCACGTGCGAAACAAACGAGTTAGTTTTAAAACCAACCGAAACACATGATTTAGCTTCAAATAAATGCGAAGTAGAAGGCGTAGCTTCAAATCAATGCGACACAAATGGTTTAGCATCAAATACTTGTGGTATACATGATTTACCTACAACTGCTTGCGAAACAAACGAGTAAGCATCAAATCCATGCGAAACAAACGATTTATCTTCAAATCAATGGGAAGTAGAAGGCTTAGCTTCAAATCAATGCGACACAAATGATTTAGCTTCAAATACTTGCGATATATTTGATAAAGCTTCAAATGCAGGCGAAACAAACGAGTTAGCTTCAAATCCAAGCGGAAGAAATGATTTAGCTTCAAATCAATGCGAAATACATGGTTTAGATTAATATTCTTGCGAAACAAGTGGTTTAGCTTCAGATACTTGTGATAAACATGATATAGCTTCAACTGCATGCGAAACAATCGAGTTAGGTTCAAATCCAAGGGAAACAAATGATTTAGCTACAAATCATTCCGAAGTTGAAGGCTTAGCATCAAATCAATGCGAACCAAATGGTTTAGCTTCAAATACTCGTGGTATACATGATTTACATTCACCTGCATTGGAAACAAACGAGTTAGCTTCAAATCCAAGCGAAACACATGATTTAGTTTCAAATCAATGCGAAGTAGAAGGCTTAGCTTCAAATCCATGCGACACAAATGATTTAGCTTCAAATACTTGCGATATAATTGATATAGCTTCAAATGCAGGCGAAACAAACGAATTAGCTTCAAACCTGTGCGAAACACATGATTTAGCTCCAAATGCATGCGAAACACATGGTTTAGCTTCATATTCTTGCGAAATAAATGGTTTAGATTCAGATACTTGTGATAATCATGATTTAGCTTCAAATGCAGGCGAAACAAACGAGTTATTTTCAAATCCGTGCGAAACACATGATTTAGCTTCACATACTTGTGATATAAATGATATAGCTTCAAATGCAGGCGAAACAAACGAGTTAGCTTCAAATCCAAGCGAAACACATGATTTAGTTTCACATCAATGCGAAGTAGAAGGCTTAGCTTTAAATCCATGCGACACAAATGATTTAGCTTCAAATACTTGCGATATATTTGATAAAGCTTCAAATGCAGGCGAAACAAACGAGTTAGCTTCAAATCCAAGCGGAAGAAATGATTTAGCTTCAAATCAATGCGAAATACATGGTTTAGATTAATATTCTTGCGAAACAAGTGGTTTAGCATCAGATACTTGTGATAAACATGATATAGCTTCAACTGCATGCGAAACAATCGAGTTAGGTTCAAATCCAAGGGAAACAAATGATTTAGCTACAAATCATTCCGAAGTTGAGGGCTTAGCATCAAATCAATGCGAACCAAATGGTTTAGCTTCAAATACTCGTGGTATACATGATTTACATTCACCTGCATTGGAAACAAACGAGTTAGCTTCAAATCCAAGCGAAACACATGATTTAGTTTCAAATCAATGCGAAGTAGAAGGCTTAGCTTCAAATCCATGCGACACAAATGATTTAGCTTCAAATACTTGCGATATAATTGATATAGCTTCAAATGCAGGCGAAACAAACGAATTAGCTTCAAACCTGTGCGAAACACATGATTTAGCTCCAAATGCATGCGAAACACATGGTTTAGCTTCATATTCTTGCGAAATAAATGGTTTAGATTCAGATACTTGTGATAATCATGATTTAGCTTCAAATGCAGGCGAAACAAACGAGTTATTTTCAAATCCGTGCGAAACACATGATTTAGCTTCACATACTTGTGATATAAATGATATAGCTTCAAATGCAGGCGAAACAAACGAGTTAGCTTCAAATCCAAGCGAAACACATGATTTAGTTTCACATCAATGCGAAGTAGAAGGCTTAGCTTTAAATCCATGCGACACAAATGATTTAGCTTCAAATACTTACGATAGAAGTGATATAGCTTCAATGCAAGCGAAACAAACGAGTTAGCTTCAAAGCTATGCGACACAAATGATTTAGCTTCAAATACTAGCGATATAATTGATAAAGCTTCAAATGCAGGCGATACAAACGAGTTAGCTTCAAATCCAAGCGGAAGACATGATTTAGCTTCAAATCAATGCGAAACACATGGTTTAGATTAATATTCTTGCGAAACAAGTGGTTTAGCTTCAGATACTTGTGATAAACATGATTTAGCTCCAACTGCATGCGAAACAATCGAGTTGGCTTCAAATCCAAGGGATACAAATGATTTAGCTACAAATCAATGCGAAGTTGAAGGCTTAGCATCAAATCAAAGCGAACCAAATGGTTTTGCTTCAAATACTCGTGGTATATATGATTTACATTCACCTGCATGCGAAACAAACGAGTTAGCTTCAAATCCATGCGAAACGCATGATTTACCTTCAAATTAATGCGAAGTATAAGGCTTATCCTCAAAGCCATGCGACACAAATGATTCAACTTCAATTACTTGCGATATAATTGATATAGCTTCAAATGCAGGCGGAACATGCGAGTTATTTTCAAATCCGTGCGAAACACATGATTTAGCTTCACATACTTGTGATATAAATGATATAGCTTCAAATGCAGGCGAAACAAACGAGTTAGCTTCAAATCCAAGCGAAACACATGATTTAGTTTCAAATCAATGCGAAGTAGAAGGCTTAGCTTCAAATCCATGCGACACAAATGATTTAGCTTCAAATACTTGCGATATAATTGATATAGCTTCAAATGCAGGCGAAACAAACGAATTAGCTTCAAACCTGTGCGAAACACATGATTTAGCTCCAAATGCATGCGAAACACATGGTTTAGCTTCATATTCTTGCGAAATAAATGGTTTAGATTCAGATACTTGTGATAATCATGATTTAGCTTCAAATGCAGGCGAAACAATCGAGTTATTTTCAAATCCGTGCGAAACACATGGTTTAGCTTCACATACTTGTGATATAAATGATATAGCTTCAAATGCAGGCGAAACAAACGAGTTAGCTTCAAATCCAAGCGGAAGACATGATTTAGCTTCAAATCAATGCGAAACACATGGTTTAGATTAATATTCTTGCGAAACAAGTGGTTTAGCTTCAGATACTTGTGATAAACATGATTTAGCTCCAACTGCATGCGAAACAATCGAGTTGGCTTCAAATCCAAGGGATACAAATGATTTAGCTACAAATCAATGCGAAGTTGAAGGCTTAGCATCAAATCAAAGCGAACCAAATGGTTTAGCTTCAAATACTCGTGGTATACATGATTTACATTCACCTGCATTGGAAACAAACGAGTTAGCTTCAAATCCAAGCGAAACACATGATTTAGTTTCAAATCAATGCGAAGTAGAAGGCTTAGCTTAAAATCCATGCGACACAAATGATTTAGCTTCAAATACTTGCGATATAATTGATATAGCTTCAAATGCAGGCGAAACAAACGAATTAGCTTCAAACCTGTGCGAAACACATGATTTAGCTCCAAATGCATGCGAAACACATGGTTTAGCTTCATATTCTTGCGAAATAAATGGTTTAGATTCAGATACTTGTGATAATCATGATTTAGCTTCAAATGCAGGCGAAACAAACGAGTTATTTTAAAATCCGTGCGAAACACATGATTTAGCTTCACATACTTGTGATATAAATGATATAGCTTCAAATGCAGGCGAAACAAACGAGTTAGCTTCAAATCCAAGCGAAACACATGATTTAGTTTCACATCAATGCGAAGTAGAAGGCTTAGCTTTAAATCCATGCGACACAAATGATTTAGCTTCAAATACTTGCGATAGAAGTGATATAGCTTCAATGCAAGCGAAACAAACGAGTTAGCTTCAAAGCTATGCGACACAAATGATTTAGCTTCAAATACTAGCGATATAATTGATAAAGCTTCAAATGCAGGCGAAACAAACGAGTTAGCTTCAAATCCAAGCGGAAGACATGATTTAGCTTCAAATCAATGCGAAACACATGGTTTAGATTAATATTCTTGCGAAACAAGTGGTTTAGCTTCAGATACTTGTGATAAACATGATTTAGCTCCAACTGCATGCGAAACAATCGAGTTGGCTTCAAATCCAAGGGATACAAATGATTTAGCTACATATCAATGCGAAGTTGAAGGCTTAGCATCAAATCAAAGCGAACCAAATGGTTTTGCTTCAAATACTCGTGGTATATATGATTTACATTCACCTGCATGCGAAACAAACGAGTTAGCTTCAAATCCATGCGAAACGCATGATTTAGTTTCAAATCAATGCGAAGTAGAAGGCGTAGCTCAAATCCATGCGACACAAAAGATTTAGCTTCAAATACTTGCGATATAATTGATAAAGCTTCAAATGCAGGCGAAACAAACGAGTTAGCTTCAAATCCAAGCGGAAGACATGATTTAGCTTCAAATCAATGCGAAACACATGGTTTAGATTAATATTCTTGCGAAACAAGTGGTTTAGCTTCAGATACTTGTGATAAACATGATTTAGCTCCAACTGCATGCGAAACAATCGAGTTGGCTTCAAATCCAAGGGATACAAATGATTTAGCTACAAATCAATGCGAAGTTGAAGGCTTAGCATCAAATCAAAGCGAACCAAATGGTTTTGCTTCAAATACTCGTGGTATACATGATTTACATTCACCTGCATTGGAAACAAACGAGTTAGCTTCAAATCCAAGCGAAACACATGATTTAGTTTCAAATCAATGCGAAGTAGAAGGCTTAGCTTCAAATCCATGCGACACAAATGATTTAGCTTCAAATACTTGCGATATAATTGATATAGCTTCAAATGCAGGCGAAACAAACGAATTAGCTTCAAACCTGTGCGAAACACATGATTTAGCTCCAAATGCATGCGAAACACATGGTTTAGCTTCATATTCTTGCGAAATAAATGGTTTAGATTCAGATACTTGTGATAATCATGATTTAGCTTCAAATGCAGGCGAAACAAACGAGTTATTTTAAAATCCGTGCGAAACACATGATTTAGCTTCACATACTTGTGATATAAATGATATAGCTTCAAATGCAGGCGAAACAAACGAGTTAGCTTCAAATCCAAGCGAAACACATGATTTAGTTTCACATCAATGCGAAGTAGAAGGCTTAGCTTTAAATCCATGCGACACAAATGATTTAGCTTCAAATACTTGCGATAGAAGTGATATAGCTTCAATGCAAGCGAAACAAACGAGTTAGCTTCAAAGCTATGCGACACAAATGATTTAGCTTCAAATACTAGCGATATAATTGATAAAGCTTCAAATGCAGGCGAAACAAACGAGTTAGCTTCAAATCCAAGCGGAAGACATGATTTAGCTTCAAATCAATGCGAAACACATGGTTTAGATTAATATTCTTGCGAAACAAGTGGTTTAGCTTCAGATACTTGTGATAAACATGATTTAGCTCCAACTGCATGCGAAACAATCGAGTTGGCTTCAAATCCAAGGGATACAAATGATTTAGCTACATATCAATGCGAAGTTGAAGGCTTAGCATCAAATCAAAGCGAACCAAATGGTTTTGCTTCAAATACTCGTGGTATATATGATTTACATTCACCTGCATGCGAAACAAACGAGTTAGCTTCAAATCCATGCGAAACGCATGATTTAGTTTCAAATCAATGCGAAGTAGAAGGCGTAGCTCAAATCCATGCGACACAAATGATTTAGCTTCAAATACTTGCGATATAATTGATAAAGCTTCAAATGCAGGCGAAACAAACGAATTAGCTTCAAACCTGTGCGAAACACATGATTTAGCTCCAAATGCATGCGAAACACATGGTTTAGCTTCATATTCTTGCGAAATAAATGGTTTAGATTCAGATACTTGTGATAATCATGATTTAGCTTCAAATGCAGGCGAAACAAACGAGTTATTTTCAAATCCGTGCGAAACACATGATTTAGCTTCACATACTTGTGATTTAATGATATAGCTTCAAATGCAGGCGTAACAAACGAGTTAGCTTCAAATCCAAGCGAAACACATGATTTAGTTTCACATCAATGCGAAGTAGAAGGCTTAGCTTTAAATCCATGCGACATAAATGATTTAGCTTCAAATACTAGCGATATAATTGATAAAGCTTCAAATGCAGGCGAAACAAACGAGTTAGCTTCAAATCCAAGCGGAAGACATGATTTAGCTTCAAATCAATCCGAAACACATGGTTTAGATTAATATTCCTGCGAAACAAGTGGTTTAGCTTCAGATACTTGTGATAAACATGATTTAGCTCCAACTGCATGCGAAACAATCGAGTTGGCTTCAAATCCAAGGGATACAAATGATTTAGCTACAAATCAATGCGAAGTTGAAGGCTTAGCATCAAATCAAAGCGAACCAAATGGTTTTGCTTCAAATACTCGTGGTATATATGATTTACATTCACCTGCATGCGAAACAAACGAGTTAGCTTCAAATCCATGCGAAACGCATGATTTAGATTCAAATCAATGCGAAGTAGAAGGCGTAGCTCAAATCCATGCGACACAAACGATTTAGCTTCAAATACTTGCGATATAATTGATAAAGCTTCAAATGCAGGCGAATCAAACGAGTTAGCTTCAAATCCAAGCGAAACACATGATTTATTTTCAATACCATGTGAAGTAGAAGGCTTATCCTCAAAGCCATGCGACACAAATGATTTAGCTTCAAATACTTGCGATATAATTGATAAAGCTTCAAATGCAGGCGAAACAAACGAGTTAGCTTCAAATCCAAGCGGAAGACATGATTTAGCTTCAAATCAATGCGAAACACATGGTTTAGATTAATATTCTTGCGAAACAAGTGGTTTAGCTTCAGATACTTGTGATAAACATGATTTAGCTCCAACTGCATGCGAAACAATCGAGTTGGCTTCAAATCCAAGGGATACAAATGATTTAGCTACAAATCAATGCGAAGTTGAAGGCTTAGCATCAAATCAAGGCGAACCAAATGGTTTTGCTTCAAATACTCGTGGTATATATGATTTACATTCACCTGCATGCGAAACAAACGAGTTAGCTTCAAATCCATGCGAAACGCATGATTTAGATTCAAATCAATGCGAAGTAGAAGGCGTAGCTCAAATCCATGCGACACAAATGATTTAGCTTCAAATACTTGCGATATAATTGATAAAGCTTCAAATGCAGGCGAAACAAACGAGTTAGCTTCAAATCCAAGCGAAACACATGATTTAGTTTCAAATCAATGCGAAGTAGAAGGCTTAGCTTTAAATCCATGCGACATAAATGATTTAGCTTCAAATACTAGCGATATAATTGATAAAGCTTCAAATGCAGGCGAAACAAACGAGTTAGCTTCAAATCCAAGCGGAAGACATGATTTAGCTTCAAATCAATGCGAAACACATGGTTTAGATTAATATTCTTGCGAAACAAGTGGTTTAGCTTCAGATACTTGTGATAAACATGATTTAGCTCCAACTGCATGCGAAACAATCGAGTTGGCTTCAAATCCAAGGGATACAAATGATTTAGCTACAAATCAATGCGAAGTTGAAGGCTTAGCATCAAATCAAGGCGAACCAAATGGTTTTGCTTCAAATACTCGTGGTATATATGATTTACATTCACCTGCATGCGAAACAAACGAGTTAGCTTCAAATCCATGCGAAACGCATGATTTAGATTCAAATCAATGCGAAGTAGAAGGCGTAGCTCAAATCCATGCGACACAAATGATTTAGCTTCAAATACTTGCGATATAATTGATAAAGCTTCAAATGCAGGCGAAACAAACGAGTTAGCTTCAAATCCAAGCGAAACACATGATTTAGTTTCAAATCAATGCGAAGTAGAAGGCTTAGCTTCAAATCCATGCGACACAAATGATTTAGCTTCAAATACTTGCGATAGAAGTGATATAGCTTCAATGCAGGCGAAACAAACGAGTTAGCTTCAAATCCATGCGACACAAATGATTTACCTTCAAATTAATGCGAAGTAGAAGGCTTATCCTCAAAGCCATGCGACACAAATGATTTAGCTTCAAATACTTGCGATATAATTGATAAATCTTCAAATGCGGGCGAAATAAACGAGTTAGCTTCTAATCCATGCGACACACATAATTTAGCTACAAATCAATGCGACGTAGTAGGCTTAGCTTCAAATCCATGCGAAACACATGATTCTGCTTCAAATCCATGCGTGACACATGTTTTAGATTCAAATCAATGCGAAGCAGAAGGCTTAGCATCAAATCCATGCGACACAAATGAATTAGCTTCAAATGCTTGCGAAATAAATGGTACATATTCAAATAAAGTCGAAACAAACGAGATATCTTCAAATCCATGCAAAACAAACGAGTTAGCTTCAAATCCATGCGAAATATATGAGTTACCTTCAAATACTTGAGATATAAATGAAATAGCTTCAAATGCTGGCGAAACAAATGCGATAGATTGAAATTCATGGAAACTCATGATTTAGATTCAAATTCATGCAAAACACATGGTTTAGCTTCAAATCCAAGCGAAACAAATGAATTAGCTACAAATCAATGCGTTGTAGAAGGCTTATCTTCAAAGCCATGCGACACAAATGATTTACCTTCAAATACTTGCGATATAATTGATAAAGCTTCAAATGCAGGCCAAACAAACGAGTTAGCTTCAAATCCAAGCGAAACACATGGTTCAGTTTCAAAACCATGTGAAGTAGAAGGCTTATCCTCAAAGCCATGCGACACAAATGATTTAGCTTCAAATACTTGCGATATAATTGATAAAGCTTCAAATGCAGGCCAAACAATCGAGTTAGCTTCAAATCCAAGCGAAACACATGATTTACCTTCAAATTAATGCGAAGTAGAAGGCTTATCCTCAAAGCCAAGCGACACAAAAGATTCAACTTCAATTACTTGCGATATAATTGATATAGCTTCAAATGCAGGCGAAACAAACGAGTTAGCTTCAAATCCAAGCGAAACACATGGTTAAGCTTCATATTCTTGCGAAACAAATGGTTTAGCTTCATATACTTTCGATATAAATGATATAGCTTCAAATGCAGGCGAAATAAACGAGTTAGCTTCAAAACCATGCGACACACATAATTTAGCTACAAATCAATGCGACGTAGAAGGCTTAGCTTCAAATCCATGCGAAACACATGATTCAGCTTCAAATCCATGAGTGACACATGTTTTAGCTTCAAATCAATGCGAAGCAGAAGGCTTAGCATCAAATCCATGCGACACAAACGAATTAGCTTCAAATGCTTGCGAAATAAATGGTACATATTCAAATAAAGTCGAAAAAAAACGAGATATCTTCAAATCCATGCAAAACAAACGAGTTAGCTTCAAATCCTTGCCAAATATATGAGATATCTTCAAATACTTGAGATATAAATGAAATTGCTTCAAATGCAGGCGAAACAAATGCGATAGATTGAAATTCATGGAAACTCATGACCTAGTTTCAAATTCATGCAAAACACATGGTTTAGCATCAAATCCAAGCGAAACAAACGAATTAGGTACAAATAAATGCGATGTAGAAGGCTTAGCTTAAAATTAATGCGAAACAAATGATTTAGCTTCAAATACTTGCGATATAAGTGAAATAGCTTCAAATGCATGAAAAACAAACGAATTATCTTCAAAACCATGCGACACAAATAATTTAGCTTCAAATACTTGCGATATAATTGATAAAGCTTCAAATGCAGTCGAAACAAACGAGTTAGCTTCAAATCCAAGCGAAACACATGATTTAGTTTCAAATCAATGCGAAGTAGAAGGCTTAGCTTTAAATCCATGCGACACAAATGATTTAGCTTCAAATACTTGCGATAGAAGTGATATAGCTTCAATGCAGGCGAAACAAACGAGTTAGCTTCAAAGCTATGCGACACAAATGATTTAGCTTCAAATACTTGCGATATAATTGAAATAGCATCAAATGCAGGCGAAACAAACGGGTTAGCTTCAAATCCAAGCGAAACACACGATTTAGTTTCAAATCAATGCGTAGTAGAAGGCTTAGCTTCAAATCCATGCGAAACAAATTATTTAGTTTTACATAATTGCGATATAATTGATAAAGCTTCAAATGCAGGCGAAACAAACGAGTTAGGTTCAAATCCAAGCGAAACACATGATTTAGTTTCAAATCAATGCGAAGTAGAAGGCTTAGTTTAAAATTCATGCGAAACAAGTGATTTAGCTTCAAATACTTGCGATATAAGTGATATAGATTCAACTGCAGGCGGAACACACGAGATAGCTTCAAATCCAAGGGAAACAATTGATTTAGCTTCAAATCAATGGGAAGTAGAAGGCTTAGCTTCAAATCAATGCGACACAAATGATTTAGCTTCAAATACTTGCGATATAATTGAAAAAGCTTCAAATGTAGGCGAAACAAACGAGTTAGCTTCAAATCCAAGCGAGACGCATGATTTAGGTTCAAATCAATGCGAAGTAGAATGCTTAGCTTCAAAGCCATGCGACACAAATGATTTAGCTTCAGATACTTGTGATAAACATGATTTAGCTTCAACTGCATGCGAAACAATCGAGTTGGCTTCAAATCCAAGGGAAACAAATGATTTAGCTACAAATCAATGCGAAGTTGAAGGCTTAGCATCAAATCAAAGCGAACCAAATGGTTTTGCTTCAAATACTCGTGGTATATATGATTTACATTCACCTGCATGCGAAACAAACGAGTTAGCTTCAAATCCAAGTGAAACACATGATTTACCTTCAAATTAATGCGAAGTAGAAGGCTTATCCTCAAAGCCATGCGACACAAATGATTCAACTTCAATTACTTGCGATATAATTGATATAGCTTCAAATGCAGGCGGAACATACGAGTTAGTTTCAAATCCATGCGAAACACATGATTTAGCTTCAAATCCAAGCGAAACACATGGTTTAGTTTCATATTCTTGCGAAACAAATGGTTTAGCTTCATATACTTGTGATAAACATGATTTAGCTTCAACCGCGTGCGAAACAAACGAGTTAGTTTTAAAACCAAGCGAAACACATTATTTAGCTTCAAATAAATGCGAAGTAGAAGGCGTAGCTTCAAATCAATGCGACACAAATGGTTTAGCATCAAATACTTGTGGTATACATGATTTACCTACAACTGCTTGCGAAACAAACGAGTAAGCTTCAAATCCATGCGAAACAAACGATTTATCTTCAAATCAATGGGAAGTAGAAGGCTTAGCTTCAAATCAATGCGACACAAATGATTTAGCTTCAAATACTTGCGATATATTTGATAAAGCTTCAAATGCAGGCGAAACAAACGAGTTAGCTTCAAATCCAAGCGGAAGACATGATTTAGCTTCAAATCAATGCGAAATACATGGTTTAGATTAATATTCTTGCGAAACAAGTGGTTTAGCTTCAGATACTTGTGATAAACATGATTTAGCTCCAAATGCATGCGAAACAAACGAGTTATCTTCAAAGCTATGCGACACAAATGATTTAGCTTCAAATACTGGCGATATAATTGATAAAGCTTCAAATGCAGGCGAAACAAACGAGTTAGCTTCAAATCCAAGCGAAACACATGATTTAGTTTCAAATCAATGCGAAGTAGAAGGCTTAGCTTCAAATCCATGCGACACAAATGATTTAGCTTCAAATACTTGCGATAGAAGTGATGTAGCTTCAATGCAGGCGAAACAAACGAGTTAGCTTCAAATCCAAGCGAAACACATGATTTAGTTTCAAATCAATGCGAAGTAGTAGGCATAGCTACAAATCCATGCGAAGCAAATGATTTAGCTTCACATACTTGCGATATAAATGATATAGGTTCAAATGCAGGCGAAGCAAACGAGTTAGCTTCAAATCTGTGCGAAACACATGAAACAGCTTCAAATTCATGCGAAACACATGGTTTAGCATCATATTCTTGCGAAACAAATGGTTTAGATTCAAATACTTGTGATAAACATGATTTAGCTTCAAATGCAGGCGAAACATAAGAGTTAGTTTCAAATCGATCCGAAACTTATGATTTAGCTTCAAATCCAAGCGAAACACATGGTTTAGCTTCATATTCTTGCGAAACAAATGGTTTAGCTTCATATACTTGTGATAAACATGAATTAGCTTCAACCGCATGCGAAACAAACGAGTTAGATTTAAAACCAAGGGAAACACATGATTTAGCTTCAAATCAATGCGAAGTAGAAGGCTTAGCTTCATATCCATACGAATCAAATGACTTAGCTTCATATACTTGCGAATATAGGTGATACTGCTTCAAATGCATGCGAAAGAAACGAGTTAGCATCAAATCCATGCGAAACACATGATTTAGATTCAAATCCATGAGAAACACATGGCTTAGCTTCCAAATCTTGAGAAACAAATGGTTTAGCTTCAGATACTTATGATAAACATGATTTAGCTTCAACTGCATGCGAAACACTCGCGTTAGCTTCAAATCCAAGGGAAACAAATGATTTAGCTTCAACTCAATGCGAAGTTGAAGGCTTAGCTGAAAATCAATGCG
Source organism: Megalopta genalis (assembly GCF_051020955.1). Lineage (NCBI taxonomy): Eukaryota > Metazoa > Arthropoda > Insecta > Hymenoptera > Halictidae > Megalopta > Megalopta genalis. The sequence continues at coordinate 195,214 of NW_027476270.1, read as the reverse complement.
ATACAAGTGATTTAGTTTCAAATCAATGCGAAGTAGAAGGCTTAGCTTCAAATCCATGCGAAACACGTGATTAAGCTTCAAATCAATACGATATGGAAGGTATAACTTCAAATCCATGCGAAACACATGATTTATCTACAAATCAATGCGATGTAGAAGGCTTAGCTTAAAATTCATGCGAAACAAATGATTTAGCATCAAATACTTGCGATATAAATGAAATAGCTTCAAATGCATGAAAAACAAACGAGTTATCTTCAAAACCTTGCGGCACAAATGATTTAGCTTCAAATACTTGCGATATAATTGATATAGCTTCAAAAGCAGGCGAAACAAACGAGTTAGCTTCAAATCCAAGCGAAACACATGATTTACCTTCAAATTAATGCGAAGTAGAAGGCTTAGCTTCAAATCCATGCGAAACACATGATTCAGCTTCATATAAATGCGTGACACATGTTTTAGCTTCAAATCAATGCGAGGCAGAAGGCTTAGCATCAAATCAATGCGACACAAATGAAATAGCTTCAAATGCTTACGAAATAAATGGTACATATTCAAATAAAGTCGAAAAAAAACGAGATATCTTCAAATCCATGCAAAACAAACGAGTTAGCTTCAAATCCTTGCGAAATATATGAGATATCTTCAAATACTTGAGATATAAATGAAATAGCTTCAAATGCAGGCGAAACAAATGCGATAGATTGAAATTCATGGAAACTCATGACTTAGTTTCAAATTCATGCAAAACACATGGTTTAGCTTCAAATCCAAGCGAAACAAATGAATTAGCTACAAATAAATGCGATGTAGAAGGCTTAGCTTAAAATTAATGCGAAACAAATAATTTAGCTTCAAATACTTGCGATATAAGTGAAATAGCTTCAAATGCATGAAAAACAAACGAATTATCTTCAAAACCATGCGACACAAATAATTTAGCTTCAAATACTTGCGATATAATTGATAAAGCTTCAAATGCAGGCGAAACAAACGAGTTAGCTTCAAATCCAAGCGAAACACATGATTTAGTTTCAAATCAATGCGAAGTAGAAGGCTTAGCTTTAAATCCATGCGACACAAATGATTTAGCTTCAAATATTTGCGATAGAAGTGATATAGCTTCAATGCAGGCGAAACAAACGAGTTAGCTTCAAAGCTATGCGACACAAATGATTTAGCTTCAAATACTTGCGATATAATTGAAAAAGCATCAAATGCAGGCGAAACAAACGGGTTAGCTTCAAATCCAAGCGAAACACACGATTTAGTTTCAAATCAATGCGTAGTAGAAGGCTTAGCTTCAAATCCATGCGAAACAAATTATTTAGTTTCACATAATTGCGATATAATTGATAAAGCTTCAAATGCAGGCGAAACAAACGAGTTAGGTTCAAATCCAAGCGAAACACATGATTTAGTTTCAATTCAATGCGAAGTAGAAGGCTTAGCTTAAAATTCATGCGAAACAAGTGATTTAGCTTCAAATACTTGCGATATAAGTGATATAGATTCAACTGCAGGCGGAACAAACGAGATAGCTTCAAATCCAAGGGAAACAATTGATTTAGCTTCAAATCAATGGGAAGTAGAAGGCTTAGCTTCAAATCAATGCGACACAAATGATTTAGCTTCAAATACTTGCGATATAATTGAAAAAGCTTCAAATGCAGGCGAAACAAACGAGTTAGCTTCAAATCCAAGCGAAACGCATGATTTAGGTTCAAATCAATGCGAAGTAGAATGCTTAGCTTCAAAGCCATGCGACACAAATGATTTTGCTTCAGATACTTGTGATAAATATGATTTAGCTTCAACTGCATGTGAAACAAACGTGTTAGCTTCCAATTCATGCGATATAGATGAGTTAGCTTCAAATCAATGCGATGTAGTGGGTTTAGCTTCAAATCCATGCGAGACCAATGATTTCGTTTCAGATACTTGCGATATAAAAGATATAGCTTCAACTGCATGCGAAACAAACGACTTAGATTCAAATCCATGCGAAACACATGATTTAGTTTCAAATCAATGCGAAGTAGAAGGCGTAGCTTCGAATCCATGCGAGTCAAATGATTTAGTCTCAAATACTTGTGATATTCATGATATAGCTTCAAATGCAGGCGAAACAAACGAGTTAGCTTCAAATCCAAGCGAAACACATGGTTTAGTTTCAAATCAAAGCGAAGTAGAAGGATTATCCTCAAAGCTATGCGACACAAATCGTTTAGCTTCAAATACTTGCGATATAATTGATAAAGCTTCAAATGCAGGCGAAACAAACGAGTTAGCTTCAAATCCAAGCGAAACAGATGATTTAGTTTCAAATCAATGCGAAGTAGAAGGCTTAGCTTCAAATCCATGCGACACAAATTATTTAGCTTCAAATACTTGCGATAGAAGTGATATAGCTTCAATGCAGGCGAAACAAACGAGTTAGCTTCAAAGCCATGCGACACAAATGATTTAGCTTCAAATACTTGCGATATAATTGATATAGCATCAAATGCAGGCGAAACAAACGAGTTAGCTTCAAATCCAAGCGAAACACATGATTTAGTGTCAAATCAATGCGAAGTAGAAGACTTAGCTTCAATTCCATGAGAAACAAATGATCTAGCTTCACATACTTGCGATATAAATGATATACCTTCAAATGCAGGCAAAACAAACGAGTTAGCTTCAAATCCATGCGGAACACATGATTTAGCATCTAATAAATGCGAAGTAGAAGGCTGATATTCGAATCAATTGCGAAGCAAAGGGTTTAGCTTCAAATACTTGTGATACACTTGATTTAACTTCAACAGCGTGCGAAACAAACGAGTTAGATTCAAATCCATGCGAACACATGATTTAGCTTCAAATCAATGCGAAGTAGAAGGTTTAGCTTCAAATCCGTGCGAGAAAAGTGATTTAGATACCAATACTTGCGATATAATTGATATAGCTTCAAATGCAGGCGAAGCAAACGAGTTAGATTCAAGTCCATGAGAAACACATGATTTAGCATCTCATCAATGCGAAGTAGAAGGCTTAGCTTCAAATACATGTAGACCAAATGGTTTAGCTTCAAATACTTGTGATATACATGATTTATCTTCAACTGCATGCGAAACACATGGATTAGATTCACATTCTTGCGAAACAAATGGTTTAGTTTCAGATACTTGCGATATAGATGATATAGCTTCAAATGCAGGCGGAAAAAAACGAGTTAGCTTCAACTGCATGCGAAACACATGATTTAGGTTCAAATTCATGGGAAACACGTGGTTTAGCATCAAATCCATGCGAATCAGATGGTTTAGCTTTAAATACTTGTGATATACATGATTTAGATTCAACTGCATGCGAAACAAACGAGATAGCTTAAAATCCAAGCGAAATACATGATTTAGCTTCAAATCAATATGAAGTAGAAGGCTTGGCTTCAAATCCATGCGAAACAAATGGTTTAGCTACAAACATTTGTGATATACATGATTTAGCTTCAACTACATGCGGAGCAAGCAAGTTTGCTTCAAATCCAAGCGAAACAAATGATTTAGCTTCAAGTGCTTGCGAAACACATGATTTAGGTTCAAATTCGTGGGAAACACGTGGTTTAGCTTCAAATACATGCGGAACAAATTGTTTAGCTTCAGATCCTTATGATATACATGATTTAGCTTCAACAGCATGCGAAACCAGTGAGTTAGTTTCAAATCCAAGCGAAAAACTTAATTCAGTTTCAAATCAATGCGATGCAGAAGGTTTGGCTTCAAATCCATGCGAAACAAATGATTTAGCTTCCAATTGATGCGATATAAGTGATACAGCTTCAAATGCAGGAGAAGCAAACGAGTTAGCTTCAAGTCCATGCGAAACTCATGATTTATCTTCTAATCAATGCGAAGTAGAAGGCTTAGCTTCAAATGCATGCGGAACAAATGTTTTAGCATCAAATACTTGTGATATACATGATTTAGCTTCAACTGCATGCGAAACAAACGAGTTAGCTTCAAATCCAAGCGAATCAAATGGTTTAGCTTCAAATACTTGCGATAAAAATGATATAGCTTGAAATGCATGCGAAACAAACGAGTTAGCTTCAAATCCAAGCGAAACACATGATTTAGCTTCAAATCAATGCGAAGTAGAAGGCTTGGATTCAAATCCATGCCAAACGAGTTATTTAGATTCAAATGCTTGTCATATACATGATATAGCTTCAAATGCAGGCGGAACAAAGGAGTAAGCTTCAACTGCATGCGAAACACATGATTTAGGTTCAAAATCATGGGAAACACGTGGTTTAGCATCAAATCCGTGCGAATCAGATGGTTTAGCTTCAAATACTTGTGATATAAGAGATTTAGATTCAACTGCGTGCGAAACAAACGAGATAGCTTCAAATCCAAGCGAAATACATGATTTAGTTTCAAATCAATGCGATGCAGAAAGTTTAGCTTCAAATCCATGCGAAACAAATGATTTAGCTTCAAATACTTGCGATATAATTGATATAGCTTCAAATGCTGGCGAAACAAACGAGTTAGCTTCAAATCCAAGCGGAAGACATGATTTAGCTTCAAATCAATGCGAAGTAGAAGGCTCAGCTTCAAATCCATGCGAAACACATGATTTAGCTTCAAATCAATGCGATGTAGAAGGCGTAGCTTCAAATCCACGCGACAAAAATGATTTACCTTCAAATACTTGCGATATAATTGATAACGCTTCAAATGCAGGCGAAACAAACGAGTTAGCTTAAAATCCAAGCGAAAAACATGATTTACCTTCAAATTAATGCAAACAGAAGGCTTATCTTCAAAGCCATGCGACACAAATGATTTAGCTTCAAATACTTGCGATATAATTGATATAGCTTCAAATGCAGGCGAAACAAACGAATTAGCTTCAAATCTGTGCGAAACTCATGATTTAGCTTCAAATTCATGCGAAACAAACATGGTTTTGCTTCATATTCTTGCGAAACAAATGGTTTGGATTCCGATACTTGTGATAATCATGATTTAGCTTCAAATGCAGGGCGAAACAAACGAGTTATTTTCAAATCCATGCGAAACACATGAATTAGCTTCACATACTTGCGATATAAGTGATATAGCTTCAAATGCAGCGAAACAAACGAGTTAGCTTCAAATCCAAGCGAAACACATGGTTTAGTTTCAAAACAATGTGAAGTAGAAGGCTTATCCTCAAAGCCATGCGACACAAATGATTTAGCTTCAAATACTTGCGATATAATTGATAAAGCTTCAAATGCAGGCGAAACAAACGAGTTACCTTCAAATCCAAGCGAAACGCATGATTTAGTTTCAAATCAATGCGAAGTAGAAGGCTTAGCTTCAAATCCGTGCGAAACAAATGATTTAGCTTCAAATACTTGCGATAGAAGTGATATAGCTTCAATGCAGGCGAAACCAAACGAGTTAGCTTCAAAGCCATGCGACACAAATGATTTAGCTTCAAATACTTGCGATATAATTGATAAAGCTTCAAATGCAGGCGAAACAAACGAGTTACCTTCAAATCCAAGCGAAACGCATGATTTAGTTTCAAATCAATGCGAAGTAGTAGGCATAGCTCCAAATCCATGCGAAACAAATGGTTTAGCTTCACATACTTGCGATATAAATGATATAGCTTCAAATGCAGGCGAAATAAACGAGTTAGCTTCAAATCCAAGCGAAACACATGATTTACCTTCAAATTAATGCGAAGTAGAAGGCTTATCCTGCAAAGCCATGCGACACAAATGATTCAACTTCAATTACTTGCGATATAATTCAAATAGTTTCAAATGCAGGCGAAACGAACGACTTAGCTTCAAATCCACGCGAAACACATGGTTTAGCTTCATATTCTTGCGAAAGAAATGGTTTAGCTTCATATACTTGCGATATAAATGATATAGCTTCAAATGCAGGCGAAACAAACGAGTTAGCTTCAAATCCATGCGAAACACATGATTTAGCTTCAAATCAATGCGATGTAGAAGGCTTAGCTTCAAAAACATGCGAAACACATGATTAAGCTTCAAATCAATGCGATATGGAAGCTATATCTTCAAATCGATTCGAAACACATGATTTATCTGCAAATCAATGCGACGTAGAAGGTTTAGCTTCAAATCCATGCGAAACAAATGATTTAGCTTCAGATACTTGCGATATAAGTGATATAGCTTCAAATGCAGGCTAAATAAACGAGTTAGCTTAAAATCCATGCAAAACACATGATTAAGCTTCAAATCAATGCGATGTAGTAGGTTTAGCTTGAAATACATGTGGAACAAATGATTGAGCTTCAGCACTTGGAATATAGGTGATATAGCTTCAAATGCAGGTGAATCAAACGAGTTAGCTTCAACTCCACGCGAAGCACATGATTTAGCTGCAAATCAATGCTATGTAGAAGGTTTAGCTTCAAATCCATGCGACACAAATGTTTTAGCTTCAAATACTTGCGATATAAATGATATAGCTTCAAATGCTGGCGAAACATACGAGTTACTTTCAAATTTAAGCGAAACACATGATTTACCTTCAAATTAATGCAAGGTAGAAGGCATAGCTTCAAATCCATGCGAAACACATTATTTAGCTTCAAATCAATGCGAAGTAGAATGCTTAGATTCAAAGCCATGCGACACAAATGATTTAGCTTCAAATACTTGCGATATAATTGATATAGCTTCAAATGCAGGCGATACAAACGAGTTAGCTTCAAATCCAAGCGAAACACATGATTTAGTTTCAAATCAATGCGAAGTAGTAGGCATAGCTCCAAATCCATGCGAAACAAATGGTTTAGCTTCACATACTTGCGATATAAATGATATAGCTTCAAATGCAGGCGAAATAAACGAGTTAGCTTCAAATCCAAGCGAAACACATGATTTACCTTCAAATTAATGCGAAGTAGAAGGCTTATCCTCAAAGCCATGCGACACAAATGATTCAACTTCAATTACTTGCGATATAATTCAAATAGTTTCAAATGCAGGCGAAACGAACGACTTAGCTTCAAATCCACGCGAAACACATGGTTTAGCTTCATATTCTTGCGAAAGAAATGGTTTAGCTTCATATACTTGCGATATAAATGATATAGCTTCAAATGCACAGGCGAAACAAACGAGTTAGCTTCAAATCCATGCGAAACACATGATTTAGCTTCAAATCAATGCGATGTAGAAGGCTTAGCTTCAAAAACATGCGAAACACATGATTAAGCTTCAAATCAATGCGATATGGAAGCTATATCTTCAAATCGATTCGAAACAAATGATTTAGCTTCAGATACTTGCGATATAAGTGATATAGCTTCAAATGCAGGCTAAATAAACGAGTTAGCTTAAAATCCATGCAAAACACATGATTAAGCTTCAAATCAATGCGATGTAGTAGGTTTAGCTTCAAATACATGTGGAACAAATGATTGAGCTTCAGCACTTGGAATATAGGTGATATAGCTTCAAATGCAGGTGAATCAAACGAGTTAGCTTCAACTCCACGCGAAGCACATGATTTAGCTGCAAATCAATGCTATGTAGAAGGTTTAGCTTCAAATCCATGCGACACAAATGTTTTAGCTTCAAATACTTGCGATATAAATGATATAGCTCCAAATGCAGGCGATACAAACGAGTTAGCTTCTGATCCATCCGAAACTCATGATTTTGCTTCAAATCAATTCGAACTAGTTGTCTTAGCTTCTAATCCATGCGGAAAAAATGATTTAGCTTGAGATACTTGCGATATAAGTGATATAGCATCAAATGCAAGCGAAACAATCGACTTAGCTTCAAATCCATGCGAAACACATGATTAAGCTTCAAATCAATGCGACGTAGAAGGCTTAGCTTCATATCCATGCGAAACACATGATTTAGCTTCAAATCCATGCGTGTCACACGTTTTAGCTTCAAATCAATGCGAAGCAGAAGGCTTAGCATCAAATCCATGCGGCACAAATGAACTAGCTTCAAATGCTTGCGAAATATACGGTACAGATTCAAATAAAGTCGAAACAAACGAGATATCTTCAAATCCATGCAAAACAAACGAGTTAGCTTCAAATCCATGCGAAGCACATGATTTAGCATCAATTCCATGGGAAACACATGATTTAGATTCAAATTCATACGTAACAACTGGTTTAGCTTCATATTCTTGTGAAACAAATTGTTTGCTTCAGATAATTGTGATAAACATGATTTAGCTTCAACTGCATACGAAACAAACGAGTTAGCTTCAAATTCAAGGGAAACACATGATTTAAATTCAAATCAATGCGAAGTTGAAAGCTTATCTTCAAATCCATGCGAAATATATAAGTTACCTTCAAATACTTGCGATATAAATGAAATAGCTTCAAATGCAGGAAAAACAAACGAGTTATCTTCAAAACCATGCGACACAAATGATTTAGCTTCAAATACTTGCGATATAAATGATATAGCTTCAAATGCTGGCGAAACAAACGAGTTAGTTTTAAAACCAAGCGAAACACGTGATTTAGCTTCAAATCAATGCGAAGTAGAAGGCTTAGCTTCATATCCATACGAATCAAATGACTTAGCATCATATACTTGCGAATATAGGTGATACTGCTTCAAATGCTTGAGAAAGAAACGAGTTAGCATCAAATCCATGCGAAACACATGATTTAGATTCAAATCCATGAGAAACACATGGTTTAGCTTCAAAATCTTGAGAAACAGATGGTTTAGCTTCAGATACTTATGATAAACATGATTTAGCTTCAACTGCATGCGAAACACTCGCGTTAGCTTCAAATCCAAGGGAAACAAATGATTTAGCTTCAACTCAATGCGAAGTTGAAGGCTTAGCTGCAAAGCAATTCGAAACAAATGATTTAGTTTCAAATCAATGCGAAGTAGAAGGCTTAGCTTCAAATCCATGCGAAACACATCATTAAGCTTCAAATCAATACGATATGGAAGGTATAACTTCAAATCCATGCGAAACACATGATTTATCTACAAAACAATGCGATGTAGGAGGCTTAGCTTAAAATTCATGCGAAACAAATGATTTAGCTTCAAATACTTGCGATATAATTGATATAGCTTCAAATGCTGGCGAAACAAACGAGTTAGCTTCAAATCCAAGCGGAAGACATGATTTAGCTTCAAATCAATGCGAAGTAGAAGGCTCAGCTTCAAATCGATGCGAAACACATGATTTAGCTTCAAATCAATGCGATGTAGAAGGCGTAGCTTCAAATCCACGCGACAAAAATGATTTACCTTCAAATACTTGCGATATAATTGATAACGCTTCAAATGCAGGCGAAACAAACGAGTTAGCTTCAAATCCAAGCGAAAAACATGATTTACCTTCAAATTAATGCAAACAGAAGGCTTATCTTCAAAGCCATGCGACACAAATGATTTAGCTTCAAATACTTGCGATATAATTGATATAGCTTCAAATGCAGGCGAAACAAACGAATTAGCTTCAAATCTGTGCGAAACTCATGATTTAGCTTCAAATTCATGCGAAACAAACATGGTTTAGCTTCATATTCTTGCGAAACAAATGGTTTGGATTCCGATACTTGTGATAATCATGATTTAGCTTCAAATGCAGGCGAAACAAACGAGTTATTTTCAAATCCATGCGAAACACATGATTTAGCTTCACATACTTGCGATATAAGTGATATAGCTTCAAATGCAGGCGAAACAAACGAATTAGCTTCAAATCTGTGCGAAACTCATGATTTAGCTTCAAATTCATGCGAAACAAACATGGTTTAGCTTCATATTCTTGCGAAACAAATGGTTTGGATTCAGATACTTGTGATAATCATGATTTAGCTTCAAATGCAGGCGAAACAAACGAGTTATTTTCAAATCCATGCGAAACACATGATTTAGCTTCACATACTTGCGATATAAGTGATATAGCTTCAAATGCAGGCGAAACAAACGAGTTAGCTTCAAATCCAAGCGAAACACATGGTTTAGTTTCAAAACAATGTGAAGTAGAAGGCTTATCCTCAAAGCCATGCGACACAAATGATTTAGCTTCAAATACTTGGGATTTAATTGATAAAGCTTCAAATGCAGGCGAAACAAACGAGTTACCTTCAAATCCAAGCGAAACACATGGTCTAGTTTCAAATCAATGCGAAGTAGAAGGCTTAGCTACAAATCAATGCGAAGTAGAAGGCATGACTTCAAATCCTTGCGAAACACATGATTTAGCTTCAAATCCATGCGTAACACATGTTTTAGCTTCAAATCAATGCGAAGCAGAAGGCTTAGCATCATATTCATGCGACACAAATGAATTAGCTTCAAATGCTTGCGAAACACATGATTTAGCACTAAATCCATGGGAAACTCATGATTTAGAATCAAATTCATGCGAAACAAATGGTTCAGCTTCATATTCTTGTGAAACAAAAGTTTAGCTTCAGATAATTGAGATAAACATGATTTAGCTTCAACTGCATGCGAAACAAACGAGATAGCTTCAAATCCAAGCCAAACACATTATTTAGCTTCAAATCAATGCGAAGTAGAAGGCTGATCTACGAATCCATGCGAAGCAAATGGTTTAGCTTCAAATACTTGTGATACACTTGAGTTAGCTTCAACTGCATGCGAAACAAACGAGTTAGCTTCAAATCCATGCGAAACACATGATTAAGCTTCAAATCAATGCGAAGTAGAAGGCTTATCCTCAAAGCCATGCGACACAAATGATTCAACTTCAATTACTTGCGATATAATTCAAATAGTTTCAAATGCAGGCGAAACAAACGACTTAGCTTCAAATCCACGCGAAACACATGGTTTAGCTTCATATTCTTGCGAAAGAAATGGTTTAGCTTCATATACTTGCGATATAAATGATATAGCTTCAAATGCAGGCGAAACAAACGAGTTAGCTTCAAATCCATGCGAAACACATGATTAAGCTTCAAATCAATGCGATATGGAAGCTATATCTTCAAATCGTTGCGAAACACATGATTTATCTGCAAATCAATGCGACGTAGAAGGTTTAGCTTCAAATCCATGCGAAACAAATGATTTAGCTTGAGATACTTGCGATATAAGTGATATAGCTTCAAATGCAGGCTAAATAAACGAGTTAGCTTAAAATCCATGCAAAACACATGATTAAGCTTCAAATCAATGCGATGTAGTAGGTTTAGCTTCAAATACATGTGGAACAAATGATTGAGCTTCAGCACTTGGAATATAGGTGATATAGCTTCAAATGCAGGTGAATCAAACGAGTTAGCTTCAACTCCACGCGAAGCACATGATTTAGCTGCAAATCAATGCTATGTAGAAGGTTTAGCTTCAAATCCATGCGACACAAATGTTTTAGCTTCAAATACTTGCGATATAAATGATATAGCTCCAAATGCAGGCGATACAAACGAGTTAGCTTCTGATCCATCCGAAACTCATGATTTTGCTTCAAATCAATTCGAACTAGTTGTCTTAGCTTCTAATCCATGCGGAAAAAATGATTTAGCTTGAGATACTTGCGATATAAGTGATATAGCATCAAATGCAAGCGAAACAATCGACTTAGCTTCAAATCCATGCGAAACACATGATTAAGCTTCAAATCAATGCGACGTAGAAGGCTTAGCTTCAAATCCATGCGAAACACATGATTTAGCTTCAAATCCATGCGTGTCACACGTTTTAGCTTCAAATCAATGCGAAGCAGAAGGCTTAGCATCAAATCCATGCGGCACAAATGAACTAGCTTCAAATGCTTGCGAAATATACGGTACAGATTCAAATAAAGTCGAAACAAACGAGATATCTTCAAATCCATGCAAAACAAACGAGTTAGCTTCAAATCCATGCGAAGCACATGATTTAGCATCAATTCCATGGGAAACACATGATTTAGATTCAAATTCATACGTAACAACTGGTTTTGCTTCATATTCTTGTGAAACAAATGGTTTGCTTCAGATAATTGTGATAAACATGATTTAGCTTCAACTGCATACGAAACAAACGAGTTAGCTTCAAATTCAAGGGAAACACATGATTTAAATTCAAATCAATGCGAAGTTGAAAGCTTATCTTCAAATCCATGCGAAATATATAAGTTACCTTCAAATACTTGCGATATAAATGAAATAGCTTCAAATGCAGGAAAAACAAACGAGTTATCTTCAAAACCATGCGACACAAATGATTTAGCTTCAAATACTTGCGATATAAATGATATAGCTTCAAATGCTGGCGAAACAAACGAGTTAGTTTTAAAACCAAGCGAAACACGTGATTTAGCTTCAAATCAATGCGAAGTAGAAGGCTTAGCTTCATATCCATACGAATCAAATGACTTAGCATCATATACTTGCGAATATAGGTGATACTGCTTCAAATGCTTGAGAAAGAAACGAGTTAGCATCAAATCCATGCGAAACACATGATTTAGATTCAAATCCATGAGAAACACATGGTTTAGCTTCAAAATCTTGAGAAACAGATGGTTTAGCTTCAGATACTTATGATAAACATGATTTAGCTTCAACTGCATGCGAAACACTCGCGTTAGCTTCAAATCCAAGGGAAACAAATGATTTAGCTTCAACTCAATGCGAAGTTGAAGGCTTAGCTGCAAAGCAATTCGAAACAAATGATTTAGTTTCAAATCAATGCGAAGTAGAAGGCTTAGCTTCAAATCCATGCGAAACACATCATTAAGCTTGAAATCAATACGATATGGAAGGTATAACTTCAAATCCATGCGAAACACATGATTTATCTACAAAACAATGCGATGTATGAGGCTTAGCTTAAAATTCATGCGAAACAAATGATTTAGCTTCAAATACTTGCGATATAATTGATATAGCTTCAAATGCTGGCGAAACAAACGAGTTAGCTTCAAATCCAAGCGGAAGACATGATTTAGCTTCAAATCAATGCGAAGTAGAAGGCTCAGCTTCAAATCGATGCGAAACACATGATTTAGCTTCAAATCAATGCGATGTAGAAGGCGTAGCTTCAAATCCACGCGACAAAAATGATTTACCTTCAAATACTTGCGATATAATTGATAACGCTTCAAATGCAGGCGAAACAAACGAGTTAGCTTCAAATCCAAGCGAAAAACATGATTTACCTTCAAATTAATGCAAACAGAAGGCTTATCTTCAAAGCCATGCGACACAAATGATTTAGCTTCAAATACTTGCGATATAATTGATATAGCTTCAAATGCAGGCGAAACAAACGAATTAGCTTCAAATCTGTGCGAAACTCATGATTTAGCTTCAAATTCATGCGAAACAAACATGGTTTAGCTTCATATTCTTGCGAAACAAATGGTTTGGATTCCGATACTTGTGATAATCATGATTTAGCTTCAAATGCAGGCGAAACAAACGAGTTATTTTCAAATCCATGCGAAACACATGATTTAGCTTCACATACTTGCGATATAAGTGATATAGCTTCAAATGCAGGCGAAACAAACGAATTAGCTTCAAATCTGTGCGAAACTCATGATTTAGCTTCAAATTCATGCGAAACAAACATGGTTTAGCTTCATATTCTTGCGAAACAAATGGTTTGGATTCAGATACTTGTGATAATCATGATTTAGCTTCAAATGCAGGCGAAACAAACGAGTTATTTTCAAATCCATGCGAAACACATGATTTAGCTTCACATACTTGCGATATAAGTGATATAGCTTCAAATGCAGGCGAAACAAACGAGTTAGCTTCAAATCCAAGCGAAACACATGGTTTAGTTTCAAAACAATGTGAAGTAGAAGGCTTATCCTCAAAGCCATGCGACACAAATGATTTAGCTTCAAATACTTGGGATTTAATTGATAAAGCTTCAAATGCAGGCGAAACAAACGAGTTACCTTCAAATCCAAGCGAAACACATGGTCTAGTTTCAAATCAATGCGAAGTAGAAGGCTTAGCTACAAATCAATGCGAAGTAGAAGGCATGACTTCAAATCCTTGCGAAACACATGATTTATCTACAAAACAATGCGATGTATGAGGCTTAGCTTAAAATTCATGCGAAACAAATGATTTAGCTTCAAATACTTGCGATATAATTGATATAGCTTCAAATGCTGGCGAAACAAACGAGTTAGCTTCAAATCCAAGCGGAAGACATGATTTAGCTTCAAATCAATGCGAAGTAGAAGGCTCAGCTTCAAATCGATGCGAAACACATGATTTAGCTTCAAATCAATGCGATGTAGAAGGCGTAGCTTCAAATCCACGCGACAAAAATGATTTACCTTCAAATACTTGCGATATAATTGATAACGCTTCAAATGCAGGCGAAACAAACGAGTTAGCTTCAAATCCAAGCGAAAAACATGATTTACCTTCAAATTAATGCAAACAGAAGGCTTATCTTCAAAGCCATGCGACACAAATGATTTAGCTTCAAATACTTGCGATATAATTGATATAGCTTCAAATGCAGGCGAAACAAACGAATTAGCTTCAAATCTGTGCGAAACTCATGATTTAGCTTCAAATTCATGCGAAACAAACATGGTTTAGCTTCATATTCTTGCGAAACAAATGGTTTGGATTCCGATACTTGTGATAATCATGATTTAGCTTCAAATGCAGGCGAAACAAACGAGTTATTTTCAAATCCATGCGAAACACATGATTTAGCTTCACATACTTGCGATATAAGTGATATAGCTTCAAATGCAGGCGAAACAAACGAATTAGCTTCAAATCTGTGCGAAACTCATGATTTAGCTTCAAATTCATGCGAAACAAACATGGTTTAGCTTCATATTCTTGCGAAACAAATGGTTTGGATTCAGATACTTGTGATAATCATGATTTAGCTTCAAATGCAGGCGAAACAAACGAGTTATTTTCAAATCCATGCGAAACACATGATTTAGCTTCACATACTTGCGATATAAGTGATATAGCTTCAAATGCAGGCGAAACAAACGAGTTAGCTTCAAATCCAAGCGAAACACATGGTTTAGTTTCAAAACAATGTGAAGTAGAAGGCTTATCCTCAAAGCCATGCGACACAAATGATTTAGCTTCAAATACTTGGGATTTAATTGATAAAGCTTCAAATGCAGGCGAAACAAACGAGTTACCTTCAAATCCAAGCGAAACACATGGTCTAGTTTCAAATCAATGCGAAGTAGAAGGCTTAGCTACAAATCAATGCGAAGTAGAAGGCATGACTTCAAATCCTTGCGAAACACATGATTTAGCTTCAAATCCATGCGTAACACATGTTTTAGCTTCAAATCAATGCGAAGCAGAAGGCTTAGCATCATATTCATGCGACACAAATGAATTAGCTTCAAATGCTTGCGAAACACATGATTTAGCACTAAATCCATGGGAAACTCATGATTTAGAATCAAATTCATGCGAAACAAATGGTTCAGCTTCATATTCTTGTGAAACAAAAGTTTAGCTTCAGATAATTGAGATAAACATGATTTAGCTTCAACTGCATGCGAAACAAACGAGATAGCTTCAAATCCAAGCCAAACACATTATTTAGCTTCAAATCAATGCGAAGTAGAAGGCTGATCTACGAATCCATGCGAAGCAAATGGTTTAGCTTCAAATACTTGTGATACACTTGAGTTAGCTTCAACTGCATGCGAAACAAACGAGTTAGCTTCAAATCCATGCGAAACACATGATTAAGCTTCAAATCAATGCGAAGTAGAAGGCTTATCCTCAAAGCCATGCGACACAAATGATTCAACTTCAATTACTTGCGATATAATTCAAATAGTTTCAAATGCAGGCGAAACAAACGACTTAGCTTCAAATCCACGCGAAACACATGGTTTAGCTTCATATTCTTGCGAAAGAAATGGTTTAGCTTCATATACTTGCGATATAAATGATATAGCTTCAAATGCAGGCGAAACAAACGAGTTAGCTTCAAATCCATGCGAAACACATGATTAAGCTTCAAATCAATGCGATATGGAAGCTATATCTTCAAATCGTTGCGAAACACATGATTTATCTGCAAATCAATGCGACGTAGAAGGTTTAGCTTCAAATCCATGCGAAACAAATGATTTAGCTTCAGATACTTGCGATATAAGTGATATAGCTTCAAATGCAGGCTAAATAAACGAGTTAGCTTAAAATCCATGCAAAACACATGATTAAGCTTCAAATCAATGCGATGTAGTAGGTTTAGCTTCAAATACATGTGGAACAAATGATTGAGCTTCAGCACTTGGAATATAGGTGATATAGCTTCAAATGCAGGTGAATCAAACGAGTTAGCTTCAACTCCACGCGAAGCACATGATTTAGCTGCAAATCAATGCTATGTAGAAGGTTTAGCTTCAAATCCATGCGACACAAATGTTTTAGCTTCAAATACTTGCGATATAAATGATATAGCTCCAAATGCAGGCGATACAAACGAGTTAGCTTCTGATCCATCCGAAACTCATGATTTTGCTTCAAATCAATTCGAACTAGTTGTCTTAGCTTCTAATCCATGCGGAAAAAATGATTTAGCTTGAGATACTTGCGATATAAGTGATATAGCATCAAATGCAAGCGAAACAATCGACTTAGCTTCAAATCCATGCGAAACACATGATTAAGCTTCAAATCAATGCGACGTAGAAGGCGTAGCTTCAAATCCATGCGAAACACATGATTTAGCTTCAAATCCATGCGTGTCACACGTTTTAGCTTCAAATCAATGCGAAGCAGAAGGCTTAGCATCAAATCCATGCGGCACAAATGAACTAGCTTCAAATGCTTGCGAAATATACGGTACAGATTCAAATAAAGTCGAAACAAACGAGATATCTTCAAATCCATGCAAAACAAACGAGTTAGCTTCAAATCCATGCGAAGCACATGATTTAGCATCAATTCCATGGGAAACACATGATTTAGATTCAAATTCATACGTAACAACTGGTTTTGCTTCATATTCTTGTGAAACAAATGGTTTGCTTCAGATAATTGTGATAAACATGATTTAGCTTCAACTGCATACGAAACAAACGAGTTAGCTTCAAATTCAAGGGAAACACATGATTTAAATTCAAATCAATGCGAAGTTGAAAGCTTATCTTCAAATCCATGCGAAATATATAAGTTACCTTCAAATACTTGCGATATAAATGAAATAGCTTCAAATGCAGGAAAAACAAACGAGTTATCTTCAAAACCATGCGACACAAATGATTTAGCTTCAAATACTTGCGATATAAATGATATAGCTTCAAATGCTGGCGAAACAAACGAGTTAGTTTTAAAACCAAGCGAAACACGTGATTTAGCTTCAAATCAATGCGAAGTAGAAGGCTTAGCTTCATATCCATACGAATCAAATGACTTAGCATCATATACTTGCGAATATAGGTGATACTGCTTCAAATGCTTGAGAAAGAAACGAGTTAGCAACAAATCCATGCGAAACACATGATTTAGATTCAAATACATGAGAAACACATGGTTTAGCTTCAAAATCTTGAGAAACAGATGGTTTAGCTTCAGATACTTATGATAAACATGATTTAGCTTCAACTGCATGCGAAACACTCGCGTTAGCTTCAAATCCAAGGGAAACAAATGATTTAGCTTCAACTCAATGCGAAGTTGAAGGCTTAGCTGCAAAGCAATTCGAAACAAATGATTTAGTTTCAAATCAATGCGAAGTAGAAGGCTTAGCTTCAAATCCATGCGAAACACATCATTAAGCTTGAAATCAATACGATATGGAAGGTATAACTTCAAATCCATGCGAAACACATGATTTATCTACAAAACAATGCGATGTATGAGGCTTAGCTTAAAATTCATGCGAAACAAATGATTTAGCTTCAAATACTTGCGATATAATTGATATAGCTTCAAATGCTGGCGAAACAAACGAGTTAGCTTCAAATCCAAGCGGAAGACATGATTTAGCTTCAAATCAATGCGAAGTAGAAGGCTCAGCTTCAAATCGATGCGAAACACATGATTTAGCTTCAAATCAATGCGATGTAGAAGACGTAGCTTCAAATCCACGCGACAAAAATGATTTACCTTCAAATACTTGCGATATAATTGATAACGCTTCAAATGCAGGCGAAACAAACGAGTTAGCTTCAAATCCAAGCGAAAAACATGATTTACCTTCAAATTAATGCAAACAGAAGGCTTATCTTCAAAGCCATGCGACACAAATGATTTAGCTTCAAATACTTGCGATATAATTGATATAGCTTCAAATGCAGGCGAAACAAACGAATTAGCTTCAAATCTGTGCGAAACTCATGATTTAGCTTCAAATTCATGCGAAACAAACATGGTTTAGCTTCATATTCTTGCGAAACAAATGGTTTGGATTCAGATACTTGTGATAATCATGATTTAGCTTCAAATGCAGGCGAAACAAACGAGTTATTTTTAAATCCATGCGAAACACATGATTTAGCTTCACATACTTGCGATATAAGTGATATAGCTTCAAATGCAGGCGAAACAAACGAATTAGCTTCAAATCTGTGCGAAACTCATGATTTAGCTTCAAATTCATGCGAAACAAACATGGTTTAGCTTCATATTCTTGCGAAACAAATGGTTTGGATTCAGATACTTGTGATAATCATGATTTAGCTTCAAATGCAGGCGAAACAAACGAGTTATTTTCAAATCCATGCGAAACACATGATTTAGCTTCACATACTTGCGATATAAGTGATATAGCTTCAAATGCAGGCGAAACAAACGAGTTAGCTTCAAATCCAAGCGAAACACATGGTTTAGTTTCAAAACAATGTGAAGTAGAAGGCTTATCCTCAAAGCCATGCGACACAAATGATTTAGCTTCAAATACTTGGGATTTAATTGATAAAGCTTTAAATGCAGGCGAAACAAACGAGTTACCTTCAAATCCAAGCGAAACGCATGATTTATTTTCAAATCAATGCGAAGTAGAAGGCTTAGCTTCAAATCCGTGCGACACAAATGATTTAGCTTCAAATACTTGCGATAGAAGTGATATAGCTTCAATGCAGGCGAAACAAACGAGTTAGCTTCAAAGCCATGCGACACAAATGATTTAGCTTCAAATACTTGCGATATAATTGATAAAGCTTCAAATGCAGGCGAAACAAACGAGTTACCTTCAAATCCAAGCGAAACGCATGATTTAGTTTCAAATCAATGCGAAGTAGTAGGCATAGCTCCAAATCCATGCGAAACAAATGATTTAGCTTCACATACTTGCGATATAAATGATATAGCTTCAAATGCTGGCGAAACATACGAGTTACTTTCAAATTTAAGCGAAACACATGATTTACCTTCAAATTAATGCAAGGTAGAAGGCATAGCTTCAAATCCATGCGAAACACATTATTTAGCTTCAAATCAATGCGAAGTAGAATGCTTAGATTCAAAGCCATGCGACACAAATGATTTAGCTTCAAATACTTGCGATATAATTGATATAGCTTCATCTGCAGGCGAAACAAACGAGTTAGCTACAAATCCATGCAAAAAACATGACTAATTTCAAATGAATGCGATATAGAAGGTATAGCTTCAAATCCAAGCGAATTTATGATTTAGTTTCAAATCAATGTGAAGTAGAAGGCATAGCTTCAAATCCATGCGAAACAAATTATTTAGCTTCACATACTTGCGATATAAATGATACAGCTTCAACTGCATGCGAAACAAACGAGTTAGCTTCAAATCCAAGCGAATCAAATGGTTTAGCTTCAAATACTTGCGATAAAAATGATATAGCTTGAAATGCATGCGAAACAAACGAGTTAGCTTCAAATCCAAGCGAAACACATGATTTAGCTTCAAATCAATGCGAAGTAGAAGGCTTGGATTCAAATCCATGCGAAACGAATTATTTAGATTCAAATGCTTGTCATATACATGATATAGCTTCAAATGCAGGCGGAAGACATGATTTAGGTTCAAATTCATGGGAAACACGTGGTTTAGCATCAAATCCGTGCGAATCAGATGGTTTAGCTTCAAATACTTGTGATATAAGTGATTTAGATTCAAGTGCATGCGAAACAAACGAGATAGCTTCACATCCAAGCGAAACACATGATTTAGTTTCAAATCAATGCGAAGTAGAAGGCTTGGCTTCAAATCCATGCGAAACAAATTGTTTAGCTACAAACATTTGTGATATACATGATTTAGCTTCAACTACATGCGAAACCAGTGAGTTTTCTTCAAATCCAAGAGAAAAACTTGATTCAGTTTCATATAAATGCAATGCAGAAAGTTTAGCTTCAAATCCATGCGAAACAAATGATTTAGCTTCACATACTTGCCACATAAATGAAATAGCTACAAATGCAGGCGACACAAACGACTTAGCTTCAAATCCATTCAGAAGACATGATTAAGCTTCAAATACATGCGAAACACACGATTAAGGTTCAAATTCATTGGAAACACGTGGTTTAGCATCAAATCCGTGCGAATCAAATGGTTTAGCTTCACATACTTGTAATATACATGATTTAGATTCAACTGCATGCGAAACAAACGAGTTAGCTTCAAATTCATGGAAAACACATGATTTAGCTACCATCAATGCGAAGTAGAAGGCTTATCTTCAAATCCATGCCACACAAATGAATTAGATTCAAATCAGTGCCAAGTGGAAGGCTTAGCATCAAATCCATGCGAATCAAATGGTTTAGCTTCAAATACTCGCCACAACAATGAAATAGCTACAAATGCAGGCGACACAAACGACTTAGCTTCAAATCAATTCAGAACACATGATTAAGCTTCGAATGCATGCGAAACACATAATTTAGCTGCAAATCAATGCGAAGTAAAAGGCTTAGCTTCAAATCCATGCGAAAGCCAGGATTTACTTCAAATCCATGCGTATCACATGTTTTAGCTTCAAATCAATACGAAGCAGAAGTGTTAGCATCAAATCCATGCAACACAAATCAAATACTTGCAACATAAGTGATATAACTTCAAATGCAAGCGAAACAAACGAGTTAGCTTCAAAGCCATACGACACAAATGATTTAGCTTCAAATACTTGCGATATAATTGATATACCTTCAAATCAATGCGAAACACATGATTTAGCTTCAAATCCAAGCGAAACACATGATTTAGTTTCAAATCAATGCGAAGTACAAGGCTTAGCTTCAAAGCAATGCGAAACGAATGATTTAGCTTCAAATACTTGCGATATAAATGATATAGCTTCAAATGCAGGCGAAACAAACGACTTAGCTTCAAATCCATGCAAAACACATAATTTAGCTACAAATCAATGCGAAGTAGAAGGCATGGCTTCAAATCCATGCGAAACACATGATTTAGCTTCAAATCCATGCGTAACACATGTTTCAGCTTCAAATCAATGCGAAGCAGAAGGCTTAGCATCATATCCATGCGACACAAATGAATTACCTTCAAATGCTTGCGAAATAAATGGTACAGATTCAAATAAAGTCGAAACAAACGAGGTATCTTCAAATCCATGCAAAACAAACGAGTTAGCTTCAAATCCATGCAAAACACATAATTTAGCTACAAATCAATGCGAAGTAGAAGGCATGGCTTCAAATCCATGCGAAACACATGATTTAGCTTCAAATCCATGCGTAACACATGTTTTAGCTTCAAAACAAAGCGAAGCAGAAGGCTTAGCATCATATCCATGCGACACAAATGAATTAGCTTCAAATGCTTGCGAAATAAATGGTACAGATTCAAATAAAGTCGAAACAAACGAGGTATCTTCAAATCCATGAAAAAACAAGCGAGTTAGCTTCAAATCCATGCAAAACACATAATTTAGCTACAAATCAATGCGAAGTAGAAGGCATGGCTTCAAATCCATGCGAAACACATGATTTAGCTTCAAATCCATGCGTAACACATGTTTTAGCTTCAAATCAATGCGAAGCAGAAGGCTTAGCATCATATCCATGCGACACAAATGAATTAGCTTCAAATGCTTGCGAAATAAATGGTACAGATTCAAATAAAGTCGAAACAAACGAGGTATCTTCAAATCCATGCAAAACAAACGAGTTAGCTTCAAATCCATGCGAAACACATGATTTAGCACCAAATCCATTGGAAACTCATGATTTAGAATCAAATTCATGCGAAACAAATGGTTTAGCTTCATATTCTTGTGAAACAAATGGTTTAGCTTCAGATAATTGTGATAAACATGATTTAGCTTCATCTGCATACGAAACAAACGAGTTAGATTCACATTCAAGGGAATCACATGATTTAGTTTCAAATTCATGCGAAACACATGATTTAGCTCCAAATAAAAGCGAAACAAATGATATAGCCTTAAATCAATGCGATGTAGATGGCTTAGCTTCAAATCCGCGCGAAACAAATGATTTAGATTCAAATAATTGCGATAGAAGTGATATAGCTTCAAATGCAGGCGAAACAAACGGGTTAGCTGCAAATCCACGCAAAAAACATGACTAACTTCAAATCAATGCGATATAGAAGGTTTAGCTCCAAATCCATGCGAAACACATGATTTAGCTGCAAATCAATGCGATGTGGAAGATTCTGCATCAAATCCATCAGAAACAAATGATTTAGCATCAGATACTAGCGATATAAGTGATGTAGTTTCAAATGCAGGGGAAACAAACAAGTTAGCTTCAAATCCATGCAAAACACATGATTTAGCTTCAAATTCATGCGATGTAGAAGACTTAGCTTCAAATCCTTGCGAAACAAATGATTTAGCTTCAGATACTTGCGATATAAGTGATATAGCTTCAAATGCAGGAGAAACAAACGAGTTAGCTTCAAATCCATGCGAAACACATGATATAGCTTCAAATAAATACGATGTAGAAGATTTAGCTTCAAATCCATGCGAAACAAATGATTTAAATTCACATGCTTGCGATAAAAATGATATAGCTTGAGATGTATGCGAAACAAATGATTTAGCTTCTAATCCAAGCGAAACACATGGTCTAGTTTCAAATCAATGCAAAGTAGAAGGATTAGCTACAAATCAATGCGAAGTAGAAGGCATGACTTCAAATCCTTGCGAAACACATGATTTAGCTTCAAATCCATGCGTAACACATGTTTTAGCTTCAAATCAATGCGAAGCAGAAGGCTTAGCATCATATTCATGCGACACAAATGAATTAGCTTCAAATGCTTGCGAAACACATGATTTAGCACTAAATCCATGGGAAACTCATGATTTAGAATCAAATTCATGCGAAACAAATGGTTCAGTTTCATATTCTTGTGAAACAAAAGTTTAGCTTCAGATAATTAAGATAAACATGATTTAGCTTCAACTGCATGCGAAACAAACGAGATAGCTTCAAATCCAAGCCAAACACATTATTTAGCTTCAAATCAATGCGAAGTAGAAGGCTGATCTACGAATCCATGCGAAGCAAATGGTTTAGCTTCAAATACTTGTGATACACTTGATTGAGCTTCAACAGCATGCGAAACAAACGAGTTAGTTTCAAATCCATGCGAAACACATGATTAAGCTTCAAATCAATGCGAAGTAGAAGGCTGATCTACGAATCCATGCGAAGCAAATGGTTTAGCTTCAAATACTTGTGATACACTTGATTGAGCTTCAACAGCATGCGAAACAAACGAGTTAGTTTCAAATCCATGCGAAACACATGATTAAGCTTCAAATCAATGCGAAGTAGGAGGCTTATCTTCGAATCCATGCGAAATAAATTGTTTAGCTTCAAATACTTGTGATACACTTGAGTTAGCTTCAACAGCATGCAAAACAAACGAGTTAGTTTCAAATCCATGCGAAACACATGATTTAGCATCTAATAAATGCGAAGTAGAAGGATGATATTCGAATCAATTGCGAAGCAAAGGGTTTAGCTTCAAATACTTGTGATACACTTGATTTAGCTTCAACAGCGTGCGAAACAAACGAGTTAGATTCAGATCCATGCGAACACATGATTTAGCTTCAAATCAATGCGGAGTAGAAGGCGTGGCTTCAAATCCACGCGACACAATTGATTTAGCTTTAAATATTTTGCGATATAATTGATAAAGCTTCAAATGCAGGCGATACAAACGAGTTAGCTTCAAATCCAAGGGAAACATATGATTTAGTTTCAAATCAATGTGAAGTAGAAGGCTTAGCTTCAAATCCATGCGAAACACATGATTTAGTTTCAAATACTTGCGATATAAGTGATATAGATTCAACTGGAAGCGAAACAAACCAGGTAGATTCAATTCCTTACGAAACACATGATTTGGCTTAAAATTCATGCGAAACAAATGATTTAGCTTCAAATACTTGCGATATAAATGATATAACTTCAAATGCAGGCAAAACAAACGAGTTAGCTTCAAATCCATGCGGAACACATGATTTAGCTTCAAATCAATGCGAAACACATGGTTTAGCTTCATATACTTGCGAAACAAGTGGTTCAGCTTCAGATACTTGTGATAAACATGATTTAGCTTCAACTGCATGCGAAACAATCGAGTTAGCTTCAAATCCAAGGGAAACAAATGATTTAGCTACAAATCAATGCGAAGTAGAAGGCTTAGCTTCAAAGTCATGCGACACAAATGATTTAGCTTCAAATACTTGCGATATAATTGATATAGGTTCAAATGGAGGCGAAACAAACGATTTAGCTTCAAATCCATGCGAAACACATGATTTAGTTTCAAATGCTTGCTGTATAAATGAAGTAACTTCAAATGCAGGCGAAACAAACGAGTTAACTTCAAATCCATGCGAAACACATGATTTAGCTTCAAATCAATGCGAAACACATGTTTTAGCTTCATATTCTTGCGAAAGAAATGGTTTAAATTCAAATGCTAGTGATATAATTGATTTAGCATCAACTGCATGCCAAACAAACGAGTTAGTTTCAAATCCAAGAGAAACACATGATTAAGCTTCAAAACGATGCGAAACACATTGTTTAGCTTCATATTCTTGCGAAACAAATGGGTTGTCTTCACATACTTGTGATATTCATGATTTAACTTCGACTGCATGCGAAACAAACGAGTTAACTTCAAATCCATGCGAAACACATGATTTAGCTTCAAATCAATGCGGAACACATGACTTACCTTCAAATCAAAGCGAAGTAGAAGGTTCAGCTTGTTTTTCGCGCACCGACACCGCGACCGTTGTTCGGTCTACGGGGGTTGTAAATTCCCGATTCTAATTGACAATGTGGTTCGCGATGCTGTGTGCCCACTTAAAGTAACAGAGCTGGTAATGATTGTTGATGACTATGTTTTTCTGCGTTTTTCTGTCCGCGCCCCGACTGGTCGCGTTATTTTATATCGGTCACCCCCGTTTGAGATCCCTGAAGGAACCTCCACCTCCACGCCGGGACGCACTGATTGGTTTTTCTCGAAGATTGCGATTTTCCAATCAGTGTCCTCTAAGCTTTTCGTCACCACCCTCTCGTATCGTCCTACACGAGCCTTGTCTAGGAGAGGGGGGTGTTGCGTAGTTGCGTGGTCGGGAGGTCCCCTGGGGCCTGAGATATCGTCCCCGCGACGGTTGGGACTAAACTTTCTCAAGACCCGTTAAATTCTCAAATTTACGACGGGGTTGTTTTTTCGGACCTTTCGTGCCTACGACGCGTCGCGGTCATTAAAGAGACGGAAGACCCTGCTCCGATGATCTGCAGATGGAAAAAAGGTTTCCGTCTCTTTGTGATCCTCGCTGGTCCACGCCATAAACTTTCGCGAAAGCGGCCTACGGGAGGTCCTACAGAACGGAACATCCTCCCCGCCTTGAGAGGGAACCGATCAAAGTGAAATGAGGAAAGTCTAATCGATGTGTGGTGACCAATGTGGATGACTAATATATGATGTGTAACGTGTATGAATGTAATGTTTCGCGTAGGCGTACGTGTATCTGAGAGCCTTATATCTATGAATTACTAAATGTAACATTCCCGGGCTGGTCATCTTCTGTCGAAGATCTGCTGCGTCCTTGGTTGTCGTCATCTGGTTGGATTGGCAATGGGACGAGTTTTTTTATGCTCCGATCGAACACATTCGTAGCAGTCTTTACTGTTACTGTGCGAATTATGCCGTCGGAGCCTGGATGGACCTTGATGACTCGCCCCAACGGCCATTGCATGGACGGCACGTGATCTTCCCTCAGGAGGACTATAGAGTTCTCAGTGATCTGGTGATCTCCCTTGAACCATTTACTACGACTGGTCAGCTCGTTCAAATATTCTCGATGCCAACACTTCCAAAAATGCTGTTTTAGCTGTTGAATGCGTTGACACCCGGATAACCGATTGGATGGAACATCTGTTAACTCGTGTTCGCGTAAACTTGTGAGAGCATCACCGATAAGGAAATGACCGGGGGTAAGAACAAGAAGATCGTTTGGATCGGATGAGATTGGAGTCAGAGGACGGGAATTGAGAATAGCTTCAATGTTGATAATTAAGGTATTCAAGTTTTCGAAGGTAAACAATTCAGCACCCATAACGCGTTTCAAATGTTTCTTAAATGACTTTACTGCTGCTTCCCAGAGGCCGCCGAAATGCGGAGCTTGAGGTGGAATGAAATGCCAATTAATTGAGCGATCTGCGAGGAACGAAGCTACGTTGTTGTAATGATTGTCGGAGCGCAACAATTCTCGAAGTTCTTTGAATTCGTTATTAGCTCCGATGAAATTGGAACCGTTGTCGGAGTATAGATTTTTGCAAAAACCTCGTCTTGCTATGAATCGTCCCAAAGCTGCAACAAAGGCTTCACTGGTGAAGTCGCCGACAAGCTCGAGGTGGACGGCCTTTACCGCGAGGCATACAAAAACGGCTACGTATACATTTATACGACGCTGATTCCTGTATGTTCGTTCTTTCACGAAAAAAGGCCCACAGTAGTCCACTCCTACATTTGTAAACGGACGAGATTCTGTGACTCTGGCCTTTGGTAAATCACCCATTACGTAATTGGCATGAGGTGGATTGGCTCGACAACAGCGGACGCAACTCCGAATTGTTCTCCAAACTTGACTTCGCCCGTCTATGGGCCAGTACGCTCTTCTTGTTGCATATAATGTAGCTTGAGTACCGGCGTGCATGTGAATTATGTGTTCGTTCTGGATGATGAGGTTGGTTGTGTGCGACTTTGGTAGGATAATAGGGTGTTTTTGCGTGAATGTCAACGTTGAATTTCTCAGTCTACCTCCGACTCGTAGTATCCCGTCTTGGTCAATGAATGGATGTAGTCTCGCTAATTTTCCGGTGATCTTATGATGCCGATGCTGTCGTATGAGATGGAATTCGTCTGCGAAGTAAGACCGTTGCAATAATTTTATAACGGTTGTCCTTGCTCGAGCTAGCTCGGTTGCCTGTAGAGTACCCTTCGTCATCCGTCCTGGCTTCCACCGTAGGCACCATGCAACGACCCGCAAAAGCCTGCTCCACGACGAGAACCGTTCGAGTAAACTTGCGTCGATGGTGGTCATAGCTAAGCAGACAGCAACCCGTTGCTCCGAGTCATCAAGAACAGGTACTAATTTCCCATTTGGCCAGTATGACTCATCCTGGTGAAGCCAAGTTGGCCATTGCACCAGATGGATGGTCGAAGGAACTCCTCTATTGATTGTCCTCGAGAAATGAGATCTGCTGGGTTATCAGCTGAGCTAACGTGGCGCCATTCTTCAATCTTTGTTTTGGATTGGATCTCGGACACCCGGTTGGCGACGAATGTTTTTAATGTATGAGGTGACGAATTAAGCCAATGCAAAACTATTGTTGAATCTGTCCATAAAATCGTGCGGTTGATGTGTATGTGTAATGCTTTATGAATAGTATTAATGAGCGATGATAGTAATAAGGCTCCACACAATTCGAGTCGCGGGATAGATTGACTCTTTAACGGTGCAACCTTCGATTTGGCTGCTAGGAGTTCCACCTGCGTTTGACCCTCTGCATCTGTAGAACGGAGGTATACACAGGCTCCGTACGCCTTCTCGCTGGCGTCGCAGAATCCATGTAACTGGATGGTTGAAGCCGCAGTGATTACGGTTTTTCGATTAAATGTCACATTGTTGAGCAATGGTAGTTGCGTGTAGTATCGTGTCCATTCCGTGTGTAAGCTCATGGGTAGCGATTCGTCCCAATCAACTTTCAAAGTCCATATTTTCTGGAGGAGGATTTTTGCCACGATGATGACTGGGCCTAGGAGACCCAACGGGTCATAAACCTTTGCTATTTCAGAACTGATCAATCGTTTGGTGACTCGAGATGCATGTGTGAGAGGCTTGACTGTGTATGTAATGGAGTCCTCGACTGAATCCCAAACGATCCCGAGCGTTTTGATTGTTGAAGATTCACCGAGGTGAAGTTTCTGGTTGATATTTTGATCGGACATCCCGCTTAACAATTCTTGGTTATCGGAAGCCCATTTCCTGATATTTAGACCGGATAAGCGAAGGAGTTGTATAAGTTCGTTTCGTGACGCGAGGGCCTCTTGGATCGTGGACGCGCCGGTGAGTGCATCATCCACATAGAAATCCTGCTGCAAGATTTTCGCGGCGGAAGGAAAGCGGTGACCTTCGTCTTGTGCCACTTGTTGGAGGCATCTGATAGCCAGATATGGGGCGGCTGATAGGCCGAATGTAACCGTATTTAGTTCATAAGTTTTTACGCAATTGTCGGTGTCACGGCAGAGGATTCTCTGGTACCTTCTGTCTTCTGGGCGCACGAGAAATTGCCTATACATCTTCTCGATGTCGCCAGTAATAACATACTGATGGATGCGAAATCGGAGCAAAATGTAGAACAGATCGTCCTGTATTTTGTGTCCAATGTGTAAGGTGTCGTTAAGTGAAAATCCAGTGCTTGTGATTGCCGACCCGTCGTAGACTACGCGTAATTTAGTTGTATCGCTCGACATTTTGATGACCCCGTGATGTGGAAGATAGTATCCTTGGTGAGATATCTGCACTTCGGACATGTGGCCAAGATCGAGATATTCTTGAATGATTGATTGGTACTGCTGTTTGAAGTCTGGATCGCGTTTGAATTTCCGTTCTAATGAGATGAGACGCTTCAGTGCTTGCGTCTTGGATTCACCCAGCTTGTCCTTGTTTTCGTTAAATGGAAGTGCGACAACATATCTACCTTCTGTGTTTCTTGTAACGGTATTCTGAAAATGTTGTTCGCACGTCGATTCTGATTTGGATAGATGCTGAGATTGCGGACCTTCTGCGATTTCCCAGAAACGTGCTAGCTCGCGTTGTAGTGCCGTTGTTGTATGGCATGTGACCTTCTGCCTTGGTTGTGCTGTTGGCACACTGCCTCCGATGACCCATCCAAGCATTGTCTTTTGGAGGAAAAGATCTGGGCCGTCTGGTTGAGAAAGATCAATTTGCCCTACGCATAATATCGATAGCGCTGTTCCAGCCCCCAGTAATATGTCGATTGGTGCTGGTCGATGGAACGTTGAGTCGGCGAGCTCGGTGTTGCGAGGGATTCTGAGCATTGTGCGGGCGACTGTCTGGTCTGGTACTAATGGAGCGATGTTTGGTACGATCAAAAATGTAAGGGTTCGATGATAATTGCTGACCTTAGATTGAATGTTTGCCCTAATGGTATGGTTAGATATGGTCGACAGCGCATTGAGAGCGCCCACAGAGATGGTGCATCGATCTTGCGGCAAACGGAGCCTCTTGGCTAGATCTTCTGTCATAAAATTGGTGGTAGAACAAGTGTCAACTAAGGCACGGCATGGTATTATGTTCTGATCGACATCGGCGACATTAATCTGAGCTGTGACTAATAATTCGTTGGTGTCGGAATTTATTATGAAGGTGTGTGTCTGGATGGGTCTTGGGATTTTCTGCGATGGTAGTCATGTGGGCCTTGGTTTCTCGTCGGTTGCTGCCTTGTCTTGAAGTGATGTGGGGATGGGCGGATCGTGTGTTGAGCTTGGTGGAGTGACAGTTCGTTCACGTGTTGAACGTTCTTGTCGGTGTAGGAGAGTGTGGTGTCGTTGTTGGCATATTCGGCAATGAAACTTCGATCGACATACACTGGACGTGTGTCCGTTACCCAGGCAGTTTTGACATAGTGCGGCCTCAGCAACGGCCTTCATTCGCTCATTGACGGACAATACATTAAACGCTTCGCAGTTCCCGATTCTGTGGCTCCCTTCACAGATTGAGCATTGGCATGTGTTTGTGGTGACGTAAGTTTGAACGCGCGGAAATCCCCGGTTAGGTACTCGTGAGTTCTCTGATGACAATGTTTGGCGTCCGGTCGAAACACGTATCCCGGGCGCGGATGCAACCCTGTCAAAAGCTGCAGGTGAGCAATTTGCTCGTTTCTGGAGGAACTCGATCAGATGCTCGTACGAAGGCATTTTTTTATCGGGTAGTGTAAGTTCCCATTGCCAGATGGTATCGGGATTCAGTTTCGCGAGAACAATTGAAATTAGGAGAGTGTTCCAGGATGTCACGGGTTCTCCGAGATTCTGCAACGCCCGCAGATGTTGCTTCAAAGAGTCTAATAAATCTCCCAGTGCTTGCGGTGTGTCTTTCGCTAGTTTCGGAATCTCCTGAATAGCGTTGCAATGTCGCAGTAAGACTAGTCGCGGGCAGTCAAATTTCTCTTTCAATATCGCGATCGCGTCAAGATAATTAGCATCTGTGGTGTTGTGAGATTGAATGCGTGCCGCGGCTTTGCCGGTAAGGGTCGAACGCAGGTATTGTAATTTCTGAACCGGAGAAAGACTCCCATTGCGATCAATCATTGAAGTGAACAGATCGTAAAATGACGCCCACCTTTCAATAGAACCATCGAACGTGGGTAGCCGCATTTCAGGTAACTTTATCGCCATCGGACCCGATATGGTAGGAGCAGGTGAATTAGTGACTTGGTCACGTGGAACATCTTGCGGTTGAATTGCTTCACGCATTCGTTTTGCTCTGCCATGTGTTGCAAAATATTTTGCTTGAATTTCAAACTTGCGGTCGTCTTCGGATTCAGGATCTTCGAGGTCTTCTAGAAGGAACTCGTAATCCTTCCATGCCTTCTCTACTGAGTTTGTATAAAAGTCGAGGACGTGTTTTTCTAGATTACCGGTTTGTTCGCTATTGTCAAGGAATTTAGTGATCTCCGCGAGTTGTTTGATTATTTGATTGCGTCTGCGTCGTAGAGTGCTGGATTGAGTACCGTCGGGCTTCTGAATGGACATGATGGTAATGGGAGCGCGACACGGGAATCAGTGATACTCTAAACAAGCCTACCTTTACGGAGTGAGGACGCCAGGAAGGTTGAACTCCGGTGATGTCACGAAGTCCTGTCGTCTTGAAAAGAGATGCTCGGGTGGACGTCCGTTGTGGTAGCACTGATTCAACCGGGATGCTGTGTTTGATGTGTTTGTTGTAGGAACGCTCACATCCGGCTCGAAGGACCAATGTTTTTCGCGCACCGACACTGCGACCGTTGTTCGGTCTACGGGGGTTGTAAATTCCCGATTCTAATTGACAATGTGGTTCGCGATGCTCTGTGCCCACTTAAAGTAACAGAGCTGGTAATGATTGTTGATGACTATGTTTTTCTGAGTTTTTCTGTCCGCGCCCCGACTGGTCGCGTTATTTTATATCGGTCACCCCCGTTTGAGATCCCTGAAGGAACCTCCACCTCCACGCCGGGACGCACTGATTGAGGAGAGTGGGGTGTTGCGTAGTTGCGTGGTCGGGAGGTCCCCTGGGGCCTGAGATATCGTCCCCGCGACGGTTGGGACTAAACTTTCTCAAGACCCGTTAAATTCTCAAATTTACGACGGGGTTGTTTTTTCGGACCTTTCGTGCCTACGATGCGTCGCGGTCATTAAAGAGACGGAAGACCCTGCACCGATGTTCTGCAGATGTAAAAAAGGTTTCCGCCACTTTGTGATCCTCGCTGGTCCACGCCATAAACTTTCGCGAAAGCGGCGTACGGGAGGTCCTACAGAACGGAACACAGCTTCAAATCCGTGCGAAACAAATGATTTACCTTCAAATACTTGCGGTATCAATGAAACAGCTTTAAATGCAGGCGAAACAAACAAGTTAGCTTCGAATCCATGCGAAACGCATGATTTATATTCAAATCAATGCGTAGTAGAAGGCTTACCTTCAAATCCATGCGAATCAAATGGTTTAGCTTCAAATACTTGCGATATAAGTGATATAGATTCAACTGCAGGCGAAACAAACGAGATAGCTTCGAATCCATGCGAAACAAATGATTTTTCTTCAAATACTTGCGATACAAGTGAACTAGCTTCAAATGCAGGCGAAACAAACCAGGTAGCTTCAATTCCATGCGAAACACATGATTTAGCTTAAATTTCTTGCGAAACAAATGATTTAGCTTCAAATACTTGCGATATAAATGATATAACATCAAATGCAGGCAAAACAAACGAGTTAGCTTCAGATCCATGCGGAACACAAGATTTAGCTTCAAATCAATGCGAAACACATGGTTTGGCTTCATATTCTTGCGAAACAAGTGGTTCAGCTTCAGATACTTGTGATAAACATGATTTAGCTTCAACTGCATGCGAAACAATCGCGTTAGCTTCAAATCCAAAAGAAACACACGATTTAGCTTCAAATCAATGCGAAGTAGAAGGCTTAGCTTCAAATCGATGCGATACGAATGAGTTAGCTTCAAATACCTGCGATAGAAGTGATATTGCTTCAAATGCAGGCGAAACAAACGAGTTAGCTTCAAGTCTATGCGAAACACATGATTTAGCTTAAAAATTCATGCGAAACACATGGTTTAGCTTCATATTCTTGCGAAACAAATGGTTTAGATTCAGATACTTGTGATAAACATGATTTAGCATCAAATGCAGGCGAAACAAAAGAGTTAGTTTCAAATCCATGCGAAACACATGATTTAGCTTCAAATCCAAGCGAAACACATGGTTTAGCTTCATATTCCTTAGAAACAAATGGTTTAGCTTCATATACTTGTGATAAACATGATTTAGCTTCAACCGCATGCGAAACAAACGAGTTAGCATTAAAACCAAGCGAGACACGTGATTTAGCTTCAAATCAATTCGAAGTAGATGGCTTAGCTTCATATCCATGCGAAACAAATGACTTAGCTTCAAATACTTGCGAATATAAGTGATACAGCTCCAAATGCATGCGAAACAAACGAGTTAGCATCAAATCCATGCGAAACACATGATTTAGCTAAAAATCAATGCGAAGTAGAAGGCGTAGCCTCAAATCCATGCGGAACACAAGATTTAGCTTCAAATCATTGCGAAACACATGGTTTAGCTTCATATACTTGCGAAACAAGTGGTTCAGCTTCAGATACTTGTGATAAACATGATTTAGCTTCAACTGCATGCGAAACAATCGCCTTAGTTTCAAATTCATGCGAAACCCGTGATTTAGCTTCAAATCCAAGCGAAACACATGGTTTAGCTTCATATTCTTGCGAAACAAATGGTTTAGCTTCATATACTTGTGATAAACATGATTTAGATTCAACCGCATGCGAAACAAACGAGTTAACTTTAAAACCAAGCGAAACACATGATTTAGCTTCAAATCAATGCGAAGTAGAAGGCTCAGCTTCATATCCATGCGAAACAAATGACTTAGCTTCAAATACTTGCGAATATAAGTGATACAGCTCCAAATGCATGCGAAACAAACGAGTTAGCATCAAATCCATGCGAAACACATGATTTAGCTAAAAATCAATGCGAAGTAGAAGGCGTAGCCTCAAATCCATGCGGAACACAAGATTTAGCTTCAAATCATTGCGAAACACATGGTTTAGCTTCATATACTTGCGAAACAAGTGGTTCAGCTTCAGATACTTGTGATAAACATGATTTAGCTTCAACTGCATGCGATACAAGTGAACTAGCTTCAAATGCAGGCGAAACAAACCAGGTAGCTTCAATTCCATGCGAAACACATGATTTAGCTTAAATTTCTTGCGAAACAAATGATTTAGCTTCAAATACTTGCGATATAAATGATATAACATCAAATGCAGGCAAAACAAACGAGTTAGCTTCAGATCCATGAGGAACACAAGATTTAGCTTCAAATCAATGCGAAACACATGGTTTGGCTTCATATTCTTGCGAAACAAGTGGTTCAGCTTCAGATACTTGTGATAAACATGATTTAGCTTCAACTGCATGCGAAACAATCGCCTTAGTTTCAAATTCATGCGAAACCCGTGATTTAGCTTCAAATCCAAGCGAAACACATGGTTTAGCTTCATATTCTTGCGAAACAAATGGTTTAGCTTCATATACTTGTGATAAACATGATTTTGCTTCAACCGCATGCGAAACAAACGAGTTAGCATTAAAACCAAGCGAGACACGTGATTTAGCTTCAAATCAATGCGAAGTAGATGGCTTAGCTTCATATCCATGCGAAACAAATGAGTTAGCTTCAAATACTTGCGAATATAAGTGATACAGCTTCAAATGCATGCGAAACAAACGAGTTAGCATCAAATCCATGCGAAACACATGATTTAGCTAAAAATCAATGCGAAGTAGAAGGCGTAGCCTCAAATCCATGCGGAACAAATGATTTAGCTTCAAATACTTGCGATATAAGTGATATAGATTCAACTGCAGGCGAAACAAACGAGTTTGCTTCAAATCCAAGCGAAACACATGATTTAGATTCAAATCAATGCGAAGTAGATGGCTTAACTTCAAATCCATGCGAAACAAATGATTTAGCTTCAAATACTTGCGACGTAAATGATATAGCTTCAAATGCAGGCGTAACAAACCAGGTAGCTTCAATTCCATGCGAAACACATGATTTAGCTTAAAATTCATACGAAACAAATGATTTATCTTCAAATACTTGCGATATAAACGATATACCTTCAAATGTAGGCAAAACAAACGAGTTCGCTTCAAATCCACGCAGAACACATGATTTAGCTTCAAATCAATGCGAAGCACATGCTTTAGCTTCATATGCTTGCGAAACAAGTGGTTTAGCTTCAAATACTTGTGATAAACATGATTTAGCTTCAAATGCAGTCGAAACAAACGAGTTAGTTTCAAATCCATGCAAAACACATGATTTAGCATCAAATCCAAGCGAAACACATGGTTTAGCTTCATATTCTTGCGAAACAAATGGTTTAGCTTCATATACTTGTGATGAACATGATTTAGCTTCAACCGCATACGAAACAAACGAGTTAGCATTAAAACCAAGCGAGACACGTGCTTTAGCTTCAAATCAATGCGAAGTAGATGGCTTAGCTTCATATCCATTCGAAACAAATGACTTAGCTTCAAATACTTGCGAATATAAAGTGATACAGCTTCAAATACATGCGAAACAAACGAGGTAGCTTCAAATCCATGCGAAACAAATGATTTTTCTTCAAATAATTGCGATACAAGTGAACTAGATTCAAATGCAGGCGAAACAAACCAGGTAGCTTCAATTCCATGTGAAACACATGATTTAGCTTAAGATTCATGCGAAACAGATTATTTAGCTTCACATACTTACGATTAAATGATATAGCTTCAAATGCAGGCGAAACAAACGAGTTAGCTTCAAATTCATACGAAACACATGATTTACCTTCAAATTAATGCAAAGTAGTAGGTTTATCTTCAAAGTCATGCGACACAAATGATTTAGCTTCAAATACTTGCGTTATAAATGATATAACATCAAATGCAGGCAAAACAAACGAGTTAGCTTCAGATCCATGCGAAACACATGATTTAGCTTAAAAATTCATGCGAAACACATGGTTTAGCTTCATATTCTTGCGAAACAAATGGTTTAGATTCAGATACTTGTGATAAACATGATTTAGCTTCAAATGCAGGCGAAACAAAAGAGTTAGTTTCAAATCCATGCGAAACACATGATTTAGCTTCAAATCCAAGCGAAACACATGGTTTAGCTTCATATCCATTAGAAACAAATGGTTTAGCTTCATATACTTGTGATAAACATGATTTAGCTTCAACCGCATGCGAAACAAACGAGTTAGCATTAAAACCAAGCGAGACACGTGATTTAGCTTCAAATCAATGCGAAGTAGATGGCTTAGCTTCATATCCATGCGAAACAAATGACTTAGCTTCAAATACTTGCGAATATAAGTGATACAGCTCCAAATGCATGCGAAACAAACGAGTTAGCATCAAATCCATGCGAAACACATGATTTAGCTAAAAATCAATGCGAAGTAGAAGGCGTAGCCTCAAATCCATGCGGAACACAAGATTTAGCTTCAAATCATTGCGAAACACATGGTTTAGCTTTATATACTTGCGAAACAAGTGGTTCAGCTTCAGATACTTGTGATAAACATGATTTAGCTTCAACTGCATGCGAAACAATCGCGCTAGTTTCAAATCCATGCGAAACCTGTGATTTAGCTTCAAATCCAAGCGAAACACGTGGTTTAGCTTCATATTCTTGCGAAACAAGTGGTTCAGCTTCAGATACTTGTGATAAACATGATTTAGCTTCAACTGCATGCGAAACAATCGCGTTAGCTTCAAATCCAAGAGAAACACACGATTTAGCTTCAAATCAATGCGAAGTAGAAGGCTTAGCTTCAAATCGATGCGATACGAATGAGTTAGCTTCAAATACCTGCGATAGAAGTGATATTGCTTCAAATGCAGGCGAAACAATCGAGTTAGCTTCAAGTCTATGCGAAACACATGATTTAGCTTAAAAATTCATGCGAAACACATGGTTTAGCTTCATATTCTTGCGAAACAAATGGTTTATATTCAGATACTTGTGATAAACATGATTTAGCTTCAAATGCAGGCGAAACAAAAGAGTTAGTTTCAAATCCATGCGAAACACATGATTTAGCTTCAAATCCAAGCGAAACACATGGTTTAGCTTCATATTCCTTAGAAACAAATG
Source organism: Megalopta genalis (assembly GCF_051020955.1). Lineage (NCBI taxonomy): Eukaryota > Metazoa > Arthropoda > Insecta > Hymenoptera > Halictidae > Megalopta > Megalopta genalis. The sequence goes on along the minus strand of NW_027476270.1, from coordinate 158,229 downwards.
GTTCAGCTTCATATACTTGTGATAAACATGATTTAGCTTCAACCGCATGCGAAACAAACGAGTTAGCATTAAAACCAAGCGAGACACGTGATTTAGCTTAAAATCTATGCGAAGTAGTTGGCTTAGCTTCATATCCATGCGAAACAAATGACTTAGCTTCAAATACTTGCGAATATAAATGATACAGCTTGAAATGCATGCGAAACAAACGAGTTAGCATCAAATCCATGCGAAACACATGATTTAGCTAAAAATCAATGCGAAGTAGAAGGCGTAGCCTCAAATCTATGCGGAACACAAGATTTAGCTTCAAATCTTTGCGAAACACATGGTTTAGCTTCATATACTTGCGAAACAAGTGGTTCAGCTTCAGATACTTGTGATAAACATGATTTAGCTTCAAATGCATGCGAAACAATCGCGTTAGTTTCAAATCCATGCGAAACCCGTGATTTAGCTTCAAATCCAAGCGAAACACATGGTTTAGCTTCATATTCTTGCGAAACAAATGGTTTAGCTTCATATACTTGTGATAAACATGATTTTGCTTCAACCGCATGCGAAACAAACGAGTTAGCATTAAAACCAAGCGAGACACGTGATTTAGCTTCAAATCAATGCGAAGTTGATAGCTTAGATTCAAATCCATGCGAAATATTTGAGTTACCTTCATCTACTTGAGATATAATTGAAATAGCTTCAAATGCAGGCGAAACAAATGAGTTAGCTTCAAATCCATTCAAAACACATGATTTATCTTCAAATTCATGCGAAACACATGGTTTAGCTTCATATTCTTGCGAAACAAATGGTTTAGGTTCAGATACTTGCGATATAAATGATATAGCTTCAAATGCAGGCGAAACAAACGAGTTAGCTTCAAATCCAAGCGAAACACATGATTTAGTTCCAAATCAATGCAAAGTAGAAGGCTTAACTTCAAATCCATGCGAAAACATGATTTACCTTCAAATTAATGCAAAGTGGAAGGCTTATCTGCAAAGCCATGCGACACAAATGATTTAGCTTTAAATACTTGCGATATAAATGATATAGCATCAAATGCAGGCGAAACAAACGAGTTAGCTTCAAATCTGTGCGAAACACATGATTTAGCTTCAAATCAATGCGAAATAGTAGGCTTAGCTTCAAAGCCATGCGACACAAATGATTTAGCTTTAAATACTTACGATATAAATGATATAGCATCAAATGCAGGCGAAACGAACGAGTTAGCTTCAAATCCAAGCGAAATACATGATTTACCTTCAAATTAATGCGAAGTAGAAGGCTTATCCTCAAAGCCATGCGACACAAATGAATTAGCTTCAAATACTTGCGATATAATTGATATAGCTTCAAATGCATGCGAAGCAAACGAGTTAGCTTCAAATCCAAGTGAAACACATGATTTAGTTCCAAATCAATGCGAAGTAGAAGGCTTAGCTTCAAATCGATGCCATACGAATGATTTAGCTTCAAATACCTGCGATAGAAGTGATATAGCTTCAAATGCAGGCGAAACAAACGAGTTAGCTTCAAGTCTATGCGAAACACATGATTTAGCTTCAAATTCGTGCGAAACACGTGGTTTAGCTTCATATGCTTGCGAAACAAGTGGTTTAGCTTCAGATACTTGTGATAAACATGATTTAGCTTCAAATGCAGGCGAAACAAACGAGTTAGTTTCAAATCCATGGGAAACACATGATTTAGCTTCAAATCCAAGCGAAACACATGGTTTAGCTTCATATTCTTGCGAAACAAATGGTTTTGCTTCATATACTTGAGATAAATATGATTTAGCTTCAACTGCATGCGAAACAAACTAGTTAGTTTACAATCCAAGAGAAACACACGATTTAGCTTCAAATCAATGCGAAGTAGAAGGCTTAGCTTCAAATCGATGCCATACGAATGATTTAGCTTCAAATACCTGCGATAGAAGTGATATAGCTTCAAATGCAGGCGAAACAAACGAGTTAGCTTCAAGTCTATGCGAAAGACATGATTTAGCTTAAAATTCATACGAACAAATGATTTAGCTTCAAATACTTGCGATATAAACGATATACCTTCAAATGCAGGCAAAACAAACGAGTTAGCTTCAAATCCATGCGGAACACACGATTTAGCTTCAAATCAATGCGAAGCACATGGTTTAGCTTCATGTGGTTGCGAAACAAGTGGTTTATCTTCAGATACTTGTGATAAACATGATTTAGCTTCAACTGCAGTCGAAACAAACGAGTTAGTTTCAAATCCATGCGAAACACATGATTTAGCTTCAAATCCAAGCGAAACACATGGTTTAGCTTCATATTCTTGCGAAACAAATGGTTTAGCTTCATATACTTGTGATAAACATGATTTAGCTTCAACCGCATGCGAAACAAACGGGTTAGCTTTAAAACCAAGCGAGACACATGATTTAGCTTCAAATCAATGCGAAGTAGATGGCTTAGCTTCTTATCCATGCGAAACAAATGACTTAGCTTCAAATACTTGCGAATATAAGTGATAAGCTTCAAATGCATGCGAAACAAACGAGTTAGCATCAAATCCATGCGAAACACATGATTTAGCTAAAAATCAATGCGAAGTAGAAGGCGTAGCTTCAAATCCATGCGGAACAAATGATTTAGCTTCAAATACTTGCGATATAAATGATATAGCTTCAAATGCAGGCGAAACAAACGAGTTACCTTCAAATCCAAGCGAAACACATGATTTACCTTCAAGTTAATGCAAAGTGGAAGGCTTATCTTCAAAGCCATGCGACACAAATGATTTAGTTTCAAATTCATGCGAAACACATGGTTTAGCTTCAAATCCATTCGCAACACATGATTTAGTTTCAAATCAATGCGAAGCAGAAGGCTTAGCTTCAAATCCATGCGAAACAAATGATTTAGTTTCACATACTTGCGATATAAATGATATAGCTTAAAATGCAGGCGATACAAACGAGTTAGCTTCAAATCCAAGCGAAACACATGATTTACCTTCAAATTAATGCGAAGTAGAAGGCTTATCCTCAAAGCCATACGACACAAATGATTTAGCTTCAAATTCCTTCGATATAATTGATATAGCTTCAAATCAATGCGAAACAAACGAGTTAGCTTCAAATCCAAGCGGAACACATGATCTAGCTTCAAATCAATGCGAAGTAGATAGCTTAGCTTCGAATACATGCGAATCAAATGATTTAGCTTCAAATGCTTGTCATATAAATGATATAGCCTCAAATGCAGGCCGAACAAACGAGTTAGCTTCAAATCCAAGCGAAACGTATGATTTAGCTTCAAATCAACGTGAAGTAGAAGGCTTAGCTTAAAAACTATGTGAATCAAATGTTTTCGCTTCAAATGCTTGTGATATACTTGATTTAGCTTCAACTGCATGCCAAACAAACGAGTTAGTTTCAAATCCATGAGAAACACATGATTTAGCTTCAAGTCAGTGAGAAGTAGGAGGCTTAGCTTCAAATCCAAGCGAATCAAATTGTTTAGCTTCAAATACTTGTGAAATACATGATTATCCTTTAACTGCATGCGAAACAAACGAGTTAGCTTCAAATCCATGCGAAACACATGATATAGCTTCAAATCAATGCGAAGTAGATGGCTTAGCTTTAAATCCAAGCGAAACACATGATTTAGCTTAAAATCAATGCGAAGTAGAAAGGTTAGCTTCAAATCCATGCGAATCAAATGATTTAGCTTAAAATCAATTCGAAGTAGAAAGCTTAGCTACAAATCAATGCGAAACAACTGATTTGGCTTCAAATACTTGCGAATATAAGTGATGTAGCTTCAAATGGAGGCGAATCAAACGAGTTAGCTTCAAATCCATGCGAAACACATGATTTAGTTTTAAATCAATGCGAAGTAGAAGGCTTAGCTTCAAATAGAAGCGAATCACATGATTTAGCTTCAAATCAATGCGAAGTAAAAAGCTTAGCTTCAAATCCATGCGCATCAAATGATTTAGCTCCAAATACTTGCGAAATAAATGAAATAGCTTCAAATGCTTGCGAAACAAATGACTTAGCTTCAAATCCATGCGAAACACATGTTTTAGCACCAAATCAATGCGAAGTAGAAGGCTTAGCTTCAAATCCATGTGAAACACATGATTTAGCACCAAGCTCATGCGAAACACATGTTTTAGCTTCATATTCTTGCGAAACAAATGGCTTAGCTTAATATTCTTGCGAAACAAAATGGTCAGCTTTAAATACTAGCGATATACATTCATGTAGGTTCAACTGTATGTGAAACAAACGTGTTATCTTCAAATCCAAGCGAAGCAGATGATTTAGCTTCAAATCAATGCGAAGTAGAAGGCTTAGCTTCAAATCAGTGCGAAACAAATGACTTAGCATCAAATACTTGCGATACAAGTGATAAAGCTTCAAATGCAGGCGAAACAAACGATTTATCTTCAGATACTGGCGATGTAAGTGATATAGCATCAAATGCGGGGGAAAAGAACGAGTTATCATCAAATCCATGCGAAACACATTATTTAGTTTCAAAACGAAAGATTTAGCTTCAAATACTTGCGAATATAAGTGATATAGCTCCAAATGCAGGCGAAACAACGAGTTAGCCTCAAATCCATGAGCAACACATGATTTATCTTCAAATCAATGCGAAGTAGAAGGCTTAGCTTCAAATACATGAGAAACAAATGATTTAGCTTCAGATACTTGCGATACAAGAGATATAGTTTCAGATGCAGGCAAAACAAGCGAGTTATCAACAAATACATGCGAAACAAATCATTTAGCTTCAAATCAATGCGAAGTAGAAGGCTTAGCATATAAACCATGCGACACAAATGGTTTAGCTTCAAATATTTGTGATATACATGATTTAGCTTCAACTGCATGCGAAACAAACGAGCAAGATTCAACTCCAAGCGAAAAAATGATTTAGCCATAAATCAATGCGAAGTAGAAGGCTTGGCATCAAATCCACGCGAAACGCATGATTTATCTTCAAATCAATGCGAAACACATGATTTAGCTTCAAATCCATGAGAAACACCTGGTTTAGCTTCAAATTCCTGCGAAACAAATGGTTTAGCTTCAGATACTTGTGATAAACATGATTTAGCTTCAACTGCATGCGAAACAATCGCGTTAGCTTCAAATGCAAGGGAAACAAATGATTTAGCTTCAAATCCATGCGAAACACATGTTTTAGTTTCAAATGAATGCAAAGTAGAAGGCTTAGCTTCAAATCCATGCGAAACAAATGATTTAGATTCAAATACTTGCGATATAAATGATATAACTTCAAATGCAGGCAAAACAAACGAGTTAGCTTCAAATCCATGCAAAAAACATGACTAACTTCAAATCAATGCGATATAGAAGGTCTAGCTCCAAAACCATGCGAAACACATGACTTAGCATCAGATACTTGCGATATAAGTGATATAGCTTCAAATGCAGGCGAAACAAACGAGTTACCTTCAAATCCAAGCGAAACACATGATTTACCTTCAAATTAATGCAAAGTAGAAGGCTTATCTTCAAAGCCATGCGACACAAATGATTTAGCTTCAAATCCATGCGAACCACATGATTTAGTTTCAAATCAATGTGAAGTAGAAGGCTTATCTTTAAATCCATGCGAAACACATGATTTAGTTTCAAATCAATGCGAATCAGAAGGCTTAGCTTCAAATCCATGCGAAACAAATGATTCAGTTCTACATACTTGCGATATAAATGACATAGCTTCAAATGCAGGCGAAACAAACGAGTTAGCTTCAAATCCAAGCGAAACACATGATTTACCTTCAAATTAATGCGAAGTAGAAGGCATATCCTCAAAGCCATGCGACACAAATCGTTTAGCATCAAATACTTGCGATAAAATTGATAAAGCTTCAAATCCAGGCGAAATGAACGAGTTAGCTTCAAATCCAAGCGAAACACATGATTTGGTTTCAAATCAATGCGAAGTAGAAGGCTTAGCTTCAAATCCATGCGAAACAAATGATTTAGATTCAAATTTTTGCGACATAAATGATATAGCTTCAAATGCAGGCGAAACAAACGAGTTAGCTTCAAATCCAAGCGAAACACACGATTTACCTTCAAATTAATGCGAAGTAGAAGGCTTATCCTCAAAGCCATGCGACACAAATGATTTAGCTTCAAATACTTGCGATATAATTAATATAGCTTCAAATGCAGGCGAAACAAACGAGTTAGCTTCAAATCTGTGCGAAACACATGATTTAGTGTCAAATCAATGCGAAGTAGAAGCCTTAGCTTCAACTCCATGCGAAACAAATGATTTAGCTTCACAGACTTGCGATATAAATGGTATAGCTTCAAATAAGGGCGAAACAAACGAGTTAGATTCAAATCTGTGCGAAACACATGATTTAGCTTCCAATCACTGCGAAGTTGAAAGCTTAGCTTCAAATCCATGCGAAATATTTGAGTTACCTTCATCTACTTGAGATATAATTGAAATAGCTTCAAATGCAGGCGAAACAAACGAGTTAGCTTCAAATCCATGCAAAACACATGATTTATCGTCAAATTCATGCGAAACACATGGTTTAGCTTCATATTCTTGCGAAACAAATGGTTTAGGTTCAGATACTTGCGATATAAATGATATAGCATCAAATGCAGGCGAAACAAACGAGTTAGCTTCAAATCCAAGCGAAACACATGATTTAGTTCCAAATCAATGCAAAGTAGAAGGCTTAGCTTCAAATCCAAGCGAAAACATGATTTACCTTCAAATTAATGCAAAGTGGAAGGCTTATCTGCAAAGCCATGCGACACAAATGATTTGGCTTTAAATACTTGCGATATAAATGATATAGCATCAAATGCAGGCGAAACAAACGAGTTAGCTTCAAATCTGTGCGAAACACATGGTTTAGCTTCAAATCCATGCGAACCACATGATTTAGTTTCAAATCAATGTGAAGTAGAAGGCTTAGCTTCAAATCCATGCGAAACACATGATTTAGTTTCAAATCAATGCGAAGCAGAAGGCTTAGCTTCAAATCAATGCGAAGCATAAGGCTTAGCTTCAAATCCATGCGAAACAAATGATTTAGTTTCACATACTTGCGATATAAATGATATAGCTTCAAATGCAGGCGAAACAAACGAGTTAGCTTCAAATCCAAGCGAAATACATGATTTACCTTCAAATTAATGCGAAGTAGAAGGCTTATCCTCAAAGCCATGCGACACAAATGAATTAGCTTCAAATACTTGCGATATAATTGATATAGCTTCGAATGCATGCGAAGCAAACGAGTTAGCTTCAAATCCAAGTGAAACACATGATTTAGTTCCAAATCAATGCGAAGTAGAAGGCTTAGCTTCAAATCCAAGCGAAACACATGATTTTCCTTCAAATTAATGCAAAGTGGAAGGCTTATATTCAAAGCCATGCAACACAAATGATTTAGCTTCAAATACTTGCGATATAATTGATATAGCATCAAATGCAGGCGAAACAAACGAGTTAGCTTCAAATCTGTGCGAAACACATGGTTTAGCTTCAAATCCATGCGAACCACATGATTTAGTTTCAAATCAATGTGAAGTAGAAGGCTTAGCTTCAAATCAATGCGAAGCAGAAGGCTTAGCTTCAAATCCATGCGAACCACATGATTTAGTTTCAAATCAATGTGAAGTAGAAGGCTTAGCTTCAAATCCATGCGAAACACATGATTTAGTTGCAAATCAATGCGAAGCAGAAGGCTTAGCTTCAAATCAATGCGAAGCAGAAGGCTTAGCTTCAAATCCATGCGAAACAAATGATTTAGTTTCACATACTTGCGATGTAAATGATATAGCTTCAAATGCAGGCGAAACAAACGAGTTACCTTCAAATCCAAGCGAAACACATGATTTACCTTCAAATTAGTGCAAAGTAGAAGGCTTATCTTCAAAGCCATGCGACACAAATGATTTAGCTTCAAATACTTGCGATATAATTGATATAGCTTCAAATGCAGGCGAAACAAACGAGTTAGTTTCAAATTTGTGCGAAACGCATGGTTTAGCTTCAAATCCATGCGAACCACATGATTTAGTTTCAAATCAATGTGAAGTAGAAGGCTTAGCTTCAAGTCCATGCGAAACACATGATTTAGTTTCAAATCAATGCGAATCAGAAGGCTTAGCTTCAAATCAATGCGAAACAAATGATTCAGTTCCACATACTTGCGATATAAATGATATAGCTTCAAATGCAGGCGAAACAAACGAGTTAGCTTCAAATCCAAGCGAAACACATGATTTACCTTCAAATTAATGCGAAGTAGAAGGCTTATCCGGGGGGTGCGGCGTGTGCGCCCACGCCTAGAGCCCCCCCCCCCCCCGAGTAGCTGATACTAGGCGGGCGGCGGGTGTACCGGACCATGCCGGTTTAATTGCCCGCCGCCCGCCAACCGAGGATGCCCTATTTTAAAGTGGGGGCGACAAAACCGTCGCCCCCGACGGCCGCTGGTGCGGCCATCGTGAAGAGGCGGTGTGGGGTGCGGTCCCCCGCACCGCCGAATCAAGATGATTCATGGGGGGGAGGATTAATCTCCCCCCGGGACGCGGCCGGCCACCGCTCCATCCTGGTGGCCGGCCAGGCGAGGGGGAGCTGCGGTCGTGTTCTTGAAGTGTTCCCGTGGCTCCCCCGTTAATCGCCAGCGCCCTAGGCCGCCGTGGGGGTTTTAGCGGGTCGAACCCCGCACTACCCCCCCACAGCCCTTCGGGCGGAGCGGGGGTGTCTGACCTGCAGATTTCCCCCACGTTAAAAAAAAAAAAAAAAAAAAGTAGAAGGCTTATCCTCAAAGCCATGCGACACAAATCGTTTAGCATCAAATACTTGCGATAAAATTGATAAAGCTTCAAATCCAGGCGAAATGAACGAGTTAGCTTCAAATCCAAGCGAAACACATGTTTTGGTTTCAAATCAATGCGAAGTAGAAGCCTTAGCTTCAACTCCATGCGAAACAAATGATTTAGCTTCACAGACTTGCGATATAAATGGTATAGCTTCAAATAAGGGCGAAACAAACGAGTTAGATTCAAATCTGTGCGAAACACATGATTTAGCTTCCAATCACTGCGAAGTTGAAAGCTTAGCTTCAAATCCATGCGAAATATTTGAGTTACCTTCATCTACTTGAGATATAATTGAAATAGCTTCAAATGCAGGCGAAACAAACGAGTTAGCTTCAAATCCATGCAAAACACATGATTTATCGTCAAATTCATGCGAAACACATGGTTTAGCTTCATATTCTTGCGAAACAAATGGTTTAGGTTCAGATACTTGCGATATAAATGATATAGCTTCAAATGCAGGCGAAACAAACGAGATAGCTTCAAATCCAAGCGAAACACATGATTTAGTTCCAAATCAATGCAAAGTAGAAGGCTTAGCTTCAAATCCAAGCGAAAACATGATTTACCTTCAAATTAATGCAAAGTGGAAGGCTTATCTGCAAAGCCATGCGACACAAATGATTTAGCTTTAAATACTTGCGATATAAATGATATAGCATCAAATGCAGGCGAAACAAACGAGTTAGCTTCAAATCTGTGCGAAACACATGGTTTAGCTTCAAATCCATGCGAACCACATGATTTAGTTTCAAATCAATGTGAAGTAGAAGGCTTAGCTTCAAATCCATGCGAAACACATGATTTAGTTTCAAATCAATGCGAAGCAGAAGGCTTAGCTTCAAATCAATGCGAAGCATAAGGCTTAGCTTCAAATCCATGCGAAACAAATGATTTAGTTTCACATACTTGCGATATAAATGATATAGCTTCAAATGCAGGCGAAACAAACGAGTTAGCTTCAAATCCAAGCGAAATACATGATTTACCTTCAAATTAATGCGAAGTAGAAGGCTTATCCTCAAAGCCATGCGACACAAATGAATTAGCTTCAAATACTTGCGATATAATTGATATAGCTTCGAATGCATGCGAAGCAAACGAGTTAGCTTCAAATCCAAGTGAAACACATGATTTAGTTCCAAATCAATGCGAAGTAGAAGGCTTAGCTTCAAATCCAAGCGAAACACATGATTTTCCTTCAAATTAATGCAAAGTGGAAGGCTTATATTCAAAGCCATGCAACACAAATGATTTAGCTTCAAATACTTGCGATATAATTGATATAGCATCAAATGCAGGCGAAACAAACGAGTTAGCTTCAAATCTGTGCGAAACACATGATTTAGCTTCAAATCAATGCGAAATAGTAGGCTTAGCTTCAAAGCCATGCGACACAAATGATTTAGCTTTAAATACTTACGATATAAATGATATAGCATCAAATGCAGGCGAAACAAACGAGTTAGCTTCAAATCTGTGCGAAACACATGATTTAGCTTCGAATCAATGCGAAGTAGAAGGCTTAGCTTCAATGCCATGCAACACAAATGATTTAGCTTCAAATACTTGCGATATAATTGATATAGCTTCAAATGCAGGCGTAACAAACGAGTTGGCTTCAAATCTGTGCGAAATACATGATTTAGCTTCAAATTCATGCGAAACACATGGTTTAGCTTCATATTCTTGCGAAACAAATGGTTTAGATTCAGATAATTGTGATAAACATGATTTAGCTTCAAATGTAGGCGAAACAAACGAGTTACCTTCAAATCCAAGCGAAACACATGTTTTACCTTCAAATTAATGCAAAGTAGAAGGCTTATCTTCAACGCCATGCGACACAGATGATTTAGCTTCAAATTCTTGCGTTATAATTGATATAGCTTCAAATGCAGGCGAAACACATGGTTTAGCTTCATATTCTTGCGAAACAAATGACTTAGCTTCAAATACTTGCGAATATAAGTGATACTGCTTTAAATGCATGCGAAACAAACGAGTTAGCTTCAAATCCAAGCGAAACACATGATTTAGTTTCAAATCAATGCGAAGTAGATGGCTTAGCTTCATATCCATGCGAAACAAATGACTTAGCTTCAAATACTTGCGAATATAAGTGATACAGCATCAAATGCCATGCGAAACAAACGAGTTAGCATCAAATCCATGCGACACACATGATTTAGCTAAAACTCAATGCAAAGTAGAATGCTTATCCTCAAAGCCATGCGACACAAATGATTTAGCTTCAAATACTTGCGATATAATTAATATAGCTTCAAATGCAGGCGAAACAAACGAGTTAGCTTCAAATCTGTGCGAAACACATGATTTAGCTTCCAATCACTGCGAAGTTGAAAGCTTAGCTTCAAATCCATGCGAAATATTTGTGTTACCTTCATCTACTTGAGATATAATTGAAATAGCTACAAATGCAGGCGAAACAAACGAGTTAGCTTCAAATCCATGCAAAACACATGATTTATCTTCAAATTCATGCGAAACACATGGTTTAGCTTCATATTCTTGCGAAACAAATGGTTTAGGTTCAGATACTTGCGATATAAATGATATAGCTTCAAATGTAGGCGAAACAAACGAGTTAGCTTCAAATCTGTGCGAAACACATGGTTTAGCTTCAAATCCATGCGAACCACATGATTTAGTTTCAAATCAATGTGAAGTAGAAGGCTTAGCTTCAAATCCATGCGAAACACATGATTTAGTTGCAAATCAATGTGAAGTAGAAGGCTTAGCTTCAAGTCCATGCGAAACACATGATTTAGTTTCAAATCAATGCGAATCAGAAGGCTTAGCTTCAAATCCATGCGAAACAAATGATTCAGTTCCACATACTTGCGATATAAATGATATAGCTTCAAATGCAGGCGAAACAAACGAGTTAGCTTCAAATCCAAGCGAAACACATGATTTACCTTCAAATTAATGCGAAGTAGAAGGCTTATCCGGGGGGTGCGGCGTGTGCGCCCACGCCTAGAGCCCCCCCCCCCCGAGTAGCTGATACTAGGCGGGCGGCGGGTGTACCGGACCATGCCGGTTTAATTGCCCGCCGCCCGCCAACCGAGGATGCCCTATTTTAAAGTGGGGGCGACAAAACCGTCGCCCCCGACGGCCGCTGGTGCGGCCATCGTGAAGAGGCGGTGTGGGGTGCGGTCCCCCGCACCGCCGAATCAAGATGATTCATGGGGGGGAGGATTAATCTCCCCCCGGGACGCGGCCGGCCACCGCTCCATCCTGGTGGCCGGCCAGGCGAGGGGGAGCTGCGGTCGTGTTCTTGAAGTGTTCCCGTGGCTCCCCCGTTAATCGCCAGCGCCCTAGGCCGCCGTGGGGGTTTTAGCGGGTCGAACCCCGCACTACCCCCCCACAGCCCTTCGGGCGGAGCGGGGGTGTCTGACCTGCAGATTTCCCCCACGTTAAAAAAAAGTTTAGTTTCAAATCAATGTGAAGTAGAAGGCTTAGCTTCAAATCCATGCGAAACACATGCTTTACCTTGAAATTAATGCGAAGTAGAAGGCTTATCCTCAAAGCCATGCGACACAAATGATTTAGCTTCAAATACTTGCGATATAATTAATATAGCTTCAAATGCAGGCGAAACAAACGAGTTAGCTTCAAATCTGTGCGAAACACATGATTTAGTGTCAAATCAATGCCAAGTAGAAGCCTTAGATTCAACTCCATGCGAAACAAATGATTTAGCTTCACAGACTTGCGATATAAATGATATAGCTTCAAATAAGGGCGAAACAAACGAGTTAGCTTCAAATCTGTGCGAAACACTTGATTTAGCTTCCAATCACTGCGAAGTTGATAGCTTAGCTTCAAATCCATGCGAAATATTTGAGTTACCTTCATCTACTTGAGATATAATTGAAATAGCTTCAAATGCAGGCGAAACAAACGAGTTAGCTTCAAATCCATGCAAAACACATGATTTATCTTCAAATTCATGCGAAACACATGGTTTAGCTTCATATTCTTGCGAAACAAATGGTTTAGGTTCAGATACTTGCGATATAAATGATATAGCTTCAAATGCAGGCGAAACAAACGAGTTAGCTTCAAATCCAAGCGAAACACATGATTTAGTTCCAAATCAATGCAAAGTAGAAGGCTTAGCTTCAAATCCAAGCGAAAACATGATTTACCTTCAAATTAATGCAAAGTGGAAGGCTTATCTGCAAAGCCATGCGACACAAATGATTTAGCTTTAAATACTTGCGATATAAATGATATAGCATCAAATGCAGGCGAAACAAACGAGTTAGCTTCAAATCTGTGCGAAACACATGGTTTAGCTTCAAATCCATGCGAACCACATGATTTAGTTCCAAATCAATGTGAAGTAGAAGGCTTAGCTTCAAATCCATGCGAAACACATGATTCAGTTTCAAATCAATGCGAAGCAGAAGGCTTAGCTTCAAATCAATGCGAAGCAGAAGACTTAGCTTCAAATCCATGCGAAACAAATGATTTAGTTTCACATACTTGCGATATAAATGATATAGCTTCAAATGCAGGCGAAACAAACGAGTTAGCTTCAAATCCAAGCAAAATACATGATTTACCTTCAAATTAATGCGAAGTAGAAGGCTTATCCTCAAAGCCATGCGACACAAATGAATTAGCTACAAATACTTGCGATATAATTGATATAGCTTCAAATGCATGCGAAGCAAACGAGTTAGCTTCAAATCCAAGTGAAACACATGATTTACTTCCAAATCAATGCGAAGTAGAAGGCTTAGCTTCAAATCCAAGCGAAACACATGATTTTCCTTCAAATTAATGCAAAGTGGAAGGCTTATATTCAAAGCCATGCAACACAAATGATTTAGCTTCAAATACTTGCGATATAATTGATATAGCTTCAAATGCAGGCGAAACGCATGGTTTAGCTTCATATTCTTGCGAAACAAATGGTTTAGCTTCATATACTTGTGATAAACATGATTTAGCTTCAACCGCATGCGAAACAAACGAGTTAGCTTTAAAACCAAGCGAGACACATGATTTAGCTTCAAATCAATGCGAAGTAGGTGGCTTAGCTTCATATCCATGCGAAACAAATGACTTAGCTTCAAATACTTGCGAATATAAGTGATACTGCTTTAAATGCATGCGAAACAAACGAGTTAGCATCAAATCCATGCGAAACACATGATTTAGCTAAAAATCAATGCGAAGTAGAAGGCGTAGCCTCAAACCCATGCGGAACAAATGATTTAGCTTCAAATACTTGCGATATAAGTGATATAGATTCAACTGCAGGCGAAACAAACGAGTTAGCTTCAAATCCAAGCGAAACACATGATTTAGTTTCAAATCAATGCGAAGTAGATGGCTTAGCTTCATATCCATGCGAAACAAATGACTTAGCTTCAAATACTTGCGAATATAAGTGATACAGCTTCAAATGCCATGCGAAACAAACGAGTTAGCATCAAATCCATGCGACACACATGATTTAGCTAAAACTCAATGCAAAGTAGAAGGCGTAGCTTCAAATCCATGCGGAACAAATGATTTAGCTTCAAATACTTGCGATATAAGTGATTTAGCTTCAAATACTTGCGATATAAGTGATATAGATTCAACTGCAGGCGAAATAAATGAGGTAGCTTCAAATCCATGCGAAACAAATGATATTTCTTCAAATACTTGCGAAACAAATTATTTAGTTTCAAATACTTGCGTTATAAATGATATAACATCAAATGCAGGCAAAACAAACGAGTTAGCTTCAGATCCATTCGGAACACAAGATTTAGCTTCAAATCAATGCGAACCACATGGTTTAGCTTCATATACTTGCGAAACAAGTGGTTTAGCTTCAGATACTTGTGATAAACATGATTTAGCTTCAACTGCATGCGAAACAAACCAGTTAGTTTAAAATCCATGCGAAACAAACGATTTAGCTTCAAATCAATGCGAAGTAGAAGGCTTAGCTTCAAATCGATGCCATACGAATGATTTAGCTTCAAATACCTGCGATAGAAGTGATATAGCTTCAAATGCAGGCGAAACAAACGAGTTAGCTTCAAGTCTATGCGAAACACATGATTTAGCTTCAAATTCATGCGAAACACGTGGTTTAGCTTCATATGCTTGCGAAACAAGTGGTTTAGCTTCAGATACTTGTGATAAACATGATTTAGCTTCAAATGCAGGCGAAACAAACGAGTTAGTTTCAAATCCATGGGAAACACATGATTTAGCTTCAAATCCAAGCGAAACACATGGTTTAGCTTCATATTCTTGCGAAACAAATGGTTCAGCTTCATATACTTGAGATAAATATGATTTAGCTTCAACCGCATGCGAAACAAACGAGTTAGATTTAAAACCAAGCGAGACACATGATTTAGCTTCAAATCAATGCGAAGTAGGTGGCTTAGCTTCAAATCCAAGCGAAACACATGATTTACCTTCAAATTAATGCAAAGTGGAAGGCTTATATTCAAAGCCATGCAACACAAATGATTTAGCTTCAAATACTTGCGATATAATTGATATAGCATCAAATGCAGGCGAAACAAACGAGTTAGTTTCAAATCTGTGCGAAACACATGATTTAGCTTCAAATCAATGCGAAGTAGAAGGCTTAGCTTCAAAGCCATGCGACACAAATGATTTAGCTTCACATACTAGCGATATAAATGATATAGCCTCAAATGCAGGCGAAACAAACGAGTTAGCTTCAAATCCAGGCGAAATACATGATTTACCTTCAAATTAATGCGAATTAGAAGGCTTATCCTCAAAGCCATGCGACACAAATGATTCTGCTTCAAATACTTGCGATATGATTGATTTAGCTTCAAATGCAGGCGAAGCAAACGAGTTAGCTTCAAATCCAAACGAAACACATGGTTTAGTTTCAAATCAATGCGAATTAGAAGGCTTATCCTCAAAGCCAGGCGACAGAAATCGTTTAGCTTCAAATACTTGCGATATAATTGATAAAGCTTCAAATGCAGGCGAAACGAACGAGTTAGCTTCAAATCTGTGCGAAACACATGGTTTAGCTTCAAATCCATGCGAACCACATGATTTAGTTTCAAATCAATGTGAAGTAGAAGTCTTAGCTTCAAATCCATGCGAAACACATGATTTAGTTTCAAATCAATGCGAAGCAGAAGGCTTAGCTTCAAATCAATGCGAAGCAAAAGGCTTAGCTTCAAATCCATGCGAAACAAATGATTTAGTTTCACATACTTGCGATATAAATGATATAGCTTCAAATGCAGGCGAAACAAACGAGTTAGCTTCAAATCCAAGCGAAATACATGATTTACCTTCAAATTAATGCGAAGTAGAAGGCTTATCCTCAAAGCCATGCGACACAAATGATTTAGCTTCAAATACTTGCGATATAATTGATATAGCTTCAAATGCATGCGAAACAAACGAGTTAGCTTCAAATCCAAGTGAAACACATGATTTAGTTCCAAATCAATGCGAAGTAGAAGGCTTAGCTTCAAATCCAAGCGAAACACATGATTTACCTTCAAATTAATGCAAAGTGGAAGGCTTATATTCAAAGCCATGCAACACAAATGATTTAGCTTCAAATACTTGCGATATAATTGATATAGCATCAAATGCAGGCGAAACAAACGAGTTAGCTTCAAATCTGTGCGAAACACATGATTTAGCTTCAAATCAATGCGAAGTAGAAGGCTTAGCTTCAAAGCCATGCGACACAAATGATTTAGCTTTAAATACTTGCGATATAAATGATATAGCATCAAATGCAGGCGAAACAAACGAGTTAGCTTCAAATCTGTGCGAAACACATGATTTAGTTTCAAATCAATGCGAAGTAGTAGACATAGCTTCATATCCATGCGAAACAAATGATTTAGCTTCACATACTAGCGATATAAATGATATAGCCTCAAATGCAGGCGAAACAAACGAGTTAGCTTCAAATCCAAGCGAAACAGATGATTTAGTTTCAAATCAATGCAAAGTAGAAGGCTTAGCTTCAAATCCATGCGACACAAATGATTTAGCTTCAAATACTTGCGATAGAAGTGATATAGCTTCAATGCAGGCGAAACAAACGAGTTAGCTTCAAAGCCATGCAACACAAATGATTTAGCTTCAAATACTTGCGATATAATTGATATAGCTTCAAATGCAGGCGAAACAAACGAGTTACCTTCAAATCCATGCGAAACACATGATTTACCTTCAAATTAATGCATAGCAGAAGGCTCATCTTCAAAGCCATGCGACACAAATGATTTAGCTTCAAATACTTGCGATATAATTGATATAGCTTCAAATGCAGCCGAAACAAACAAGTTAGCTTCAAATCTGTGCGAAACACATGATTTTGCTTCAAATCAATGTGAAGTAGAAGGAGTAGCTTCAAATCCATGCGAAACACATGATTTAGTTTCAAATCAATGCGAAGCAGAAGGTTTAGTTTCAAATCAATGCGAAGCAGAAGGCTTAGGTTCAAATCCATGCGAAACAAATGATTTAGCTTCACATACTTACGATATAAATGATATAGCTTCAAATAAAGGCGAAACAAACGAGTTAGCTTCAAATCCAAGTGAAACGCATGATTTAGTTCCAAATCAATGCGAAGCAGAAGGCTTAGCTTCAAATCCAAGCGAAACACATGATTTACCTTCAAATTAATGCAAAGTGGAAGGCTTATATTCAAAGCCATGCAACACAAATGATTTAGCTTCAAATACTTGCGATATAATTGATATAGCATCAAATGCAGGTGAAACGAACGAGTTAGCTTCAAATCTGTGCGCAACACATGATTTAGCTTCAAATCAATGCGAAGTAGAAGGCTTAGCTTCAAAGCCATGCAACACAAATGATTTAGCTTCAAATACTTGCGATATAATTGATATAGCTTCAAATGTAGGCGAAACAAACGAGTTAGCTTAAAATCTGTGCGAAACACATGACTTAGCTTCAAATTCATGCGAAACACATGGTTTAGCTTCATATTCTTGCGAAACAAATGGTTTAGATTCAGGTACTTGTGATAAACATGATTTAGCTTCAAATGCAGGCGAAACATCGAGTTAGTTTCACATCCATGCGAAACACATGAGTTAGCTTCAAATCCATGCGAAACACATGATTTAGTTTCAAATCAATGCGAAGTAGTAGACGTAGCATCAAATCCAAGCGAAACACATGACTTACCTTCAAATTAATGCGAAGTAGAAGGCTTATCCTCAAAGCCATGCGACACAAATGATTCTGCTTCAAATAGTTGCTTTATGATTGATTTAGCTTCAAATGCATGCGAAACAAACAACTTAGCTACAAATCCAAGCGAAACACATGATTTAGTTCCAAATCAATGCGAAGTCGAAGGCTTAGCTTCAAATCCATGCGACACAAATGATTTAGCTTCAAATGCTTGCGATAGATTTGATATAGCTTCAATGCAGGCGAAACAAACGAGTTAGCTTCAAAGCCATGCGAAACAAATGATTTAGCTTCACATACTAGCGATATAAATGATATAGCCTCAAATGCAGGCGAAACAAACCAGTTAGCTTCAAATCCAAGCGAAACACATGGTTTATTTTCAAATCAATGCGAAGTAGAAGGCTTATCCTCAAAGCCATGCGAAACAAATCGTTTAGCTTCAAATACTTGCGATATAATTGATAAAGCTTCAAATGCAGGCGAAACAAACGAGTTAGCTTCAAATCCAAGCGAAACAGATGATTTAGTTTCAAATCAATGCGAAGTAGATGGCTTAACTTTAAATCCATGCGAAACAAATGATTTAGCTTCAAATACTTGCGACGTAAATGATATAGCTTCTAATGCAGGCGAAACAAACCAGGTAGCTTCAATTCCATGCGAAACACATGATTTAGCTTAAAATTCATACGAAACAAATGATTTAGCTTCAAATACTTGCGATATAAACGATATACCTTCAAATGTAGGCAAAACAAACGAGTTAGCTTTAAATCCATGCGGAACACATGATTTAGCTTCAAATCAATGCGAAGCACATGGTTTAGCTTCATATGCATGCGAAACAAGTGGCTTAGATTCAGATACTTGTGATAAACACGATTTAGCTTCAACTGCATGCGAAACAAACGAGTTAGTTTAAAATCCAAGCGAAACACACGATTTAGCTTCAAATCAATGCGAAGTAGAAGGCTTAGCTTCAAATCGATGCCATACGAATGATTTAGCTTCAGATATCTGCGATAGAAGTGATATAGCTTCAAATGCAGGCGAAACAAACGAGTTAGCTTCGAGTCTA
This sequence comes from Megalopta genalis, assembly GCF_051020955.1. NCBI lineage: Eukaryota > Metazoa > Arthropoda > Insecta > Hymenoptera > Halictidae > Megalopta > Megalopta genalis. The sequence continues at coordinate 139,024 of NW_027476270.1, read as the reverse complement.
TGCGAAACACATCATTTAGCTTCAAATTCATGCGAAACACGTGGTTTAGCTTCATATTGTTGCGAAACAAATGGTTTAGATTCAGTTACTTGTGATAAACATGATTTAGCTTCAAATGCAGGCGAAGCAAACGAGTTAGATTCAAATCCATGCGAAACACATGATTTAGCTTCAAATCCAAGCGAAGTAGGTGGCTTAGCTTCATATCCATGCGGAACAAATGATTTAGCTTCAAATACTTGCGATATATGTGATATAGATTCAACTGCAGGCGAAACAAACGAGGTAGCTTCAAATCCATGCGAAACAAATGATTTTTCTTCAAATACTTGCAATACAAGTGAACTAGCTTCAAATGCAGGCGAAACAAACCAGGTAGCTTCAATTCCATGCGAAACACATGATTTAGCTTAAAATTCATGCGGAACAGATTATTTAGCTTCACATACTTGCGATTGAATGATATAGCTTCAAATGCAGTCGAAACAAACGAGTTCGCTTCAAATTCAAGCGAAACACATGATTTACCTTCAAATTAATGCAAAGTAGAAGGCTTATCTTCCAAGCCATGCGACATAAATGATTTAGCTTCAAATACTTGCGATATAATTGATATAGCTTCAAATGCAGGCTAAACATACGAGTTAGCTTCAAATCCATGCGAAACACATGATTTAGTTTCAAATCAATGCGAAGTAGTAGACATAGCATCAAATCCAAGCGAAACACATGACTTACCTTCAAATTAATGCGAAGTAGAAGGCTTATCCTCAAAGCCATGCGACACAAATGATTCTGCTTCAAATAGTTGCTTTATGATTGATTTAGCTTCAAATGCATGCGAAACAAACAACTTAGCTACAAATCCAAGCGAAACACATGATTTAGTTCCAAATCAATGCGAAGTCGAAGGCTTAGCTTCAAATCCATGCGACACAAATGATTTAGCTTCAAATGCTTGCGATAGATTTGATATAGCTTCAATGCAGGCGAAACAAACGAGTTAGCTTCAAAGCCATGCGAAACAAATGATTTAGCTTCACATACTAGCGATATAAATGATATAGCCTCAAATGCAGGCGAAACAAACCAGTTAGCTTCAAATCCAAGCGAAACACATGGTTTATTTTCAAATCAATGCGAAGTAGAAGGCTTATCCTCAAAGCCATGCGAAACAAATCGTTTAGCTTCAAATCCATGCGAAACACATGATTTAGTTTCAAATCAATGCGAAGTAGTAGACATAGCATCAAATCCAAGCGAAACACATGACTTACCTTCAAATTAATGCGAAGTAGAAGGCTTATCCTCAAAGCCATGCGACACAAATGATTCTGCTTCAAATAGTTGCTTTATGATTGATTTAGCTTCAAATGCATGCGAAACAAACAACTTAGCTACAAATCCAAGCGAAACACATGATTTAGTTCCAAATCAATGCGAAGTCGAAGGCTTAGCTTCAAATCCATGCGACACAAATGATTTAGCTTCAAATGCTTGCGATAGATTTGATATAGCTTCAATGCAGGCGAAACAAACGAGTTAGCTTCAAAGCCATGCGAAACAAATGATTTAGCTTCACATACTAGCGATATAAATGATATAGCCTCAAATGCAGGCGAAACAAACCAGTTAGCTTCAAATCCAAGCGAAACACATGGTTTATTTTCAAATCAATGCGAAGTAGAAGGCTTATCCTCAAAGCCATGCGAAACAAATCGTTTAGCTTCAAATACTTGCGATATAATTGATAAAGCTTCAAATGCAGGCGAAACAAACGAGTTAGCTTCAAATCCAAGCGAAACAGATGATTTAGTTTCAAATCAATGCGAAGTAGATGGCTTAACTTTAAATCCATGCGAAACAAATGATTTTTCTTCAAATACTTGCAATACAAGTGAACTAGCTTCAAATGCAGGCGAAACAAACCAGGTAGCTTCAATTCCATGCGAAACACATGATTTAGCTTAAAATTCATGCGGAACAGATTATTTAGCTTCACATACTTGCGATTGAATGATATAGCTTCAAATGCAGTCGAAACAAACGAGTTCGCTTCAAATTCAAGCGAAACACATGATTTACCTTCAAATTAATGCAAAGTAGAAGGCTTATCTTCCAAGCCATGCGACATAAATGATTTAGCTTCAAATACTTGCGATATAATTGATATAGCTTCAAATGCAGGCTAAACATACGAGTTAGCTTCAAATCTGTGCGAAACACATGGTTTAGCTTCAAATCCATGCGAACCACATGATTTAGTTTCAAATCAATGTGAAGTAGAAGTCTTAGCTTCAAATCCATGCGAAACACATGATTTAGTTTCAAATCAATGCGAAGCAGAAGGCTTAGCTTCAAATCAATGCGAAGCAAAAGGCTTAGATTCAAATCCATGCGAAACAAATGATTTAGTTTCACATACTTGCGATATAAATGATATAGCTTCAAATGCAGGCGAAACAAACGAGTTAGCTTCAAATCCAAGCGAAATACATGATTTACCTTCAAATTAATGCGAAGTAGAAGGCTTATCCTCAAAGCCATGCGACACAAATGATTTAGCTTCAAATACTTGCGATATAATTGATATAGCTTCAAATGCATGCGAAACAAACGAGTTAGCTTCAAATCCAAGTGAAACACATGATTTAGTTCCAAATCAATGCGAAGTAGAAGGCTTAGCTTCAAATCCAAGCGAAACACATGATTTACCTTCAAATTAATGCAAAGTGGAAGGCTTATACTCAAAGCCATGCAACACAAATGATTTAGCTTCAAATACTTGCGATATAATTGATATAGCATCAAATGCAGGCGAAACAAACGAGTTAGCTTCAAATCTGTGCGAAACACATGATTTAGCTTCAAATCAATGCGAAGTAGAAGGCTTAGCTTCAAAGCCATGCGACACAAATGATTTAGCTTTAAATACTTGCGATATAAATGATATAGCATCAAATGCAGGCGAAACAAACGAGTTAGCTTCAAATCTGTGCGAAACACATGATTTAGTTTCAAATCAATGCGAAGTAGTAGACATAGCTTCATATCCATGCGAAACAAATGATTTAGCTTCACATACTAGCGATATAATTGATAAAGCTTCAAATGCAGGCGGAACGAACGAGTTAGCTTCAAATCCAAGCGAAACAGATGATTTAGTTTCAAATCAATGCGAAGTAGAAGGCTTAGCTTCAAATCCATGCGACACAAATGATTTAGCTTCAAATACTTGCGGTAGAAGTGATATAGCTTCAATGCAGGCGAAACAAACGAGTTAGCTTCAAAGCCATGCAACACAAATGATTTAGCTTCAAATACTTGCGATATAATTGATATAGCTTCAAATGCAGGCGAAACAGACGAGTTACCTTCTAATCCAAGCGAAACACATGATTTACCTTCAAATTAATGCATAGCAGAAGGCTCATCTTCAAAGCCATGCGACACAAATGATTTAGCTTCAAATACTTGCGGTATAATTGATATAGCTTCAAATGCAGCCGAAACAAACAAGTTAGCTTCAAATCTGTGCGAAACACATGATTTTGCTTCAAATCAATGTGAAGTAGAAGGAGTAGCTTCAAATCCATGCGAAACACATGATTTAGTTTCAAATCAATGCGAAGCAGAAGGCTTAGTTTCAAATCAATGCGAAGCAGAAGGCTTAGGTTCAAATCCATGCGAAACAAATGATTTAGCTTCACATACTTACGATATAAATGATATGGCTTCAAATAAAGGCGAAACAAACGAGTTAGCTTCAAATCCAAGTGAAACACATGATTTAGTTCCAAATCAATGCGAAGCAGAAGGCTTAGCTTCAAATCCAAGCGAAACACATGATTTACCTTCAAATTAATGCAAAGTGGAAGGCTTATATTCAAAGCCATGCAACACAAATGTTTTAGCTTCAAATACTTGCGATATAATTGATATAGCATCAAATGCAGGCGAAACGAACGAGTTAGCTTCAAATCTGTGCGAAACACATGATTTAGCTTCAAATCAATGCGAAGTAGAAGGCTTAACTTCAAAGCCATGCGACACAAATGATTTAGCTTTAAATACTTGCGATATAAATGATATAGCATCAAATGCAGGCGAAACAAACGAGTTAGCTTCAAATCTGTGCGAAACACATGATTTAGCTTCAAATCAATGCGAAGTAGAAGGCTTAGCTTCAAAGCCATGCAACACAAATGATTTAGCTTCAAATACTTGCGATATAATTGATATAGCTTCAAATGTAGGCGAAACAAACGAGTTAGCTTAAAATCTGTGCGAAACACATGACCTAGCTTCAAATTCATGCGAAACACATGGTTTAGCTTCATATTCTTGCGAAACAAATGGTTTAGATTCAGGTACTTGTGATAAACATGATTTAGCTTCAAATGCAGGCGAAACATCGAGTTAGTTTCACATCCATGCGAAACACATGAGTTAGCTTCAAATCCATGCGAAAAACATGATTTAGTTTCAAATCAATGCGAAGTAGTAGACATAGCATCAAATCCAAGCGAAACACATGACTTACCTTCAAATTAATGCGAAGTAGAAGGCTTATCCTCAAAGCCATGCGACACAAATGATTCTGCTTCAAATAGTTGCTATATGATTGATTTAGCTTCAAATGCATGCGAAACAAACAACTTAGCTACAAATCCAAGCGAAACACATGATTTAGTTCCAAATCAATGCGAAGTAGATGGCTTAACTTCAAATCCATGCGAAACAAATGATTTAGCTTCAAATACTTGCGACGTAAATGATATAGCTTCAAATGCAGGCGAAACAAACCAGGTAGCTTCAATTCCATGCGAAACACATGATTTAGCTTAAAATTCATACGAAACTAATGATTTAGCTTCAAATACTTGCGATATAAACGATATACCTTCAAATGTAGGCAAAACAAACGAGTTAGCTTTAAATCCATGCGGAACACATGATTTAGCTTCAAATCAATGCGAAGCACATGGTTTAGCTTCATATGCATGCGAAACAAGTGGCTTAGATTCAGATACTTGTGATAAACACGATTTAGCTTCAACTGCATGCGAAACAAACGAGTTAGTTTAAAATCCAAGCGAAACACACGATTTAGCTTCAAATCAATGCGAAGTAGAAGGCTTAGCTTCAAATCGATGCCATACGAATGATTTAGCTTCAGATACCTGCGATAGAAGTGATATAGCTTCAAATGCAGGCGAAACAAACGAGTTAGCTTCAAGTCTATGCGAAACACATCATTTAGCTTCAAATTCATGCGAAACACGTGGTTTAGCTTCATATTGTTGCGAAACAAATGGTTTAGATTCAGTTACTTGTGATAAACATGATTTAGCTTCAAATGCAGGCGAAGCAAACGAGTTAGATTCAAATCCATGCGAAACACATGATTTAGCTTCAAATCCAAGCGAAGTAGGTGGCTTAGCTTCATATCCATGCGGAACAAATGATTTAGCTTCAAATACTTGCGATATAAGTGATATAGATTCAACTGCAGGCGAAACAAACGAGGTAGCTTCAAATCCATGCGAAACAAATGATTTTTCTTCAAATACTTGCAATACAAGTGAACTAGCTTCAAATGCAGGCGAAACAAACCAGGTAGCTTCAATTCCATGCGAAACACATGATTTAGCTTAAAATTCATGCGGCACAGATTATTTGGCTTCACATACTTGCGATTGAATGATATAGCTTCAAATGCAGTCGAAACAAACGAGTTCGCTTCAAATTCAAGCGAAACACATGATTTACCTTCAAATTAATGCAAAGTAGAAGGCTTATCTTCCAAGCCATGCGACATAAATGATTTAGCTTCAAATACTTGCGATATAATTGATATAGCTTCAAATGCAGGCTAAACATACGAGTTAGCTTCAAATCTGTGCGAAACACATGGTTTAGCTTCAAATCCATGCGAACCACATGATTTAGTTTCAAATCAATGTGAAGTAGAAGTCTTAGCTTCAAATCCATGCGAAAGACATGATTTAGTTTCAAATCAATGCGAAGCAGAAGGCTTAGCTTCAAATCAATGTGAAGCAAAAGGCTTAGCTTCAAATCCATGCGAAACAAATGATTTAGTTTCACATACTTGCGATATAAATGATATAGCTTCAAATGCAGGCGAAACAAACGAGTTAGCTTCAAATCCAAGCGAAATACATGATTTACCTTCAAATTAATGCGAAGTAGAAGGCTTATCCTCAAAGCCATGCGACACAAATGATTTAGCTTCAAATACTTGCGATATAATTGATATAGCATCAAATGCAGGCGAAACAAACGAGTTAGCTTCAAATCTGTGCGAAACACATGATTTAGCTTCAAATCAATGCGAAGTAGAAGGCTTAGCTTCAAAGCCATGCGACACACATGATTTAGCTTTAAATACTTGCGATATAAATGATATAGCATCAAATGCAGGCGAAACAAACGAGTTAGCTTCAAATCTGTGCGAAACACATGATTTAGTTTCAAATCAATGCGAAGTAGTAGACATAGCTTCATATCCATTCGAAACAAATGATTTAGCTTCACATACTAGCGATATAAATGATATAGCCTCAAATGCAGGCGAAACAAACGAGTTAGCTTCAAATCCAGGCGAAATACATGATTTACCTTCAAATTAATGCGAATTAGAAGGCTTATCCTCAAAGCCATGCGACACAAATGATTCTGCATCAAATACTTGCGATATGATTGATTTAGCTTCAAATGCAGGCGAAGCAAACGAGTTAGCTTCAAATCCAAGCGAAACACATGGTTTAGTTTCAAATCAATGCGAATTAGAAGGCTTATCCTCAAAGCCAGGCGACAGAAATCGTTTAGCTTCAAATACTTGCGATATAATTGATAAAGCTTCAAATGCAGGCGAAACGAACGAGTTAGCTTCAAATCCAAGCGAAACAGATGATTTAGTTTCAAATCAATGCAAAGTAGAAGGCTTAGCTTCAAATCCATGCGACACAAATGATTTAGCTTCAAATACTTGCGATAGAAGTGATATAGCTTCAATGCAGGCGAAACAAACGAGTTAGCTTCAAAGCCATGCAACACAAATGATTTAGCTTCAAATACTTGCGATATAATTGATATAGCTTCAAATGCAGACGAAACAAACGAGTTAGCTTAAAATCTGTGCGAAACACATGACTTAGCTTCAAATTCATGCGAAACACATGGTTTAGCTTCATATTCTTGCGAAACAAATGGTTTAGATTCAGGTACTTGTGATAAACATGATTTAGCTTCAAATGCAGGCGAAACATCGAGTTAGTTTCACATCCATGCGAAACACATTAGTTAGCTTCAAATCCATGCGAAAAACATGATTTAGTTTCAAATCAATGCGAAGTAGTAGACATAGCATCAAATCCAAGCGAAACACATGACTTACCTTCAAATTAATGCGAAGTAGAAGGCTTATCCTCAAAGCCATGCGACACAAATGATTCTGCTTCAAATAGTTGCTATATGATTGATTTAGCTTCAAATGCATGCGAATCAAACAACTTAGCTACAAATCCAAGCGAAACACATGATTTAGTTCCAAATCAATGCGAAGTCGAAGGCATAGCTTCAAATCCATGCGACACAAATGATTTAGCTTCAAATGCTTGCGATAGATTTGATGTAGCTTCAATGCAGGCGAAACAAACGAGTTAGCTTCAAAGCCATGCGAAACAAATGATTTAGCTTCACATACTAGCGATATAAATGATATAGCCTCAAATGCAGGCGAAACAAACCAGTTAGCTTCAAATCCAAGCGAAACACATGGTTTATTTTCAAATCAATGCGAAGTAGAAGGCTTATACTCAAAGCCATGCGAAACAGATCGTTTAGCTTCAAATACTTGCGATATAATTGATAAAGCTTCAAATGCAGGCGAAACAAACGAGTTAGCTTCAAATCCAAGCGAAACAGATGATTTAGTTTCAAATCAATGCGAAGTAGATGGCTTAACTTCAAATCCATGCGAAACAAATGATTTAGCTTCAAATACTTGCGACGTAAATGATATAGCTTCAAATGCAGGCGAAACAAACCAGGTAGCTTCAATTCCATGCGAAACACATGATTTAGCTTAAAATTCATACGAAACAAATGATTTAGCTTCAAATACTTGCGATATAAACGATATACCTTCAAATGTAGGCAAAACAAACGAGTTAGCTTTAAATCCATGCGGAACACATGATTTAGCTTCAAATCAATGCGAAGCACATGGTTTAGCTTCATATGCATGCGAAACAAGTGGCTTAGATTCAGATACTTGTGATAAACACGATTTAGCTTCAACTGCATGCGAAACAAACGAGTTAGTTTAAAATCCAAGCGAAACACACGATTTAGCTTCAAATCAATGCGAAGTAGAAGGCTTAGCTTCAAATCGATGCCATACGAATGATTTAGCTTCAGATACCTGCGATAGAAGTGATATAGCTTCAAATGCAGGCGAAACAAACGACTTAGCTTCGAGTCTATGCGAAACACATCATTTAGCTTCAAATTCATGCGAAACACGTGGTTTAGCTTCATATTGTTGCGAAACAAATGGTTTAGATTCAGTTACTTGTGATAAACATGATTTAGCTTCAAATGCAGGCGAAGCAAACGAGTTAGATTCAAATCCATGCGAAACACATGATTTAGCTTCAAATCAAAGCGAAGTAGGTGGCTTAGCTTCATATCCATGCGGAACAAATGATTTAGCTTCAAATACTTGCGATATAAGTGATATAGATTCAACTGCAGGCGAAACAAACGAGGTAGCTTCAAATCCATGCGAAACAAATGATTTTTCTTCAAATACTTGCAATACAAGTGAACTAGCTTCAAATGCAGGCGAAACAAACCAGGTAGCTTCAATTCCATGCGAAACACATGATTTAGCTTAAAATTCATGCGGAACATATTATTTAGCTTCACATACTTGCGATTGAATGATATAGCTTCAAATGCAGTCGAAACAAACGAGTTCGCTTCAAATTCAAGCGAAACACATGATTTACCTTCAAATTAGTGCAAAGTAGAAGGCTTATCTTCCAAGCCATGCGACATAAATGATTTAGCTTCAAATACTTGCGATATAATTGATATAGCTTCAAATGCAGGCTAAACATACGAGTTAGCTTCAAATCTGTGCGAAACACATGGTTTAGCTTCAAATCCATGCGAACCACATGATTTAGTTTCAAATCAATGTGAAGTAGAAGTCTTAGCTTCAAATCCATGCGAAACACATGATTTAGTTTCAAATCAATGCGAAGCAGAAGGCTTAGCTTCAAATCAATGCGAAGCAAAAGGCTTAGCTTCAAATCCATGCGAAACAAATGATTTAGTTTCACATACTTGCGATATAAATGATATAGCTTCAAATGCAGGCGAAACAAACGAGTTAGCTTCAAATCCAAGCGAAATACATGATTTACCTTCAAATTAATGCGAAGTAGAAGGCTTATCCTCAAAGCCATGCGACACAAATGATTTAGCTTCAAATACTTGCGATATAATTGATATAGCTTCAAATGCATGCGAAACAAACGAGTTAGCTTCAAATCCAAGTGAAACACATGATTTAGTTCCAAATCAATGCGAAGTAGAAGGCTTAGCTTCAAATCCAAGCGAAACACATGATTTACCTTCAAATTAATGCAAAGTGGAAGGCTTATACTCAAAGCCATGCAACACAAATGATTTAGCTTCAAATACTTGCGATATAATTGATATAGCATCAAATGCAGGCGAAACAAACGAGTTAGCTTCAAATCTGTGCGAAACACATGATTTAGCTTCAAATCAATGCGAAGTAGAAGGCTTAGCTTCAAAGCCATGCGACACACATGATTTAGCTTTAAATACTTGCGATATAAATGATATAGCATCAAATGCAGGCGAAACAAACGAGTTAGCTTCAAATCTGTGCGAAACACATGATTTAGTTTCAAATCAATGCGAAGTAGTAGACATAGCTTCATATCCATTCGAAACAAATGATTTAGCTTCACATACTAGCGATATAAATGATATAGCCTCAAATGCAGGCGAAACAAACGAGTTAGCTTCAATTCCATGCGAAACACATGATTTAGCTTAAAATTCATGCGGCACAGATTATTTAGCTTCACATACTTGTGATTGAATGATATAGCTTCAAATGCAGTCGAAACAAACGAGTTCGCTTCAAATTCAAGCGAAACACATGATTTACCTTCAAATTAATGCAAAGTAGAAGGCTTATCTTCCAAGCCATGCGACATAAATGATTTAGCTTCAAATACTTGCGATATAATTGATATAGCTTCAAATGCAGGCTAAACATACGAGTTAGCTTCAAATCTGTGCGAAACACATGGTTTAGCTTCAAATCCATGCGAACCACATGATTTAGTTTCAAATCAATGTGAAGTAGAAGTCTTAGCTTCAAATCCATGCGAAAGACATGATTTAGTTTCAAATCAATGCGAAGCAGAAGGCTTAGCTTCAAATCAATGTGAAGCAAAAGGCTTAGCTTCAAATCCATGCGAAACAAATGATTTAGTTTCACATACTTGCGATATAATTGATATAGCATCAAATGCAGGCGAAACAAACGAGTTAGCTTCAAATCTGTGCGAAACACATGATTTAGCTTCAAATCAATGCGAAGTAGAAGGCTTAGCTTCAAAGCCATGCGACACACATGATTTAGCTTTAAATACTTGCGATATAAATGATATAGCATCAAATGCAGGCGAAACAAACGAGTTAGCTTCAAATCTGAGCGAAACACATGATTTAGTTTCAAATCAATGCGAAGTAGTAGACATAGCTTCATATCCATACGAAACAAATGATTTAGCTTCACATACTAGCGATATAAGTGATATAGCATCAAATGCAGGCGAAACAAACGAGTTAGCTTCAAATCTGTGCGAAACACATGATTCAGTTTCAAATCAATGCGAAGTAGTAGACATAGCTTCAAATCCATGCGAAACAAATGATTTAGCTTCAAATACTTGCGATATAATTGATAAAGCTTCAAATGCAGGCGAAACGAACGAGTTAGCTTCAAATCCAAGCGAAACAGATGATTTAGTTTCAAATCAATGCGAAGTAGAAGGCTTAGCTTCAAATCCATGCGACACAAATGATTTAGCTTCAAATACTTGCGATATAATTGATATAGCTTCAAATGCAGGCGAAACAAACGAGTTACCTTCTAATCCAAGCGAAACACATGATTTACCTTCAAATTAATGCATAGCAGAAGGCTCATCTTCAAAGCCATGCGACACAAATGATTTAGCTTCAAATACTTGCGGTATAATTGATATAGCTTCAAATGCAGCCGAAACAAACAAGTTAGCTTCAAATCTGTGCGAAACACATGATTTTGCTTCAAATCAATGTGAAGTAGAAGGAGTAGCTTCAAATCCATGCGAAACACATGATTTAGTTTCAAATCAATGCGAAGCAGAAGGCTTAGTTTCAAATCAATGCGAAGCAGAAGGCTTAGGTTCAAATCCATGCGAAACAAATGATTTAGCTTCACATACTTACGATATAAATGATATGGCTTCAAATAAAGGCGAAACAAACGAGTTAGCTTCAAATCCAAGTGAAACACATGATTTAGTTCCAAATCAATGCGAAGCAGAAGGCTTAGCTTCAAATCCAAGCGAAACACATGATTTACCTTCAAATTAATGCAAAGTGGAAGGCTTATATTCAAAGCCATGCAACACAAATGTTTTAGCTTCAAATACTTGCGATATAATTGATATAGCATCAAATGCAGGCGAAACGAACGAGTTAGCTTCAAATCTGTGCGAAACACATGATTTAGCTTCAAATCAATGCGAAGTAGAAGGCTTAACTTCAAAGCCATGCGACACAAATGATTTAGCTTTAAATACTTGCGATATAAATGATATAGCATCAAATGCAGGCGAAACAAACGAGTTAGCTTCAAATCTGTGCGAAACACATGATTTAGCTTCAAATCAATGCGAAGTAGAAGGCTTAGCTTCAAAGCCATGCAACACAAATGATTTAGCTTCAAATACTTGCGATATAATTGATATAGCTTCAAATGCAGGCGAAACAAACGAGTTAGCTTAAAATCTGTGCGAAACACATGACTTAGCTTCAAATTCATGCGAAACACATGGTTTAGCTTCATATTCTTGCGAAACAAATGGTTTAGATTCAGGTACTTGTGATAAACATGATTTAGCTTCAAATGCAGGCGAAACATCGAGTTAGTTTCACATCCATGCGAAACACATTAGTTAGCTTCAAATCCATGCGAAAAACATGATTTAGTTTCAAATCAATGCGAAGTAGTAGACATAGCATCAAATCCAAGCGAAACACATGACTTACCTTCAAATTAATGCGAAGTAGAAGGCTTATCCTCAAAGCCATGCGACACAAATGATTCTGCTTCAAATAGTTGCTATATGATTGATTTAGCTTCAAATGCATGCGATATAAACGATATACCTTCAAATGTAGGCAAAACAAACAAGTTAGCTTTAAATCCATGCGGAACACATGATTTAGCTTCAAATCAATGCGAAGCACATGGTTTAGCTTCATATGCATGCGAAACAAGTGGCTTAGATTCAGATACTTGTGATAAACACGATTTAGCTTCAACTGCATGCGAAACAAACGAGTTAGTTTAAAATCCAAGCGAAAAACACGATTTAGCTTCAAATCAATGCGAAGTAGAAGGCTTAGCTTCAAATCGATGCCATACGAATGATTTAGCTTCAGATACCTGCGATAGAAGTGATATAGCTTCAAATGCAGGCGAAACAAACGAGTTAGCTTCAAGTCTATGCGAAACACATCATTTAGCTTCAAATTCATGCGAAACACGTGGTTTAGCTTCATATTGTTGCGAAACAAATGGTTTAGATTCAGTTACTTGTGATAAACATGATTTAGCTTCAAATGCAGGCGAAGCAAACGAGTTAGATTCAAATCCATGCGAAACACATGATTTAGCTTCAAATCCAAGCGAAGTAGGTGGCTTAGCTTCATATCCATGCGGAACAAATGATTTAGCTTCAAATACTTGCGATATAAGTGATATAGATTCAACTGCAGGCGAAACAAACGAGGTAGCTTCAAATCCATGCGAAACAAATGATTTTTCTTCAAATACTTGCAATACAAGTGAACTAGCTTCAAATGCAGGCGAAACAAACGAGTTAGCTTCAATTCCATGCGAAACACATGATTTAGCTTAAAATCAATGCGACGTAGAAGGCTTAGCTTCAAAGCCATGCGACACACATGATTTAGCTTTAAATACTTGCGATATAAATGATATAGCATCAAATGCAGGCGAAACAAACGAGTTAGCTTCAAATCTGTGCGAAACACATGATTTAGTTTCACATCAATGCGAAGTAGTAGACATAGCTTCATATCCATTCGAAACAAATGATTTAGCTTCACATACTAGCGATATAAATGATATAGCCTCAAATGCAGGCGAAACAAACGAGTTAGCTTCAAATCCAGGCGAAATACATGATTTACCTTCAAATTAATGCGAATTAGAAGGCTTATCCTCAAAGCCATGCGACACAAATGATTCTGCTTCAAATACTTGCGATATGATTGATTTAGCTTCAAATGCAGGCGAAGCAAACGAGTTAGCTTCAAATCCAAGCGAAACACATGGTTTAGTTTCAAATCAATGCGAATTAGAAGGCTTATCCTCAAAGCCAGGCGACAGAAATCGTTTAGCTTCAAATACTTGCGATATAATTGATAAAGCTTCAAATGCAGGCGAAACGAACGAGTTAGCTTCAAATCCAAGCGAAACAGATGATTTAGTTTCAAATCAATGCAAAGTAGAAGGCTTAGCTTCAAATCCATGCGACACAAATGATTTAGCTTCAAATACTTGCGATAGAAGTGATATAGCTTCAATGCAGGCGAAACACCGAGTTAGTTTCACATCCATGCGAAACACATTAGTTAGCTTCAAATCCATGCGAAAAACATGATTTAGTTTCAAATCAATGCGAAGTAGTAGACATAGCATCAAATCCAAGCGAAACACATGACTTACCTTCAAATTAATGCGAAGTAGAAGGCTTATCCTCAAAGCCATGCGACACAAATGATTCTGCTTCAAATAGTTGCTATATGATTGATTTAGCTTCAAATGCATGCGAATCAAACAACTTAGCTACAAATCCAAGCGAAACACATGATTTAGTTCCAAATCAATGCGAAGTCGAAGGCTTAGCTTCAAATCCATGCGACACAAATGATTTAGCTTCAAATGCTTGCGATAGATTTGATGTAGCTTCAATGCAGGCGAAACAAACGAGTTAGCTTCAAAGCCATGCGAAACAAATGATTTAGCTTCACATACTAGCGATATAAATGATATAGCCTCAAATGCAGGCGAAACAAACAAGTTAGCTTCAAATCCAAGCGAAACACATGGTTTATTTTCAAATCAATGCGAAGTAGAAGGCTTATCCTCAAAGCCATGCGAAACAAATCGTTTAGCTTCAAATACTTGCGATATAATTGATAAAGCTTCAAATGCAGGCAAAACAAACGAGTTAGCTTCAGATCCATTCGGAACACAAGATTTAGCTTCAAATCAATGCGAACCACATGGTTTAGCTTCATATACTTGCGAAACAAGTGGTTTAGCTTCAGATACTTGTGATAAACATGATTTAGCTTCAACTGCATACGAAACAATCGAGTTAGTTTAAAATCCATGCGAAACACACGATTTAGCTTCAAATCAATGCGAAGTAGAAGGCTTAGCTTCAAATCGATGCCATACGAATGATTTAGCTTCAAATACCTGCGACAGAAGTGATATAGCTTCAAATGCAGGCGAAACAAACGAGTTAGCTTCAAGTCTATGCGAAACACATGATTTAGCTTCAAATTCATGCGAAACACGTGGTTTAGCTTCATATGCTTGCGAAACAAGTGGTTTAGCTTCAGATACTTGTGATAAACATGATTTAGCTTCAAATGCAGGCGAAACAAACGAGTTAGTTTCAAATCCATGGGAAACACATGATTTAGTTCCAAATCAATGCGAAGTAGAAGGCTTAGCTTCAAATCCAAGCGAAACACATGATTTTCCTTCAAATTAATGCAAAGTGGAAGGCTTATATTCAAAGCCATGCAACACAAATGATTTAGCTTCAAATACTTGCGATATAATTGATATAGCATCAAATGCAGGCGAAACAAACGAGTTAGCTTCAAATCCAAGCGAAACACACGATTTACCTTCAAATTAATGCGAAGTAGAAGGCTTATCCTCAAAGCCATGCGACACAAATGATTTAGCTTCAAATACTTGCGATATAATTAATATAGCTTCAAATGCAGGCGAAACAAACGAGTTAGCTTCAAATCTGTGCGAAACACATGATTTAGTGTCAAATCAATGCGAAGTAGAAGCCTTAGCTTCAACTCCATGCGAAACAAATGATTTAGCTTCACAGACTTGCGATATAAATGGTATAGCTTCAAATAAGGGCGAAACAAACGAGTTAGATTCAAATCTGTGCGAAACACATGATTTAGCTTCCAATTACTGCGAAGTTGAAAGCTTAGCTTCAAATCCATGCGAAATATTTGAGTTACCTTCATCTACTTGAGATATAATTGAAATAGCTTCAAATGCAGGCGAAACAAACGAGTTAGCTTCAAATCCATGCAAAACACATGATTTATCTTCAAATTCATGCGAAACACATGGTTTAGCTTCATATTCTTGCGAAACAAATGGTTTAGGTTCAGATACTTGCGATATAAATGATATAGCTTCAAATGCAGGCGAAACAAACGAGTTAGCCTTAAATCCAAGCGAAATACATGATTTACCTTCAAATTAATGCGAAGTAGAAGGCTTATCCTCAAAGCCATGCGACACAAATGAATTAGCTTCAAATACTTGCGATATAATTGATATAGCTTCAAATGCATGCGAAGCAAACGAGTTAGCTTCAAATCCAAGTGAAACACATGATTTAGTTCCAAATCAATGCGAAGTAGAAGGCTTAGCTTCAAATCCAAGCGAAACACATGATTTTCCTTCAAATTAATGCAAAGTGGAAGGCTTATATTCAAAGCCATGCAACACAAATGATTTAGCTTCAAATACTTGCGATATAATTGATATAGCATCAAATGCAGGCGAAACAAACGAGTTAGCTTCAAATCTGTGCGAAACACATGATTTAGCTTCAAATCAATGCGAAATAGTAGGCTTAGCTTCAAAGCCATGTGACACAAATGATTTAGCTTTAAATACTTACGATATAAATGATATATCATCAAATGCAGGCGAAACAAACGAGTTAGCTTCAAATCTGTGCGAAACACATGATTTAGCTTCGAATCAATGCGAAGTAGAAGGCTTAGCTTCAATGCCATGCAACACAAATGATTTAGCTTCAAATACTTGCGATATAATTGATATAGCTTCAAATGCATGCGTAACAAACGAGTTGGCTTCAAATCTGTGCGAAATACATGATTTAGCTTCAAATTCATGCGAAACACATGGTTTAGCTTCATATTCTTGCGAAACAAATGGTTTAGATTCAGATAATTGTGATAAACATGATTTAGGTTCAAATGTAGGCGAAACAAACGAGTTACCTTCAAATCCAAGCGAAACACATGTTTTACCTTCAAATTAATGCAAAGTAGAAGGCTTATATTCAACGCCATGCAGCACAGATGATTTAGCTTCAAATACTTGCGATATAATTGATATAGCTTCAAATGCAGGCGAAACACATGGTTTAGCTTCATATTCTTGCGAAACAAATGGTTTAGCTTCATATACTTGTGATAAACATGATTTAGCTTCAACCGCATGCGAAACAAACGAGTTAGCTTTAAAACCAAGCGAGACACATGATTTAGCTTCAAATCAATGCGAAGTAGGTGGCTTAGTTTCATATCCATGCGAAACAAATGACTTAGCTTCAAATACTTGCGAATATAAGTGATACTGCTTTAAATGCATGCGAAACAAACGAGTTAGCATCAAATCCATGCGAAACACATGATTTAGCTAAAAATCAATGCGAAGTAGAAGGCGTAGCCTCAAACTCATGCGGAACAAATGATTTAGCTTCAAATACTTGCGATATAAGTGATATAGATTCAACTGCAGGCGAAACAAACGAGTTAGCTTCAAATCCAAGCGAAACACATGATTTAGTTTCAAATCAATGCGAAGTAGATGGCTTAGCTTCATATCCATGCGAAACAAATGACTTAGCTTCAAATACTTGCGAATATAAGTGATACAGCATCAAATGCCATGCGAAACAAACGAGTTAGCATCAAATCCATGCGACACACATGATTTAGCTAGAACTCAATGCAAAGTAGAAGGCTTATCCTCAAAGCCATGCGACACAAATGATTTAGCTTCAAATACTTGCGATATAATTAATATAGCTTCAAATGCAGGCGAAACAAACGAGTTAGCTTCAAATCTGTGCGAAACACATGATTTAGTGTCAAATCAATGCGATGTAGAAGCCTTAGCTTCAACTCCATGCGAAACAAATGATTTAGCTTCACAGACTTGCGATATAAATGGTATAGCTTCAAATAAGGGCGAAACAAACGAGTTAGCTTCAAATCTGTGCGAAACACATGATTTAGCTTCCAATCACTGCGAAGTTGAAAGCTTAGCTTCAAATCCATGCGAAATATTTGTGTTACCTTCATCTACTTGAGATATAATTGAAATAGCTTCAAATGCAGGCGAAACAAACGAGTTAGCTTCAAATCCATGCAAAACACATGATTTATCTTCAAATTCATGCGAAACACATGGTTTAGCTTCATATTCTTGCGAAACAAATGGTTTAGGTTCAGATACTTGCGATATAAATGATATAGCTTCAAATGCAGGCGAAACAAACGAGTTAGCTTCAAATCTGTGCGAAACACATGGTTTAGCTTCAAATCCATGCGAACCACATGATTTAGTTTCAAATCAATGTGAAGTAGAAGGCTTAGCTTCAAATCCATGCGAAACACATGATTTAGTTTCAAATCAATGCGAAGCAGAAGGCTTAGCTTCAAATCAATGCGAAGCAGAAGGCTTAGCTTCAAATCCATGCGAAACAAATGATTTAGTTTCACATACTTGCGATATAATTGATATAGCTTCAAATGCAGGCGAAACAAACGAGTTAGCTTCAAATTTGTGCGAAACGCATGGTTTAGCTTCAAATCCATGCGAACCACATGATTTAGTTTCAAATCAATGTGAAGTAGAAGGCTTAGCTTCAAATCCATGCGAAACACATGATTTAGTTTCAAATCAATGCGAATCAGAAGGCTTAGCTTCAAAACCATGCGAAACAAATGATTCAGTTCCACATACTTGCGATATAAATGATATAGCTTCAAATGCAGGCGAAACAAACGAGTTAGCTTCAAATCCAAGCGAAACACATGATTTACCTTCAAATTAATGCGAAGTAGAAGGCTTATCCTCAAAGCCATGCTACACAAATCGTTTAGCATCAAATACTTGCGATAAAATTGATAAACCTTCAAATCCAGGCGAAATGAACGAGTTAGCTTCAAATCCAAGCGAAACACATGATTTGGTTTCAAATCAATGCGAAGTAGAAGGCTTAGCTTCAAATCCATGCGAAACAAATGATTTAGATTCAAATATTTGCGACATAAATGATATAGCTTCAAATGCAGGCGAAACAAACGAGTTAGCTTCAAATCCAAGCGAAACACATGCTTTACCTTCAAATTAATGCGAAGTAGAAGGCTTATCCTCAAAGCCATGCGACACAAATGATTTAGCTTCAAATACTTGCGATATAATTAATATAGCTTCAAATGCAGGCGAAACAAACGAGTTAGCTTCAAATCTGTGCGAAACACATGATTTAGTGTCAAATCAATGCCAAGTAGAAGCCTTAGCTTCAACTCCATGCGAAACAAATGATTTAGCTTCACAGACTTGCGATATAAATGATATAGCTTCAAATAAGGGCGAAACAAACGAGTTAGCTTCAAATCTGTGCGAAACACTTGATTTAGCTTCCAATCACTGCGAAGTTGATAGCTTAGCTTCAAATCCATGCGAAATATTTGAGTTACCTTCATCTACTTGAGATATAATTGAAGTAGCTTCAAATGCAGGCGAAACAAACGAGTTAGCTTCAAATCCAAGCGAAACACATGATTTAGTTCCAAATCAATGCAAAGTAGAAGGCTTAGCTTCAAATCCAAGCGAAAACATGATTTACCTTCAAATTAATGCAAAGTGGAAGGCTTATCTGCAAAGCCATGCGACACAAATGATTTAGCTTTAAATACTTGCGATATAAATGATATAGCATCAAATGCAGGCGAAACAAACGAGTTAGCTTCAAATCTGTGCGAAACACATGGTTTAGCTTCAAATTCATGCGAAACACATGGTTTAGCTTCTCATTCTTGCGAAACAAATGGTTTAGGTTCAGATACTTGCGATATAAATGATATAGCTTCAAATGCAGGCGAAACAAACGAGTTAGCTTCAAATCCAAGCGAAACACATGATTTAGTTCCAAATCAATGCAAAGTAGAAGGCTTAGCTTCAAATCCAAGCGAAAACATGATTTACCTTCAAATTAATGCAAAGTGGAAGGCTTATCTGCGAAGCCATGCGACACAAATGATTTAGCTTTAAATACTTGCGATATAAATGATATAGCATCAAATGCAGGCGAAACAAACGAGTTAGCTTCAAATCTGTGCGAAACACATGGTTTAGCTTCAAATCCATGCGAACCACATGATTTAGTTTCAAATCAATGTGAAGTAGAAGGCTTAGCTTCAAATCCATGCGAAACACATGATTTAGTTTCAAATCAATGCGAAGCAGAAGGCTTAGCTTCAAATCAATGCGAAGCAGAAGACTTAGCTTCAAATCCATGCGAAACAAATGATTTAGTTTCACATACTTGCGATATAAATGATATAGCTTCAAATGCAGGCGAAACAAACGAGTTAGCTTCAAATCCAAGCGAAATACATGATTTACCTTCAAATTAATGCGAAGTAGAAGGCTTATCCTCAAAGCCATGCGACACAAATGAATTAGCTTCAAATACTTGCGATATAATTGATATAGCTTCAAATGCATGCGAAGCAAACGAGTTAGCTTCAAATCCAAGTGAAACACATGATTTAGTTCCAAATCAATGCGAAGTAGAAGGCTTAGCTTCAAATCCAAGCGAAACACATGATTTTCCTTCAAATTAATGCAAAGTGGAAGGCTTATATTCAAAGCCATGCAACACAAACGATTTAGCTTCAAATACTTGCGATATAATTGATATAGCATCAAATGCAGGCGAAACAAACCAGGTAGCTTCAATTCCCTGCGAAACACATGATTTAGCTTAAAATTCATGCGGCACAGATTATTTAGCTTCACATACTTGCGATTGAATGATATAGCTTCAAATGCAGTCGAAACAAACGAGTTCGCTTCAAATTCAAGCGAAACACATGATTTACCTTCAAATTAATGCAAAGTAGAAGGCTTATCTTCCAAGCCATGCGACATAAATGATTTAGCTTCAAATACTTGCGATATAATTGATATAGCTTCAAATGCAGGCTAAACATACGAGTTAGCTTCAAATCTGTGCGAAACACATGGTTTAGCTTCAAATCCATGCGAACCACATGATTTAGTTTCAAATCAATGTGAAGTAGAAGTCTTAGCTTCAAATCCATGCGAAACACATGATTTAGTTTCAAATCAATGCGAAGCAGAAGGCTTAGCTTCAAATCAATGCGAAGCAAAAGGCTTAGCTTCAAATCCATGCGAAACAAATGATTTAGTTTCACATACTTGCGATATAAATGATATAGCTTCAAATGCAGGCGAAACAAACGAGTTAGCTTCAAATCCAAGCGAAATACATGATTTACCTTCAAATTAATGCGAAGTAGAAGGCTTATCCTCAAAGCCATGCGACACAAATGATTTAGCTTCAAATACTTGCGATATAATTGATATAGCATCAAATGCAGGCAAAACAAACGAGTTAGCTTCAAATCTGTGCGAAACACATGATTTAGCTTCAAATCAATGCGAAGTAGAAGGCTTAGCTTCAAAGCCATGCGACACAAATGATTTAGCTTTAAATACTTGCGATATAAATGATATAGCATCAAATGCAGGCGAAACAAACGAGTTAGTTTCAAATCTGTGCGAAACACATGATTTAGTTTCAAATCAATGCGAAGTAGTAGACATAGCTTCATATCCATGCGAAACAAATGATTTAGCTTCACATACTAGCGATATAAATGATATAGCCTCAAATGCAGGCGAAACAAACGAGTTAGCTTCAAATCCAGGCGAAATACATGATTTACCTTCAAATTAATGCGAATTAGAAGGCTTATCCTCAAAGCCATGCGACACAAGTGATTCTGCTTCAAATACTTGCGATATGATTGATTTAGCTTCAAATGCAGGCGAAGCAAACGAGTTAGCTTCAAATCCAAGCGAAACACATGGTTTAGTTTCAAATCAATGCGAATTAGAAGGCTTATCCTCAAAGCCAGCCGACAGAAATCGTTTAGCTTCAAATACTTTCGATATAATTGTTAAAGCTTCAAATGCAGGCGAAACGAACGAGTTAGCTTCAAATCCAAGCGAAACAGATGATTTAGTTTCAAATCAATGCAAAGTAGAAGGCTTAGCTTCAAATCCATGCGACACAAATGATTTAGCTTCAAATACTTGCGATAGAAGTGATATAGCTTCAATGCAGGCGAAACAAACGAGTTAGCTTCAAAGCCATGCAACACAAATGATTTAGCTTCAAATACTTGCGATATAATTGATATAGCTTCAAATGCAGGCGAAACATCGAGTTAACTTCAAAGCCATGCGAAACAAATGATTTAGCTTCACATACTAGCGATATAAATGATATAGCCTCAAATGCAGGCGAAACAAACAAGTTAGCTTCAAATCCAAGCGAAACACATGGTTTATTTTCAAATCAATGCGAAGTAGAAGGCTTATCCTCAAAGCCATGTGAAACACATGATTTAGTTTCAAATCAATGCGAAGCAGAAGGCTTAGCTTCAAATCAATGCGAAGCAGAAGACTTAGCTTCAAATCCATGCGAAACAAATGATTTAGTTTCACATACTTGCGATATAAATGATATAGCTTCAAATGCAGGCGAAACAAACGAGTTAGCTTCAAATCCAAGCGAAATACATGATTTACCTTCAAATTAATGCGAAGTAGAAGGCTTATCCTCAAAGCCATGCGACACAAATGAATTAGCTTCAAATACTTGCGATATAATTGATATAGCTTCAAATGCATGCGAAGCAAACGAGTTAGCTTCAAATCTGTGCGAAACACATGATTTAGTTTCAAATCAATGCGAAGTAGTAGACATAGCTTCATATCCATGCGAAACAAATGATTTAGCTTCACAGACTTGCGATATAAATGGTATAGCTTCAAATAAGGGCGAAACAAACGAGTTAGATTCAAATCTGTGCGAAACACATGATTTAGCTTCCAATTACTGCGAAGTTGAAAGCTTAGCTTCAAATCCATGCGAAATATTTGAGTTACCTTCATCTACTTGAGATATAATTGAAATAGCTTCAAATGCAGGCGAAACAATCGAGTTAGCTTCAAATTCATGCAAAACACATGATTTATCTTCAAATTCATGCGAAACACATGGTTTAGCTTCATATTCTTGCGAAACAAATGGTTTAGGTTCAGATACTTGCGATATAAATGATATAGCTTCAAATGCGGGCGAAACAAACGAGTTAGCTTCAAATCCAAGCGAAACACATGATTTAGTTCCAAATCAATGCAAAGTAGAAGGCTTAGCTTCAAATCCAAGCGAAAACATGATTTACCTTCAAATTAATGCAAAGTGGAAGGCTTATCTGCAAAGCCATGCGACACAAATGATTTAGCTTTAAATACTTGCGATATAAATGATATAGCATCAAATGCAGGCGAAACAAACGAGTTAGCTTCAAATCTGTGCGAAACACATGGTTTAGCTTCAAATCCATGCGAACCACATGATTTAGTTTCAAATCAATGTGAAGTAGAAGGCTTAGCTTCAAATCCATGCGAAACACATGATTTAGTTTCAAATCAATGCGAAGCAGAAGGCTTAGCTTCAAATCAATGCGAAGCATAAGGCTTAGCTTCAAATCCATGCGAAACAAATGATTTAGTTTCACATACTTGCGATATAAATGATATAGCTTCAAATGCAGGCGAAACAAACGAGTTAGCTTCAAATCCAAGCGAAATACATGATTTACCTTCAAATTAATGCGAAGTAGAAGGCTTATCCTCAAAGCCATGCGACACAAATGAATTAGCTTCAAATACTTGCGATATAATTGATATAGCTTCAAATGCATGCGAAGCAAACGAGTTAGCTTCAAATCCAAGTGAAACACATGATTTAGTTCCAAATCAATGCGAAGTAGAAGGCTTAGCTTCAAATCCAAGCGAAACACATGATTTTCCTTCAAATTAATGCAAAGTGGAAGGCTTATATTCAAAGCCATGCAACACAAATGATTTAGCTTCAAATACTTGCGATATAATTGATATAGCATCAAATGCAGGCGAAACAAACGAGTTAGCTTCAAATCTGTGCGAAACACATGATTTAGCTTCAAATCAATGCGAAATAGTAGGCTTAGCTTCAAAGCCATGTGACACAAATGATTTAGCTTTAAATACTTACGATATAAATGATATATCATCAAATGCAGGCGAAACAAACGAGTTAGCTTCAAATCTGTGCGAAACACATGATTTAGCTTCGAATCAATGCGAAGTAGAAGGCTTAGCTTCAATGCCATGCAACACAAATGATTTAGCTTCAAATACTTGCGATATAATTGATATAGCTTCAAATGCATGCGTAACAAACGAGTTGGCTTCAAATCTGTGCGAAATACATGATTTAGCTTCAAATTCATGCGAAACACATGGTTTAGCTTCATATTCTTGCGAAACAAATGGTTTAGATTCAGATAATTGTGATAAACATGATTTAGGTTCAAATGTAGGCGAAACAAACGAGTTACCTTCAAATCCAAGCGAAACACATGTTTTACCTTCAAATTAATGCAAAGTAGAAGGCTTATCTTCAACGCCATGCGACACAGATGATTTAGCTTCATATACTTGCGATATAATTGATATAGCTTCAAATGCAGGCGAAACACATGGTTTAGCTTCATATTCTTGCGAAACAAATGGTTTAGGTTCAGATACTTGCGATATAAATGATATAGCTTCAAATGCAGGCGAAACAAACGAGTTAGCTTCAAATCCAAGCGAAACACATGATTTAGTTCCAAATCAATGCAAAGTAGAAGGCTTAGCTTCAAATCCAAGCGAAAACATGATTTACCTTCAAATTAATGCAAAGTGGAAGGCTTATCTGCAAAGCCATGCGACACAAATGATTTAGCTTTAAATACTTGCGATATAAATGATATAGCATCAAATGCAGGCGAAACAAACGAGTTAGCTTCAAATCTGTGCGAAACACATGGTTTAGCTTCAAATCCATGCGAACCACATGATTTAGTTTCAAATCAATGTGAAGTAGAAGGCTTAGCTTCAAATCCATGCGAAACACATGATTTAGTTTCAAATCAATGCGAAGCAGAAGGCTTAGCTTCAAATCAATGCGAAGCATAAGGCTTAGCTTCAAATCCATGCGAAACAAATGATTTAGTTTCACATACTTGCGATATAAATGATATAGCTTCAAATGCAGGCGAAACAAACGAGTTAGCTTCAAATCCAAGCGAAATACATGATTTACCTTCAAATTAATGCGAAGTAGAAGGCTTATCCTCAAAGCCATGCGACACAAATGAATTAGCTTCAAATACTTGCGATATAATTGATATAGCTTCAAATGCATGCGAAGCAAACGAGTTAGCTTCAAATCCAAGTGAAACACATGATTTAGTTCCAAATCAATGCGAAGTAGAAGGCTTAGCTTCAAATCCAAGCGAAACACATGATTTTCCTTCAAATTAATGCAAAGTGGAAGGCTTATATTCAAAGCCATGCAACACAAATGATTTAGCTTCAAATACTTGCGATATAATTGATATAGCATCAAATGCAGGCGAAACAAACGAGTTAGCTTCAAATCTGTGCGAAACACATGATTTAGCTTCAAATCAATGCGAAGTAGAAGGCTTAGCTTCAATGCCATGCAACACAAATGATTTAGCTTCAAATACTTGCGATATAATTGATATAGCTTCAAATGCATGCGTAACAAACGAGTTGGCTTCAAATCTGTGCGAAATACATGATTTAGCTTCAAATTCATGCGAAACACATGGTTTAGCTTCATATTCTTGCGAAACAAATGGTTTAGATTCAGATAATTGTGATAAACATGATTTAGGTTCAAATGTAGGCGAAACAAACGAGTTACCTTCAAATCCAAGCGAAACACATGTTTTACCTTCAAATTAATGCAAAGTAGAAGGCTTATCTTCAACGCCATGCGACACAGATGATTTAGCTTCATATACTTGCGATATAATTGATATAGCTTCAAATGCAGGCGAAACACATGGTTTAGCTTCATATTCTTGCGAAACAAATGGTTTAGGTTCAGATACTTGCGATATAAATGATATAGCTTCAAATGCAGGCGAAACAAACGAGTTAGCTTCAAATCCAAGCGAAACACATGATTTAGTTCCAAATCAATGCAAAGTAGAAGGCTTAGCTTCAAATCCAAGCGAAAACATGATTTACCTTCAAATTAATGCAAAGTGGAAGGCTTATCTGCAAAGCCATGCGACACAAATGATTTAGCTTTAAATACTTGCGATATAAATGATATAGCATCAAATGCAGGCGAAAGAAACGAGTTAGCTTCAAATCTGTGCGAAACACATGGTTTAGCTTCAAATCCATGCGAACCACATGATTTAGTTTCAAATCAATGTGAAGTAGAAGGCTTAGCTTCAAATCCATGCGAAACACATGATTTAGTTTCAAATCAATGCGAAGCAGAAGGCTTAGCTTCAAATCAATGCGAAGCATAAGGCTTAGCTTCAAATCCATGCGAAACAAATGATTTAGTTTCACATACTTGCGATATAAATGATATAGCTTCAAATGCAGGCGAAACAAACGAGTTAGCTTCAAATCCAAGCGAAATACATGATTTACCTTCAAATTAATGCGAAGTAGAAGGCTTATCCTCAAAGCCATGCGACACAAATGAATTAGCTTCAAATACTTGCGATATAATTGATATAGCTTCAAATGCATGCGAAGCAAACGAGTTAGCTTCAAAACCAAGTGAAACACATGATTTAGTTCCAAATCAATGCGAAGTAGAAGG
Organism: Megalopta genalis; assembly: GCF_051020955.1. Lineage (NCBI taxonomy): Eukaryota > Metazoa > Arthropoda > Insecta > Hymenoptera > Halictidae > Megalopta > Megalopta genalis. Next base: position 112,541 of record NW_027476270.1, on the reverse strand, counting down.
CTTAGCTTCAAATCCAAGCGAAACACATGATTTTCCTTCAAATTAATGCAAAGTGGAAGGCTTATATTCAAAGCCATGCAACACAAATGATTTAGCTTCAAATACTTGCGATATAATTGATATAGCATCAAATGCAGGCGAAACAAACGAGTTAGCTTCAAATCTGTGCGAAACACATGATTTAGCTTCAAATCAATGCGAAATAGTAGGCTTAGCTTCAAAGCCATGTGACACAAATGATTTAGCTTTAAATACTTACGATATAAATGATATATCATCAAATGCAGGCGAAACAAACGAGTTAGCTTCAAATCTGTGCGAAACACATGATTTAGCTTCGAATCAATGCGAAGTAGAAGGCTTAGCTTCAATGCCATGCAACACAAATGATTTAGCTTCAAATACTTGCGATATAATTGATATAGCTTCAAATGCATGCGTAACAAACGAGTTGGCTTCAAATCTGTGCGAAATACATGATTTAGCTTCAAATTCATGCGAAACACATGGTTTAGCATCATATTCTTGCGAAACAAATGGTTTAGATTCAGATAATTGTGATAAACATGATTTAGGTTCAAATGTAGGCGAAACAAACGAGTTACCTTCAAATCCAAGCGAAACACATGATTTAGCTTCAAATCAATGCGAAGTAGGTGGCTTAGTTTCATATCCATGCGAAACAAATGACTTAGCTTCAAATACTTGCGAATATAAGTGATACTGCTTTAAATGCATGCGAAACAAACGAGTTAGCATCAAATCCATGCGAAACACATGATTTAGCTAAAAATCAATGCGAAGTAGAAGGCGTAGCCTCAAACTCATGCGGAACAAATGATTTAGCTTCAAATACTTGCGATATAAGTGATATAGATTCAACTGCAGGCGAAACAAACGAGTTAGCTTCAAATCCAAGCGAAACACATGATTTAGTTTCAAATCAATGCGAAGTAGATGGCTTAGCTTCATATCCATGCGAAACAAATGACTTAGCTTCAAATACTTGCGAATATAAGTGATACAGCATCAAATGCCATGCGAAACAAACGAGTTAGCATCAAATCCATGCGACACACATGATTTAGCTAGAACTCAATGCAAAGTAGAAGGCTTATCCTCAAAGCCATGCGACACAAATGATTTTGCTTCAAATACTTGCGATATAATTAATATAGCTTCAAATGCAGGCGAAACAAACGAGTTAGCTTCAAATCTGTGCGAAACACATGATTTAGTGTCAAATCAATGCGATGTAGAAGCCTTAGCTTCAACTCCATGCGAAACAAATGATTTAGCTTCAAATACTTGCGATATAATTGGTATAGCTTCAAATGCAGGCGAAACAAACGAGTTAGCTTCAAATTTGTGCGAAACGCATGGTTTAGCTTCAAATCCATGCGAACCACATGATTTAGTTTCAAATCAATGTGAAGTAGAAGGCTTAGCTTCAAATCCATGCGAAACACATGATTTAGTTTCAAATCAATGTGAAGTAGAAGGCTTAGCTTCAAATCCATGCGAAACACATGATTTAGCTTCAAATCAATGCGAAGTAGATGGCTTAGCTTTAAATCCAAGCGAAACACATGATTTAGCTTAAAATCAATGCGAAGTAGAAAGGTTAGCTTCAAATCCATGCGAATCAAATGATTTAGCTTAAAATCAATTCGAAGTAGAAAGCTTAGCTACAAATCAATGCGAAACAACTGATTTGGCTTCAAATACTTGCGAATATAAGTGATGTAGCTTCAAATGGAGGCGAATCAAACGAGTTAGCTTCAAATCCATGCGAAACACATGATTTAGTTTTAAATCAATGCGAAGTAGAAGGCTTAGCTTCAAATCAGTGCGAAACAAATGACTTAGCATCAAATACTTGCGATACAAGTGATAAAGCTTCAAATGCAGGCGAAACAAACGATTTATCTTCAGATACTGGCGATGTAAGTGATATAGCATCAAATGCGGGGGAAAAGAACGAGTTATCATCAAATCCATGCGAAACACATTATTTAGTTTCAAAACGAAAGATTTAGCTTCAAATCCATGCGAAACACATGATTTAGTTTCAAATCAATGCAAAGTAGAAGGCTTAGCTTCAAATCCATGCGAAACAAATGATTTAGATTCAAATACTTGCGATATAAATGATATAACTTCAAATGCAGGCAAAACAAACGAGTTAGCTTCAAATCCATGCAAAAAACATGACTAACTTCAAATCAATGCGATATAGAAGGTCTAGCTCCAAAACCATGCGAAACACATGACTTAGCATCAGATACTTGCGATATAAGTGATATAGCTTCAAATGCAGGCGAAAGAAACGAGTTACCATCAAATCCAAGCGAAACACATGATTTACCTTCAAATTAATGCAAAGTAGAAGGCTTATCTTCAAAGCCATGCGACACAAATGATTTAGCTTCAAATACTTGCGATATAATTGATATAGCTTCAAATGCAGGCGAAACAAATGATTCAGTTCCACATACTTGCGATATAAATGATATAGCTTCAAATGCAGGCGAAACAAACGAGTTAGCTTCAAATCCAAGCGAAACACATGATTTAGTTCCAAATCAATGCAAAGTAGAAGGCTTAGCTTCAAATCCAAGCGAAAACATGATTTACCTTCAAATTAATGCAAAGTGGAAGGCTTATCTGCAAAGCCATGCGACACAAATGATTTAGCTTTAAATACTTGCGATATAAATGATATAGCATCAAATGCAGGCGAAACAAACGAGTTAGCTTCAAATCTGTGCGAAACACATGGTTTAGCTTCAAATCCATGCGAACCACATGATTTAGTTTCAAATCAATGTGAAGTAGAAGGCTTAGCTTCAAATCCATGCGAAACACATGATTTAGTTTCAAATCAATGCGAAGCAGAAGGCTTAGCTTCAAATCAATGCGAAGCAGACGACTTAGCTTCAAATCCATGCGAAACAAATGATTTAGTTTCACATACTTGCGATATAAATGATATAGCTTCAAATGCAGGCGAAGCAAACGAGTTAGCTTCAAATCCAAGCGAAACACATGGTTTAGTTTCAAATCAATGCGAATTAGAAGGCTTATCCTCAAAGCCAGGCGACAGAAATCGTTTAGCTTCAAATACTTGCGATATAATTGATAAAGCTTCAAATGCAGGCGAAACGAACGAGTTAGCTTCAAATCCAAGCGAAACAGATGATTTAGTTTCAAATCAATGCAAAGTAGAAGGCTTAGCTTCAAATCCATGCGACACAAATGATTTAGCTTCAAATACTTGCGATAGAAGTGATATAGCTTCAATGCAGGCGAAACAAACGAGTTAGCTTCAAAGCCATGCAACACAAATGATTTAGCTTCAAATACTTGCGATATAATTGATATAGCTTCAAATGCATGCGTAACAAACGAGTTGGCTTCAAATCTGTGCGAAATACATGATTTAGCTTCAAATTCATGCGAAACACATGGTTTAGCTTCATATTCTTGCGAAACAAATGGTTTAGATTCAGATAATTGTGATAAACATGATTTAGGTTCAAATGTAGGCGAAACAAACGAGTTACCTTCAAATCCAAGCGAAACACATGATTTAGCTTCAAATCAATGCGAAGTAGGTGGCTTAGTTTCATATCCATGCGAAACAAATGACTTAGCTTCAAATACTTGCGAATATAAGTGATACTGCTTTAAATGCATGCGAAACAAACGAGTTAGCATCAAATCCATGCGAAACACATGATTTAGCTAAAAATCAATGCGAAGTAGAAGGCGTAGCCTCAAACTCATGCGGAACAAATGATTTAGCTTCAAATACTTGCGATATAAGTGATATAGATTCAACTGCAGGCGAAACAAACGAGTTAGCTTCAAATCCAAGCGAAACACATGATTTAGTTTCAAATCAATGCGAAGTAGATGGCTTAGCTTCATATCCATGCGAAACAAATGACTTAGCTTCAAATACTTGCGAATATAAGTGATACAGCATCAAATGCCATGCGAAACAAACGAGTTAGCATCAAATCCATGCGACACACATGATTTAGCTAGAACTCAATGCAAAGTAGAAGGCTTATCCTCAAAGCCATGCGACACAAATGATTTAGCTTCAAATACTTGCGATATAATTAATATAGCTTCAAATGCAGGCGAAACAAACGAGTTAGCTTCAAATCTGTGCGAAACACATGATTTAGTGTCAAATCAATGCGATGTAGAAGCCTTAGCTTCAACTCCATGCGAAACAAATGATTTAGCTTCACAGACTTGCGATATAAATGGTATAGCTTCAAATAAGGGCGAAACAAACGAGTTAGCTTCAAATCTGTGCGAAACACATGATTTAGCTTCCAATCACTGCGAAGTTGAAAGCTTAGCTTCAAATCCATGCGAAATATTTGTGTTACCTTCATCTACTTGAGATATAATTGAAATAGCTTCAAATGCAGGCGAAACAAACGAGTTAGCTTCAAATCCATGCAAAACACATGATTTATCTTCAAATTCATGCGAAACACATGGTTTAGCTTCATATTCTTGCGAAACAAATGGTTTAGGTTCAGATACTTGCGATATAAATGATATAGCTTCAAATGCAGGCGAAACAAACGAGTTAGCTTCAAATCTGTGCGAAACACATGGTTTAGCTTCAAATCCATGCGAACCACATGATTTAGTTTCAAATCAATGTGAAGTAGAAGGCTTAGCTTCAAATCCATGCGAAACACATGATTTAGTTTCAAATCAATGCGAAGCAGAAGGCTTAGCTTCAAATCAATGCGAAGCAGAAGGCTTAGCTTCAAATCCATGCGAAACAAATGATTTAGTTTCACATACTTGCGATATAATTGATATAGCTTCAAATGCAGGCGAAACAAACGAGTTAGCTTCAAATTTGTGCGAAACGCATGGTTTAGCTTCAAATCCATGCGAACCACATGATTTAGTTTCAAATCAATGTGAAGTAGAAGGCTTAGCTTCAAATCCATGCGAAACACATGATTTAGTTTCAAATCAATGCGAATCAGAAGGCTTAGCTTCAAAACCATGCGAAACAAATGATTCAGTTCCACATACTTGCGATATAAATGATATAGCTTCAAATGCAGGCGAAACAAACGAGTTAGCTTCAAATCCAAGCGAAACACATGATTTACCTTCAAATTAATGCGAAGTAGAAGGCTTATCCTCAAAGCCATGCTACACAAATCGTTTAGCATCAAATACTTGCGATAAAATTGATAAAGCTTCAAATCCAGGCGAAATGAACGAGTTAGCTTCAAATCCAAGCGAAACACATGATTTGGTTTCAAATCAATGCGATGTAGAAGGCTTAGCTTCAAATCCATGCGAAACAAATGATTTAGATTCAAATATTTGCGACATAAATGATATAGCTTCAAATGCAGGCGAAACAAACGAGTTAGCTTCAAATCCAAGCGAAACACATGCTTTACCTTCAAATTAATGCGAAGTAGAAGGCTTATCCTCAAAGCCATGCGACACAAATGATTTAGCTTCAAATACTTGCGATATAATTAATATAGCTTCAAATGCAGGCGAAACAAACGAGTTAGCTTCAAATCTGTGCGAAACACATGATTTAGTGTCAAATCAATGCCAAGTAGAAGCCTTAGCTTCAACTCCATGCGAAACAAATGATTTAGCTTCACAGACTTGCGATATAAATGATATAGCTTCAAATAAGGGCGAAACAAACGAGTCAGCTTCAAATCTGTGCGAAACACTTGATTTAGCTTCCAATCACTGCGAAGTTGATAGCTTAGCTTCAAATCCATGCGAAATATTTGAGTTACCTTCATCTACTTGAGATATAATTGAAGTAGCTTCAAATGCAGGCGAAACAAACGAGTTAGCTTCAAATCCAAGCGAAACACATGATTTAGTTCCAAATCAATGCAAAGTAGAAGGCTTAGCTTCAAATCCAAGCGAAAACATGATTTACCTTCAAATTAATGCAAAGTGGAAGGCTTATCTGCAAAGCCATGCGACACAAATGATTTAGCTTTAAATACTTGCGATATAAATGATATAGCATCAAATGCAGGCGAAACAAACGAGTTAGCTTCAAATCTGTGCGAAACACATGGTTTAGCTTCAAATTCATGCGAAACACATGGTTTAGCTTCATATTCTTGCGAAACAAATGGTTTAGGTTCAGATACTTGCGATATAAATGATATAGCTTCAAATGCAGGCGAAACAAACGAGTTAGCTTCAAATCCAAGCGAAACACATGATTTAGGTCCAAATCAATGCAAAGTAGAAGGCTTAGCTTCAAATCCAAGCGAAAACATGATTTACCTTCAAATTAATGCAAAGTGGAAGGCTTATCTGCAAAGCCATGCGACACAAATGATTTAGCTTTAAATACTTGCGATATAAATGATATAGCATCAAATGCAGGCGAAACAAACGAGTTAGCTTCAAATCTGTGCGAAACACATGGTTTAGCTTCAAATCCATGCGAACCACATGATTTAGTTTCAAATCAATGTGAAGTAGAAGGCTTAGCTTCAAATCCATGCGAAACACATGATTTAGTTTCAAATCAATGCGAAGCAGAAGGCTTAGCTTCAAATCAATGCGAAGCAGACGACTTAGCTTCAAATCCATGCGAAACAAATGATTTAGTTTCACATACTTGCGATATAAATGATATAGCTTCAAATGCAGGCGAAACAAACGAGTTAGCTTCAAATCCAAGCGAAATACATGATTTACCTTCAAATTAATGCGAAGTAGAAGGCTTATCCTCAAAGCCATGCGACACAAATGAATTAGCTTCAAATACTTGCGATATAATTGATATAGCTTCAAATGCATGCGAAGCAAACGAGTTAGCTTCAAATCCAAGTGAAACACATGATTTAGTTCCAAATCAATGCGAAGTAGAAGGCTTAGCTTCAAATCCAAGCGAAACACATGATATTCCTTCAAATTAATGCAAAGTGGAAGGCTTATATTCAAAGCCATGCAACACAAACGATTTAGCTTCAAATACTTGCGATATAATTGATATAGCATCAAATGCAGGCGAAACAAACCAGGTAGCTTCAATTCCCTGCGAAACACATGATTTAGCTTATAATTCATGCGGCACAGATTATTTAGCTTCACATACTTGCGATTGAATGATATAGCTTCAAATGCAGTCGAAACAAACGAGTTCGCTTCAAATTCAAGCGAAACACATGATTTACCTTCAAATTAATGCAAAGTAGAAGGCTTATCTTCCAAGCCATGCGACATAAATGATTTAGCTTCAAATACTTGCGATATAATTGATATAGCTTCAAATGCAGGCTAAACATACGAGTTAGCTTCAAATCTGTGCGAAACACATGGTTTAGCTTCAAATCCATGCGAACCACATGATTTAGTTTCAAATCAATGTGAAGTAGAAGTCTTAGCTTCAAATCCATGCGAAACACATGATTTAGTTTCAAATCAATGCGAAGCAGAAGGCTTAGCTTCAAATCAATGCGAAGCAAAAGGCTTAGCTTCAAATCCATGCGAAACAAATGATTTAGTTTCACATACTTGCGATATAAATGATATAGCTTCAAATGCAGGCGAAACAAACGAGTTAGCTTCAAATCCAAGCGAAATACATGATTTACCTTCAAATTAATGCGAAGTAGAAGGCTTATCCTCAAAGCCATGCGACACAAATGATTTAGCTTCAAATACTTGCGATATAATTGATATAGCATCAAATGCAGGCGAAACAAACGAGTTAGCTTCAAATCTGTGCGAAACACATGATTTAGCTTCAAATCAATGCGAAGTAGAAGGCTTAGCTTCAAAGCCATGCGACACAAATGATTTAGCTTTAAATACTTGCGATATAAATGATATAGCATCAAATGCAGGCGAAACAAACGAGTTAGCTTCAAATCTGTGCGAAACACATGATTTAGTTTCAAATCAATGCGAAGTAGTAGACATATCTTCATATCCATGCGAAACAAATGATTTAGCTTCACATACTAGCGATATAAATGATATAGCCTCAAATGCAGGCGAAACAAACGAGTTAGCTTCAAATCCAGGCGAAATACATGATTTACCTTCAAATTAATGCGAATTAGAAGGCTTATCCTCAAAGCCATGCGACACAAATGATTCTGCTTCAAATACTTGCGATATGATTGATTTAGCTTCAAATGCAGGCGAAGCAAACGAGTTAGCTTCAAATCCAAGCGAAACACATGGTTTAGTTTCAAATCAATGCGAATTAGAAGGCTTATCCTCAAAGCCAGGCGACAGAAATCGTTTAGCTTCAAATACTTGCGATATAATTGATAAAGCTTCAAATGCAGGCGAAACGAACGAGTTAGCTTCAAATTCAAGCGAAACAGATGATTTAGTTTCAAATCAATGCAAAGTAGAAGGCTTAGCTACAAATCCATGCGACACAAATGATTTAGCTTCAAATACTTGCGATAGAAGTGATATAGCTTCAATGCAGGCGAAACAAACGAGTTAGCTTCAAAGCCATGCAACACAAATGATTTAGCTTCAAATACTTGCGATATAATTGATATAGCTTCAAATGCAGGCGAAACATCGAGTTAACTTCAAAGCCATGCGAAACAAATGATTTAGCTTCACATACTAGCGATATAAATGATATAGCCTCAAATGCAGGCGAAACAAACAAGTTAGCTTCAAATCCAAGCGAAACACATGGTTTATTTTCAAATCAATGCGAAGTAGAAGGCTTATCCTCAAAGCCATGCGAAACACATGATTTAGTTTCAAATCAATGCGAAGCAGAAGGCTTAGCTTCAAATCAATGCGAAGCAGAAGACTTAGCTTCAAATCCATGCGAAACAAATGATTTAGTTTCACATACTTGCGATATAAATGATATAGCTTCAAATGCAGGCGAAACAAACGAGTTAGCTTCAAATCCAAGCGAAATACATGATTTACCTTCAAATTAATGCGAAGTAGAAGGCTTATCCTCAAAGCCATGCGACACAAATGAATTAGCTTCAAATACTTGCGATATAATTGATATAGCTTCAAATGCATGCGAAGCAAACGAGTTAGCTTCAAATCCAAGTGAAACACGTGATTTAGTTCCAAATCAATGCGAAGTAGAAGGCTTAGCTTCAAATCCAAGCGAAACACATGATTTTCCTTCAAATTAATGCAAAGTGGAAGGCTTATATTCAAAGCCATGCAACACAAACGATTTAGCTTCAAATACTTGCGATATAATTGATATAGCATCAAATGCAGGCGAAACAAACCAGGTAGCTTCAATTCCATGCGAAACACATGATTTAGCTTAAAATTCATGCGGCACAGATTATTTAGCTTCACATACTTGCGATTGAATGATATAGCTTCAAATGCAGTCGAAACAAACGAGTTCGCTTCAAATTCAAGCGAAACACATGATTTACCTTCAAATTAATGCAAAGTAGAAGGCTTATCTTCCAAGCCATGCGACATAAATGATTTAGCTTCAAATACTTGCGATATAATTGATATAGCTTCAAATGCAGGCTAAACATACGAGTTAGCTTCAAATCTGTGCGAAACACATGGTTTAGCTTCAAATCCATGCGAACCACATGATTTAGTTTCAAATCAATGTGAAGTAGAAGTCTTAGCTTCAAATCCATGCGAAACACATGATTTAGTTTCAAATCAATGCGAAGCAGAAGGCTTAGCTTCAAATCAATGCGAAGCAAAAGGCTTAGCTTCAAATCCATGCGAAACAAATGATTTAGTTTCACATACTTGCGATATAAATGATATAGCTTCAAATGCAGGCGAAACAAACGAGTTAGCTTCAAATCCAAGCGAAATACATGATTTACCTTCAAATTAATGCGAAGTAGAAGGCTTATCCTCAAAGCCATGCGACACAAATGATTTAGCTTCAAATACTTGCGATATAATTGATATAGCATCAAATGCAGGCGAAACAAACGAGTTAGCTTCAAATCAATGCGAAGTAGAAGGCTTAGCTTCAAAGCCATGCGACACAAATGATTTAGCTTTAAATACTTGCGATATAAATGATATAGCATCAAATGCAGGCGAAACAAACGAGTTAGCTTCAAATCTGTGCGAAACACATGATTTAGTTTCAAATCAATGCGAAGTAGTAGACATATCTTCATATCCATGCGAAACAAATGATTTAGCTTCACATACTAGCGATATAAATGATATAGCCTCAAATGCAGGCGAAACAAACGAGTTAGCTTCAAATCCAGGCGAAATACATGATTTACCTTCAAATTAATGCGAATTAGAAGGCTTATCCTCAAAGCCATGCGACACAAATGATTCTGCTTCAAATACTTGCGATATGATTGATTTAGCTTCAAATGCAGGCGAAGCAAACGAGTTAGCTTCAAATCCAAGCGAAACACATGGTTTAGTTTCAAATCAATGCGAATTAGAAGGCTTATCCTCAAAGCCAGGCGACAGAAATCGTTTAGCTTCAAATACTTGCGATATAATTGATAAAGCTTCAAATGCAGGCGAAACGAACGAGTTAGCTTCAAATCCAAGCGAAACAGATGATTTAGTTTCAAATCAATGCAAAGTAGAAGGCTTAGCTTCAAATCCATGCGACACAAATGATTTAGCTTCAAATACTTGCGATAGAAGTGATATAGCTTCAATGCAGGCGAAACAAACGAGTTAGCTTCAAAGCCATGCAACACAAATGATTTAGCTTCAAATACTTGCGATATAATTGATATAGCTTCAAATGCAGGCGAAGCAAACGAGTTAGCTTAAAATCTGTGCGAAACACATGACTTAGCTTCAAATTCATGCGAAACACATGGTTTAGCTTCATATTCTTGCGAAACAAATGGTTTAGATTCAGGTACTTGTGATAAACATGATTTAGCTTCAAATGCAGGCGAAACATCGAGTTAGTTTCACATCCATGCGAAACACATGAGTTAGCTTCAAATCCATGCGAAAAACATGATTTAGTTTCAAATCAATGCGAAGTAGTAGACATAGCATCAAATCCAAGCGAAACACATGACTTACCTTCAAATTAATGCGAAGTAGAAGGCTTATCCTCAAAGCCATGCGACACAAATGATTCTGCTTCAAATAGTTGCTATATGATTGATTTAGCTTCAAATGCATGCGAATCAAACAACTTAGCTACAGATCCAAGCGAAACACATGATTTAGTTCCAAATCAATGCGAAGTCGAAGGCTTAGCTTCAAATCCATGCGACACAAATGATTTAGCTTCAAATGCTTGCGATAGATTTGATATAGCTTCAATGCAGGCGAAACAAACGAGTTAGCTTCAAAGCCATGCGAAACAAATGATTTAGCTTCACATACTAGCGATATAAATGATATAGCCTCAAATGCAGGCGAAACAAACAAGTTAGCTTCAAATCCAAGCGAAACACATGGTTTATTTTCAAATCAATGCGAAGTAGAAGGCTTATCCTCAAAGCCATGCGAAACAAATCGTTTAGCTTCAAATACTTGCGATATAATAGATAAAGCTTCAAATGCAGGCAAAACAAACGAGTTAGCTTCAGATCCATTCGGAACACAAGATTTAGCTTCAAATCAATGCGAACTACATGGTTTAGCTTCATATACTTGCGAAACAAGTGGTTTAGCTTCAGATACTTGTGATAAACATGATTTAGCTTCAACTGCATGCGAAACAAACGAGTTAGTTTAAAATCCATGCGAAACACACGATTTAGCTTCAAATCAATGCGAAGTAGAAGGCTTAGCTTCAAATCGATGCCATGCGAATGATTTAGCTTCAAATACCTGCGATAGAAGTGATATAGCTTCAAATGCAGGCGAAACAAACGAGTTAGCTTCAAGTCTATGCGAAACACATGATTTAGCTTCAAATTCATGCGAAACACGTGGTTTAGCTTCATATGCTTGCGAAACAAGTGGTTTAGCTTCAGATACTTGTGATAAACATGATTTAGCTTCAAATGCAGGCGAAACAAACGAGTTAGTTTCAAATCCATGGGAAACACATGATTTAGCTTCAAATCCAAGCGAAACACATGGTTTAGCTTCATATTCTTGCGAAACAAATGGTTTAGCTTCATATACTTGAGATAAATATGATTTAGCTTCAACTGCATGCGAAACAAACTAGTTAGTTTACAATCCAAGAGAAACACACGATTTAGCTTCAAATCAATGCGAAGTAGAAGGCTTAGCTTCAAATCGATGCCATACGAATGATTTAGCTTCAAATACCTGCGATAGTAGTGATATAGCTTCAAATGCAGGCGAAACAAACGAGTTAGCTTCAAGTCTATGCGAAAGACATGATTTAGATTAAAATTCATACGAAACAAATGATTTAGCTTCAAATACTTGCGATATAAACGATATACCTTCAAATGCAGGCAAAACAAACGAGTTAGCTTCAAATCCATGCGGAACACACGATTTAGCTTCAAATCAATGCGAAGCACATGGTTTAGCTTCATGTTGTTGCGAAACAAGTGGTTTATCTTCAGATACTTGTGATAAACATGATTTAGCTTCAACTGCAGTCGCAACAAACGAGTTAGTTTCAAATCCATGCGAAACACATGATTTAGCTTCAAATCCAAGCGAAACACATGGTTTAGCTTCATATTCTTGCGAAACAAATGGTTTAGCTTCATATACTTGTGATAAACATGATTTAGCTTCAACCGCATGCGAAACAAACGGGTTAGCTTTAAAACCAAGCGAGACACATGAATTAGCTTCAAATCAATGCGAAGTAGATGGCTTAGCTTCTTATCCATGCGAAACAAATGACTTAGCTTCAAATACTTGCGAATATAAGTGATAAGCTTCAAATGCATGCGAAACAAACGAGTTAGCATCAAATCCATGCGAAACACATGATTTAGCTAAAAATCAATGCGAAGTAGAAGGCGTAGCTTCAAATCCATGCGGAACAAATGATTTAGCTTCAAATACTTGCGATATAAATGATATAGCTTCAAATGCAGGCGATACAAACGAGTTACCTTCAAATCCAAGCGAAACACATGATTTACCTTCAAGTTAATGCAAAGTGGAAGGCTTATCTTCAAAGCCATGCGACACAAATGATTTAGTTTCAAATTCATGCGAAACACATGGTTTAGCTTCAAATCCATTCGCAACACATGATTTAGTTTCAAATCAATGCGAAGCAGAAGGCTTAGCTTCAAATCCATGCGAAACAAATGATTTAGTTTCACATACTTGCGATATAAATGATATAGCTTAAAATGCAGGCGATACAAACGAGTTAGCTTCAAATCCAAGCGAAACACATGATTTACCTTCAAATTAATGCGAAGTAGAAGGCTTATCCTCAAAGCCATACGACACAAATGATTTAGCTTCAAATTCCTTCGATATAATTGATATAGCTTCAAATCAATGCGAAACAAACGAGTTAGCTTCAAATCCAAGCGGAACACATGATCTAGCTTCAAATCAATGCGAAGTAGATAGCTTAGCTTCGAATACATGCGAATCAAATGATTTAGCTTCAAATGCTTGTCATATAAATGATATAGCCTCAAATGCAGGCCGAACAAACGAGTTAGCTTCAAATCCAAGCGAAACGTATGATTTAGCTTCAAATCAATGTGAAGTAGAAGGCTTAGCTTAAAAACTATGTGAATCAAATGTTTTCGCTTCAAATGCTTGTGATATACTTGATTTAGCTTCAACTGCATGCCAAACAAACGAGTTAGTTTCAAATCCAAGAGAAACACATGATTTAGCTTCAAGTCAGTGAGAAGTAGGAGGCTTAGCTTCAAATCCAAGCGAATCAAATTGTTTAGCTTCAAATACTTGTGAAATACATGATTATCCTTTAACTGCATGCGAAACAAACGAGTTAGCTTCAAATCCATGCGAAACACATGATTTAGCTTCAAATCAATGCGAAGTAGATGGCTTAGCTTTAAATCCAAGCGAAACACATGATTTAGCTTAAAATCAATGCGAAGTAGAAAGGTTAGCTTCAAATCCATGCGAATCAAATGATTTAGCTTAAAATCAATTCGAAGTAGAAAGCTTAGCTACAAATCAATGCGAAACAACTGATTTGGCTTCAAATACTTGCGAATATAAGTGATGTAGCTTCAAATGGAGGCGAATCAAACGAGTTAGCTTCAAATCCATGCGAAACACATCATTTAGTTTTAAATCAATGCGAAGTAGAAGGCTTAGCTTCAAATCAGTGCGAAACAAATGACTTAGCATCAAATACTTGCGATACAAGTGATAAAGCTTCAAATGCAGGCGAAACAAACGATTTATCTTCAGATACTGGCGATGTAAGTGATATAGCATCAAATGCGGGGGAAAAGAACGAGTTATCATCAAATCCATGCGAAACACATTATTTAGTTTCAAAACGAAAGATTTAGCTTCAAATCCATGCGAAACACATGATTTAGTTTCAAATCAATGCAAAGTAGAAGGCTTAGCTTCAAATCCATGCGAAACAAATGATTTAGATTCAAATACTTGCGATATAAATGATATAACTTCAAATGCAGGCAAAACAAACGAGTTAGCTTCAAATCCATGCAAAAAACATGACTAACTTCAAATCAATGCGATATAGAAGGTCTAGCTCCAAAACCATGCGAAACACATGACTTAGCATCAGATACTTGCGATATAAGTGATATAGCTTCAAATGCAGGCGAAACAAACGAGTTACCATCAAATCCAAGCGAAACACATGATTTACCTTCAAATTAATGCAAAGTAGAAGGCTTATCTTCAAAGCCATGCGACACAAATGATTTAGCTTCAAATACTTGCGATATAATTGATATAGCTTCAAATGCAGGCGAAACAAATGACTCAGTTCCACATACTTGCGATATAAATGATATAGCTTCAAATGCAGGCGAAACAAACGAGTTAGCTTCAAATCCAAGCGAAACACATGATTTAGTTCCAAATCAATGCAAAGTAGAAGGCTTAGCTTCAAATCCAAGCGAAAACATGATTTACCTTCAAATTAATGCAAAGTGGAAGGCTTATCTGCAAAGCCATGCGACACAAATGATTTAGCTTTAAATACTTGCGATATAAATGATATAGCATCAAATGCAGGCGAAACAAACGAGTTAGCTTCAAATCTGTGCGAAACACATGGTTTAGCTTCAAATCCATGCGAACCACATGATTTAGTTTCAAATCAATGTGAAGTAGAAGGCTTAGCTTCAAATCCATGCGAAACACATGATTTAGTTTCAAATCAATGCGAAGCAGAAGGCTTAGCTTCAAATCAATGCGAAGCAGACGACTTAGCTTCAAATCCATGCGAAACAAATGATTTAGTTTCACATACTTGCGATATAAATGATATAGCTTCAAATGCAGGCGAAACAAACGAGTTAGCTTCAAATCCAAGCGAAATACATGATTTACCTTCAAATTAATGCGAAGTAGAAGGCTTATCCTCAAAGCCATGCGACACAAATGAATTAGCTTCAAATACTTGCGATATAATTGATATAGCTTCAAATGCATGCGAAGCAAACGAGTTAGCTTCAAATCCAAGTGAAACACATGATTTAGTTCCAAATCAATGCGAAGTAGAAGGCTTAGCTTCAAATCCAAGCGAAACACATGATTTTCCTTCAAATTAATGCAAAGTGGAAGGCTTATATTCAAAGCCATGCAACACAAACGATTTAGCTTCAAATACTTGCGATATAATTGATATAGCATCAAATGCAGGCGAAACAAACCAGGTAGCTTCAATTCCCTGCGAAACACATGATTTAGCTTAAAATTCATGCGGCACAGATTATTTAGCTTCACATACTTGCGATTGAATGATATAGCTTCAAATGCAGTCGAAACAAACGAGTTCGCTTCAAATTCAAGCGAAACACATGATTTACCTTCAAATTAATGCAAAGTAGAAGGCTTATCTTCCAAGCCATGCGACATAAATGATTTAGCTTCAAATACTTGCGATATAATTGATATAGCTTCAAATGCAGGCTAAACATACGAGTTAGCTTCAAATCTGTGCGAAACACATGGTTTAGCTTCAAATCCATGCGAACCACATGATTTAGTTTCAAATCAATGTGAAGTAGAAGTCTTAGCTTCAAATCCATGCGAAACACATGATTTAGTTTCAAATCAATGCGAAGCAGAAGGCTTAGCTTCAAATCAATGCGAAGCAAAAGGCTTAGCTTCAAATCCATGCGAAACAAATGATTTAGTTTCACATACTTGCGATATAAATGATATAGCTTCAAATGCAGGCGAAACAAACGAGTTAGCTTCAAATCCAAGCGAAATACATGATTTACCTTCAAATTAATGCGAAGTAGAAGGCTTATCCTCAAAGCCATGCGACACAAATGATTTAGCTTCAAATACTTGCGATATAATTGATATAGCATCAAATGCAGGCGAAACAAACGAGTTAGCTTCAAATCTGTGCGAAACACATGATTTAGCTTCAAATCAATGCGAAGTAGAAGGCTTAGCTTCAAAGCCATGCGACACAAATGATTTAGCTTTAAATACTTGCGATATAAATGATATAGCATCAAATGCAGGCGAAACAAACGAGTTAGCTTCAAATCTGTGCGAAACACATGATTTAGTTTCAAATCAATGCGAAGTAGTAGACATATCTTCATATCCATGCGAAACAAATGATTTAGCTTCACATACTAGCGATATAAATGATATAGCCTCAAATGCAGGCGAAACAAACGAGTTAGCTTCAAATCCAGGCGAAATACATGATTTACCTTCAAATTAATGCGAATTAGAAGGCTTATCCTCAAAGCCATGCGACACAAATGATTCTGCTTCAAATACTTGCGATATGATTGATTTAGCTTCAAATGCAGGCGAAGCAAACGAGTTAGCTTCAAATCCAAGCGAAACACATGGTTTAGTTTCAAATCAATGCGAATTAGAAGGCTCATCCTCAAAGCCAGGCGACAGAAATCGTTTAGCTTCAAATACTTGCGATATAATTGATAAAGCTTCAAATGCTGGCGAAACGAACGAGTTAGCTTCAAATCCAAGCGAAACAGATGATTTAGTTTCAAATCAATGCAAAGTAGAAGGCTTAGCTTCAAATCCATGCGACACAAATGATTTAGCTTCAAATACTTGCGATAGAAGTGATATAGCTTCAATGCAGGCGAAACAAACGAGTTAGCTTCAAAGCCATGCAACACAAATGATTTAGCTTCAAATACTTGCGATATAATTGATATAGCTTCAAATGCATGCGTAACAAACGAGTTGGCTTCAAATCTGTGCGAAATACATGATTTAGCTTCAAATTCATGCGAAACACATGGTTTAGCTTCATATTCTTGCGAAACAAATGGTTTAGATTCAGATAATTGTGATAAACATGATTTAGGTTCAAATGTAGGCGAAACAAACGAGTTACCTTCAAATCCAAGCGAAACACATGATTTAGCTTCAAATCAATGCGAAGTAGGTGGCTTAGTTTCATATCCATGCGAAACAAATGACTTAGCTTCAAATACTTGCGAATATAAGTGATACTGCTTTAAATGCATGCGAAACAAACGAGTTAGCATCAAATCCATGCGAAACACATGATTTAGCTAAAAATCAATGCGAAGTAGAAGGCGTAGCCTCAAACTCATGCGGAACAAATGATTTAGCTTCAAATACTTGCGATATAAGTGATATAGATTCAACTGCAGGCGAAACAAACGAGTTAGCTTCAAATCCAAGCGAAACACATGATTTAGTTTCAAATCAATGCGAAGTAGATGGCTTAGCTTCATATCCATGCGAAACAAATGACTTAGCTTCAAATACTTGCGAATATAAGTGATACAGCATCAAATGCCATGCGAAACAAACGAGTTAGCATCAAATCCATGCGACACACATGATTTAGCTAGAACTCAATGCAAAGTAGAAGGCTTATCCTCAAAGCCATGCGACACAAATGATTTAGCTTCAAATACTTGCGATATAATTAATATAGCTTCAAATGCAGGCGAAACAAACGAGTTAGCATCAAATCCATGCGACACACATGATTTAGCTAGAACTCAATGCAAAGTAGAAGGCTTATCCTCAAAGCCATGCAACACAAATGATTTAGCTTCAAATACTTGCGATATAATTGATATAGCTTCAAATGCAGGCGAAACATCGAGTTAACTTCAAAGCCATGCGAAACAAATGATTTAGCTTCACATACTAGCGATATAAATGATATAGCCTCAAATGCAGGCGAAACAAACAAGTTAGCTTCAAATCCAAGCGAAACACATGGTTTATTTTCAAATCAATGCGAAGTAGAAGGCTTATCCTCAAAGCCATGCGAAACACATGATTTAGTTTCAAATCAATGCGAAGCAGAAGGCTTAGCTTCAAATCAATGCGAAGCAGAAGACTTAGCTTCAAATCCATGCGAAACAAATGATTTAGTTTCACATACTTGCGATATAAATGATATAGCTTCAAATGCAGGCGAAACAAACGAGTTAGCTTCAAATCCAAGCGAAATACATGATTTACCTTCAAATTAATGCGAAGTAGAAGGCTTATCCTCAAAGCCATGCGACACAAATGAATTAGCTTCAAATACTTGCGATATAATTGATATAGCTTCAAATGCATGCGAAGCAAACGAGTTAGCTTCAAATCCAAGTGAAACACGTGATTTAGTTCCAAATCAATGCGAAGTAGAAGGCTTAGCTTCAAATCCAAGCGAAACACATGATTTTCCTTCAAATTAATGCAAAGTGGAAGGCTTATATTCAAAGCCATGCAACACAAACGATTTAGCTTCAAATACTTGCGATATAATTGATATAGCATCAAATGCAGGCGAAACAAACCAGGTAGCTTCAATTCCATGCGAAACACATGATTTAGCTTAAAATTCATGCGGCACAGATTATTTAGCTTCACATACTTGCGATTGAATGATATAGCTTCAAATGCAGTCGAAACAAACGAGTTCGCTTCAAATTCAAGCGAAACACATGATTTACCTTCAAATTAATGCAAAGTAGAAGGCTTATCTTCCAAGCCATGCGACATAAATGATTTAGCTTCAAATACTTGCGATATAATTGATATAGCTTCAAATGCAGGCTAAACATACGAGTTAGCTTCAAATCTGTGCGAAACACATGGTTTAGCTTCAAATCCATGCGAACCACATGATTTAGTTTCAAATCAATGTGAAGTAGAAGTCTTAGCTTCAAATCCATGCGAAACACATGATTTAGTTTCAAATCAATGCGAAGCAGAAGGCTTAGCTTCAAATCAATGCGAAGCAAAAGGCTTAGCTTCAAATCCATGCGAAACAAATGATTTAGTTTCACATACTTGCGATATAAATGATATAGCTTCAAATGCAGGCGAAACAAACGAGTTAGCTTCAAATCCAAGCGAAATACATGATTTACCTTCAAATTAATGCGAAGTAGAAGGCTTATCCTCAAAGCCATGCGACACAAATGATTTAGCTTCAAATACTTGCGATATAATTGATATAGCATCAAATGCAGGCGAAACAAACGAGTTAGCTTCAAATCTGTGCGAAACACATGATTTAGCTTCAAATCAATGCGAAGTAGAAGGCTTAGCTTCAAAGCCATGCGACACAAATGATTTAGCTTTAAATACTTGCGATATAAATGATATAGCATCAAATGCAGGCGAAACAAACGAGTTAGCTTCAAATCTGTGCGAAACACATGATTTAGTTTCAAATCAAAGCGAAGTAGTAGACATATCTTCATATCCATGCGAAACAAATGATTTAGCTTCACATACTAGCGATATAAATGATATAGCCTCAAATGCAGGCGAAACAAACGAGTTAGCTTCAAATCCAGGCGAAATACATGATTTACCTTCAAATTAATGCGAATTAGAAGGCTTATCCTCAAAGCCATGCGACACAAATGATTCTGCTTCAAATACTTGCGATATGATTGATTTAGCTTCAAATGCAGGCGAAGCAAACGAGTTAGCTTCAAATCCAAGCGAAACACATGGTTTAGTTTCAAATCAATGCGAATTAGAAGGCTTATCCTCAAAGCCAGGCGACAGAAAGCGTTTAGCTTCAAATACTTGCGATATAATTGATAAAGCTTCAAATGCAGGCGAAACGAACGAGTTAGCTTCAAATCCAAGCGAAACAGATGATTTAGTTTCAAATCAATGCAAAGTAGAAGGCTTAGCTTCAAATCCATGCGACACAAATGATTTAGCTTCAAATACTTGCGATAGAAGTGATATAGCTTCAATGCAGGCGAAACAAACGAGTTAGCTTCAAAGCCATGCAACACAAATGATTTAGCTTCTAATACTTGCGATATAATTGATATAGCTTCAAATGCAGGCGAAACAAACGAGTTAGCTTAAAATCTGTGCGAAACACATGACTTAGCTTCAAATTCATGCGAAACACATGGTTTAGCTTCATATTCTTGCGAAACAAATGGTTTAGATTCAGGTACTTGTGATAAACATGATTTAGCTTCAAATGCAGGCGAAACATCGAGTTAGTTTCACATCCATGCGAAACACATGAGTTAGCTTCAAATCCATGCGAAAAACATGATTTAGTTTCAAATCAATGCGAAGTAGTAGACATAGCATCAAATCCAAGCGAAACACATGACTTACCTTCAAATTAATGCGAAGTAGAAGGCTTATCCTCAAAGCCATGCGACACAAATGATTCTGCTTCAAATAGTTGCTATATGATTGATTTAGCTTCAAATGCATGCGAATCAAACAACTTAGCTACAGATCCAAGCGAAACACATGATTTAGTTCCAAATCAATGCGAAGTCGAAGGCTTAGCTTCAAATCCATGCGACACAAATGATTTAGCTTCAAATGCTTGCGATAGATTTGATATAGCTTCAATGCAGGCGAAACAAACGAGCTAGCTTCAAAGCCATGCGAAACAAATGATTTAGCTTCACATACTAGCGATATAAATGATATAGCCTCAAATGCAGGCGAAACAAACAAGTTAGCTTCAAATCCAAGCGAAACACATGGTTTATTTTCAAATCAATGCGAAGTAGAAGGCTTATCCTCAAAGCCATGCGAAACAAATCGTTTAGCTTCAAATACTTGCGATATAATTGATAAAGCTTCAAATGCAGGCAAAACAAACGAGTTAGCTTCAGATCCATTCGGAACACAAGATTTAGCTTCAAATCAATGCGAACTACATGGTTTAGCTTCATATACTTGCGAAACAAGTGGTTTAGCTTCAGATACTTGTGATAAACATGATTTAGCTTCAACTGCATGCGAAACAAACGAGTTAGTTTAAAATCCATGCGAAACACACGATTTAGCTTCAAATCAATGCGAAGTAGAAGGCTTAGCTTCAAATCGATGCCATACGAATGATTTAGCTTCAAATACCTGTGATAGAAGTGATATAGCTTCAAATGCAGGCGAAACAAACGAGTTAGCTTCAAGTCTATGCGAAACACATGATTTAGATTAAAATTCATACGAAACAAATGATTTAGCTTCAAATACTTGCGATATAAACGATATACCTTCAAATGCAGGCAAAACAAACGAGTTAGCTTCAAATCCATGCGGAACACACGATTTAGCTTCAAATCAATGCGAAGCACATGGTTTAGCTTCATGTTGTTGCGAAACAAGTGGTTTATCTTCAGATACTTGTGATAAACATGATTTAGCTTCAACTGCAGTCGCAACAAACGAGTTAGTTTCAAATCCATGCGAAACACATGATTTAGCTTCAAATCCAAGCGAAACACATGGTTTAGCTTCATATTCTTGCGAAACAAATGGTTTAGCTTCATATACTTGTGATAAACATGATTTAGCTTCAACCGCATGCGAAACAAACGGGTTAGCTTTAAAACCAAGCGAGACACATGAATTAGCTTCAAATCAATGCGAAGTAGATGGCTTAGCTTCTTATCCATGCGAAACAAATGACTTAGCTTCAAATACTTGCGAATATAAGTGATAAGCTTCAAATGCATGCGAAACAAACGAGTTAGCATCAAATCCATGCGAAACACATGATTTAGCTAAAAATCAATGCGAAGTAGAAGGCGTAGCTTCAAATCCATGCGGAACAAATGATTTAGCTTCAAATACTTGCGATATAAATGATATAGCTTCAAATGCAGGCGATACAAACGAGTTACCTTCAAATCCAAGCGAAACACATGATTTACCTTCAAGTTAATGCAAAGTGGAAGGCTTATCTTCAAAGCCATGCGACACAAATGATTTAGTTTCAAATTCATGCGAAACAGATGGTTTAGCTTCAAATCCATTCGCAACACATGATTTAGTTTCAAATCAATGCGATGCAGAAGGCTTAGCTTCAAATCCATGCGAAACAAATGATTTAGTTTCACATACTTGCGATATAAATGATATAGCTTAAAATGCAGGCGATACAAACGAGTTAGCTTCAAATCCAAGCGAAACACATGATTTACCTTCAAATTAATGCGAAGTAGAAGGCTTATCCTCAAAGCCATACGACACAAATGATTTAGCTTCAAATTCCTTCGATATAACTGATATAGCTTCAAATCAATGCGAAACAAACGAGTTAGCTTCAAATCCAAGCGGAACACATGATCTAGCTTCAAATCAATGCGAAGTAGATAGCTTAGCTTCGAATACATGCGAATCAAATGATTTAGCTTCAAATGCTTGTCATATAAATGATATAGCCTCAAATGCAGGCCGAACAAACGAGTTAGCTTCAAATCCAAGCGAAACGTATGATTTAGCTTCAAATCAATGTGAAGTAGAAGGCTTAGCTTAAAAACTATGTGAATCAAATGTTTTCGCTTCAAATGCTTGTGATATACTTGATTTAGCTTCAACTGCATGCCAAACAAACGAGTTAGTTTCAAATCCAAGAGAAACACATGATTTAGCTTCAAGTCAGTGAGAAGTAGGAGGCTTAGCTTCAAATCCAAGCGAATCAAATTGTTTAGCTTCAAATACTTGTGAAATACATGATTATCCTTTAACTGCATGCGAAACAAACGAGTTAGCTTCAAATCCATGCGAAACACATGATTTAGCTTCAAATCAATGCGAAGTAGATGGCTTAGCTTTAAATCCAAGCGAAACACATGATTTAGCTTAAAATCAATGCGAAGTAGAAAGGTTAGCTTCAAATCCATGCGAATCAAATGATTTAGCTTAAAATCAATTCGAAGTAGAAAGCTTAGCTACAAATCAATGCGAAACAACTGATTTGGCTTCAAATACTTGCGAATATAAGTGATGTAGCTTCAAATGGAGGCGAATCAAACGAGTTAGCTTCAAATCCATGCGAAACACATGATTTAGTTTTAAATCAATGCGAAGTAGAAGGCTTAGCTTCAAATCAGTGCGAAACAAATGACTTAGCATCAAATACTTGCGATACAAGTGATAAAGCTTCAAATGCAGGCGAAACAAACGATTTATCTTCAGATACTGGCGATGTAAGTGATATAGCATCAAATGCGGGGGAAAAGAACGAGTTATCATCAAATCCATGCGAAACACATTATTTAGTTTCAAAACGAAAGATTTAGCTTCAAATCCATGCGAAACACATGATTTAGTTTCAAATCAATGCAAAGTAGAAGGCTTAGCTTCAAATCCATGCGAAACAAATGATTTAGATTCAAATACTTGCGATATAAATGATATAACTTCAAATGCAGGCAAAACAAACGAGTTAGCTTCAAATCCATGCAAAAAACATGACTAACTTCAAATCAATGCGATATAGAAGGTCTAGCTCCAAAACCATGCGAAACACATGACTTAGCATCAGATACTTGCGATATAAGTGATATAGCTTCAAATGCAGGCGAAACAAACGAGTTACCATCAAATCCAAGCGAAACACATGATTTACCTTCAAATTAATGCAAAGTAGAAGGCTTATCTTCAAAGCCATGCGACACAAATGATTTAGCTTCAAATACTTGCGATATAATTGATATAGCTTCAAATGCAGGCGAAACAAACGAGTTAGCTTCAAATCTGTGCGAAACACATGATTTAGCTTCGAATCAATGCGAAGTAGAAGGCTTAGCTTCAATGCCATGCAACACAAATGATTTAGCTTCAAATACTTGCGATATAATTGATATAGCTTCAAATGCAGGCGTAACAAACGAGTTGGCTTCAAATCTGTGCGAAATACATGATTTAGCTTCAAATTCATGCGAAACACATGGTTTAGCTTCATATTCTTGCGAAACAAATGGTTTAGATTCAGATAATTGTGATAAACATGATTTAGCTTCAAATGTAGGCGAAACAACGAGTTACCTTCAAATCCAAGCGAAACACATGTTTTACCTTCAAATTAATGCAAAGTAGAAGGCTTATCTTCAACGCCATGCGACACAGATGATTTAGCTTCAAATACTTGCGATATAATTGATATAGCTTCAAATGCAGGCGAAACACATGGTTTAGCTTCATATTCTTGCGAAACAAATGGTTTAGCTTCATATACTTGTGATAAACATGATTTAGCTTCAACCGCATGCAAAACAAACGAGTTAGCTTTAAAACCAAGCGAGACACATGATTTAGCTTCAAATCAATGCGAAGTAGGTGGCTTAGCTTCATATCCATGCGAAACAAATGACTTAGCTTCAAATACTTGCGAATATAAGTGATACTGCTTTAAATGCATGCGAAACAAACGAGTTAGCATCAAATCCATGCGAAACACATGATTTAGCTAAAAATCAATGCGAAGTAGAAGGCGTAGCCTCAAACTCATGCGGAACAAATGATTTAGCTTCAAATACTTGCGATATAAGTGATATAGATTCAACTGCAGGCGAAACAAACGAGTTAGCTTCAAATCCAAGCGAAACACATGATTTAGTTTCAAATCAATGCGAAGTAGATGGCTTAGCTTCATATCCATGCGAAACAAATGACTTAGCTTCAAATACTTGCGAATATAAGTGATACAGCATCAAATGCCATGCGAAACAAACGAGTTAGCATCAAATCCATGCGACACACATGATTTAGCTAAAACTCAATGCAAAGTAGAAGGCTTATCCTCAAAGCCATGCGACACAAATGATTTAGCTTCAAATACTTGCGATATAATTAATATAGCTTCAAATGCAGGCGATACAAACGAGTTAGCTTCAAATCTGTGCGAAACACATGATTTAGTGTCAAATCAATGCGAAGTAGAAGCCTTAGCTTCAACTCCATGCGAAACAAATGATTTAGCTTCACAGACTTGCGATATAAATGGTATAGCTTCAAATAAGGGCGAAACAAACGAGTTAGCTTCAAATCTGTGCGAAACACATGATTTAGCTTCCAATCACTGCGAAGTTGAAAGCTTAGCTTCAAATCCATGCGAAATATTTGTGTTACCTTCATCTACTTGAGATATAATTGAAATAGCTTCAAATGCAGGCGAAACAAACGAGTTAGCTTCAAATCCATGCAAAACACATGATTTATCTTCAAATTCATGCGAAACACATGGTTTAGCTTCATATTCTTGCGAAACAAATGGTTTAGGTTCAGATACTTGCGATATAAATGATATAGCTTCAAATGCAGGCGAAACAAACGAGTTAGCTTCAAATCTGTGCGAAACACATGATTTAGTTTCAAATCAATGCGAAGTAGTAGACATATCTTCATATCCATGCGAAACAAATGATTTAGCTTCACATACTAGCGATATAAATGATATAGCCTCAAATGCAGGCGAAACAAACGAGTTAGCTTCAAATCCAGGCGAAATACATGATTTACCTTCAAATTAATGCGAATTAGAAGGCTTATCCTCAAAGCCATGCGACACAAATGATTCTGCTTCAAATACTTGCGATATGATTGATTTAGCTTCAAATGCAGGCGAAGCAAACGAGTTAGCTTCAAATCCAAGCGAAACACATGGTTTAGTTTCAAATCAATGCGAATTAGAAGGCTTATCCTCAAAGCCAGGCGACAGAAATCGTTTAGCTTCAAATCCTTCGATATAATTGATAAAGCTTCAAATGCAGGCGAAACGAAAGAGTTAGCTTCAAATCCAAGCGAAACAGGTGATTTAGTTTCAAATCAATGCAAAGTAGAAGGCTTAGCTTCAAATCCATGCGACACAAATGATTTAGCTTCAAATACTTGCGATAGAAGTGATATAGCTTCAATGCAGGCGAAACAAACGAGTTAGCTTCAAAGCCATGCAACACAAATGATTTAGCTTCAAATACTTGCGATATAATTGATATAGCTTCAAATGCAGGCGAAACAAACGAGTTAGCTTAAAATCTGTGCGAAACACATGACTTAGCTTCAAATTCATGCGAAACACATGGTTTAGCTTCATATTCTTGCGAAACAAATGGTTTAGATTCAGGTACTTGTGATAAACATGATTTAGCTTCAAATGCAGGCGAAACATCGAGTTAGTTTCACATCCATGCGAAACACATGAGTTAGCTTCAAATCCATGCGAAAAACATGATTTAGTTTCAAATCAATGCGAAGTAGTAGACATAGCATCAAATCCAAGCGAAACACATGACTTACCTTCAAATTAATGCGAAGTAGAAGGCTTATCCTCAAAGCCATGCGACACAAATGATTCTGCTTCAAATAGTTGCTATATGATTGATTTAGCTTCAAATGCATGCGAATCAAACAACTTAGCTACAGATCCAAGCGAAACACATGATTTAGTTCCAAATCAATGCGAAGTCGAAGGCTTAGCTTCAAATCCATGCGACACAAATGATTTAGCTTCAAATGCTTGCGATAGATTTGATATAGCTTCAATGCAGGCGAAACAAACGAGCTAGCTTCAAAGCCATGCGAAACAAATGATTTAGCTTCACATACTAGCGATATAAATGATATAGCCTCAAATGCAGGCGAAACAAACAAGTTAGCTTCAAATCCAAGCGAAACACATGGTTTATTTTCAAATCAATGCGAAGTAGAAGGCTTATCCTCAAAGCCATGCGAAACAAATCGTTTAGCTTCAAATACTTGCGATATAATTGATAAAGCTTCAAATGCAGGCAAAACAAACGAGTTAGCTTCAGATCCATTCGGAACACAAGATTTAGCTTCAAATCAATGCGAACTACATGGTTTAGCTTCATATACTTGCGAAACAAGTGGTTTAGCTTCAGATACTTGTGATAAACATGATTTAGCATCAACTGCATGCGAAACAAACGAGTTAGTTTAAAATCCATGCGAAACACACGATTTAGCTTCAAATCAATGCGAAGTAGAAGGCTTAGCTTCAAATCGATGCCATACGAATGATTTAGCTTCAAATACCTGCGATAGAAGTGATATAGCTTCAAATGCAGGCGAAACAAACGAGTTAGCTTCAAGTCTATGCGAAACACATGATTTAGATTAAAATTCATACGAAACAAATGATTTAGCTTCAAATACTTGCGATATAAACGATATACCTTCAAATGCAGGCAAAACAAACGAGTTAGCTTCAAATCCATGCGGAACACACGATTTAGCTTCAAATCAATGCGAAGCACATGGTTTAGCTTCATGTTGTTGCGAAACAAGTGGTTTATCTTCAGATACTTGTGATAAACATGATTTAGCTTCAACTGCAGTCGCAACAAACGAGTTAGTTTCAAATCCATGCGAAACACATGATTTAGCTTCAAATCCAAGCGAAACACATGGTTTAGCTTCATATTCTTGCGAAACAAATGGTTTAGCTTCATATACTTGTGATAAACATGATTTAGCTTCAACCGCATGCGAAACAAACGGGTTAGCTTTAAAACCAAGCGAGACACATGAATTAGCTTCAAATCAATGCGAAGTAGATGGCTTAGCTTCTTATCCATGCGAAACAAATGACTTAGCTTCAAATACTTGCGAATATAAGTGATAAGCTTCAAATGCATGCGAAACAAACGAGTTAGCATCAAATCCATGCGAAACACATGATTTAGCTAAAAATCAATGCGAAGTAGAAGGCGTAGCTTCAAATCCATGCGGAACAAATGATTTAGCTTCAAATACTTGCGATATAAATGATATAGCTTCAAATGCAGGCGATACAAACGAGTTACCTTCAAATCCAAGCGAAACACATGATTTACCTTCAAGTTAATGCAAAGTGGAAGGCTTATCTTCAAAGCCATGCGACACAAATGATTTAGTTTCAAATTCATGCGAAACACATGGTTTAGCTTCAAATCCATTCGCAACACATGATTTAGTTTCAAATCAATGCGATGCAGAAGGCTTAGCTTCAAATCCATGCGAAACAAATGATTTAGTTTCACATACTTGCGATATAAATGATATAGCTTAAAATGCAGGCGATACAAACGAGTTAGCTTCAAATCCAAGCGAAACACATGATTTACCTTCAAATTAATGCGAAGTAGAAGGCTTATCCTCAAAGCCATACGACACAAATGATTTAGCTTCAAATTCCTTCGATATAATTGATATAGCTTCAAATCAATGCGAAACAAACGAGTTAGCTTCAAATCCAAGCGGAACACATGATCTAGCTTCAAATCAATGCGAAGTAGATAGCTTAGCTTCGAATACATGCGAATCAAATGATTTAGCTTCAAATGCTTGTCATATAAATGATATAGCCTCAAATGCAGGCCGAACAAACGAGTTAGCTTCAAATCCAAGCGAAACGTATGATTTAGCTTCAAATCAATGTGAAGTAGAAGGCTTAGCTTAAAAACTATGTGAATCAAATGTTTTCGCTTCAAATGCTTGTGATATACTTGATTTAGCTTCAACTGCATGCCAAACAAACGAGATAGTTTCAAATCCAAGAGAAACACATGATTTAGCTTCAAGTCAGTGAGAAGTAGGAGGCTTAGCTTCAAATCCAAGCGAATCAAATTGTTTAGCTTCAAATACTTGTGAAATACATGATTATCCTTTAACTGCATGCGAAACAAACGAGTTAGCTTCAAATCCATGCGAAACACATGATTTAGCTTCAAATCAATGCGAAGTAGATGGCTTAGCTTTAAATCCAAGCGAAACACATGATTTAGCTTAAAATCAATGCGAAGTAGAAAGGTTAGCTTCAAATCCATGCGAATCAAATGATTTAGCTTAAAATCAATTCGAAGTAGAAAGCTTAGCTACAAATCAATGCGAAACAACTGATTTGGCTTCAAATACTTGCGAATATAAGTGATGTAGCTTCAAATGGAGGCGAATCAAACGAGTTAGCTTCAAATCCATGCGAAACACATGATTTAGTTTTAAATCAATGCGAAGTAGAAGGCTTAGCTTCAAATCAGTGCGAAACAAATGACTTAGCATCAAATACTTGCGATACAAGTGATAAAGCTTCAAATGCAGGCGAAACAAACGATTTATCTTCAGATACTGGCGATGTAAGTGATATAGCATCAAATGCGGGGGAAAAGAACGAGTTATCATCAAATCCATGCGAAACACATTATTTAGTTTCAAAACGAAAGATTTAGCTTCAAATCCATGCGAAACACATGATTTAGTTTCAAATCAATGCAAAGTAGAAGGCTTAGCTTCAAATCCATGCGAAACAAATGATTTAGATTCAAATACTTGCGATATAAATGATATAACTTCAAATGCAGGCAAAACAAACGAGTTAGCTTCAAATCCATGCAAAAAACATGACTAACTTCAAATCAATGCGATATAGAAGGTCTAGCTCCAAAACCATGCGAAACACATGACTTAGCATCAGATACTTGCGATATAAGTGATATAGCTTCAAATGCAGGCGAAACAAACGAGTTACCATCAAATCCAAGCGAAACACATGATTTACCTTCAAATTAATGCAAAGTAGAAGGCTTATCTTCAAAGCCATGCGACACAAATGATTTAGCTTCAAATACTTGCGATATAATTGATATAGCTTCAAATGCAGGCGAAACAAATGATTCAGTTCCACATACTTGCGATATAAATGATATAGCTTCAAATGCAGGCGAAACAAACGAGTTAGCTTCAAATCCAAGCGAAACACATGATTTAGTTCCAAATCAATGCAAAGTAGAAGGCTTAGCTTCAAATCCAAGCGAAAACATGATTTACCTTCAAATTAATGCAAAGTGGAAGGCTTATCTGCAAAGCCATGCGACACAAATGATTTAGCTTTAAATACTTGCGATATAAATGATATAGCATCAAATGCAGGCGAAACAAACGAGTTAGCTTCAAATCTGTGCGAAACACATGGTTTAGCTTCAAATCCATGCGAACCACATGATTTAGTTTCAAATCAATGTGAAGTAGAAGGCTTAGCTTCAAATCCATGCGAAACACATGATTTAGTTTCAAATCAATGCGAAGCAGAAGGCTTAGCTTCAAATCAATGCGAAGCAGACGACTTAGCTTCAAATCCATGCGAAACAAATGATTTAGTTTCACATACTTGCGATATAAATGATATAGCTTCAAATGCAGGCGAAGCAAACGAGTTAGCTTCAAATCCAAGCGAAACACATGGTTTAGTTTCAAATCAATGCGAATTAGAAGGCTTATCCTCAAAGCCAGGCGACAGAAATCGTTTAGCTTCAAATACTTGCGATATAATTGATAAAGCTTCAAATGCAGGCGAAACGAACGAGTTAGCTTCAAATCCAAGCGAAACAGATGATTTAGTTTCAAATCAATGCAAAGTAGAAGGCTTAGCTTCAAATCCATGCGACACAAATGATTTAGCTTCAAATACTTGCGATAGAAGTGATATAGCTTCAATGCAGGCGAAACAAACGAGTTAGCTTCAAAGCCATGCAACACAAATGATTTAGCTTCAAATACTTGCGATATAATTGATATAGCTTCAAATGCATGCGTAACAAACGAGTTGGCTTCAAATCTGTGCGAAATACATGATTTAGCTTCAAATTCATGCGAAACACATGGTTTAGCTTCATATTCTTGCGAAACAAATGGTTTAGATTCAGATAATTGTGATAAACATGATTTAGGTTCAAATGTAGGCGAAACAAACGAGTTACCTTCAAATCCAAGCGAAACACATGATTTAGCTTCAAATCAATGCGAAGTAGGTGGCTTAGTTTCATATCCATGCGAAACAAATGACTTAGCTTCAAATACTTGCGAATATAAGTGATACTGCTTTAAATGCATGCGAAACAAACGAGTTAGCATCAAATCCATGCGAAACACATGATTTAGCTAAAAATCAATGCGAAGTAGAAGGCGTAGCCTCAAACTCATGCGGAACAAATGATTTAGCTTCAAATACTTGCGATATAAGTGATATAGATTCAACTGCAGGCGAAACAAACGAGTTAGCTTCAAATCCAAGCGAAACACATGATTTAGTTTCAAATCAATGCGAAGTAGATGGCTTAGCTTCATATCCATGCGAAACAAATGACTTAGCTTCAAATACTTGCGAATATAAGTGATACAGCATCAAATGCCATGCGAAACAAACGAGTTAGCATCAAATCCATGCGACACACATGATTTAGCTAGAACTCAATGCAAAGTAGAAGGCTTATCCTCAAAGCCATGCGACACAAATGATTTAGCTTCAAATACTTGCGATATAATTAATATAGCTTCAAATGCAGGCGAAACAAACGAGTTAGCTTCAAATCTGTGCGAAACACATGATTTAGTGTCAAATCAATGCAAAGTAGAAGCCTTATCTTCAACTCCATGCGAAACAAATGATTTAGCTTCACAGACTTGCGATATAAATGATATAGCTTCAAATAAGGGCGAAACAAACGAGTTAGCTTCAAATCTGTGCGAAACACTTGATTTAGCTTCCAATCACTGCGAAGTTGATAGCTTAGCTTCAAATCCATGCGAAATATTTGAGTTACCTTCATCTACTTGAGATATAATTGAAATAGCTTCAAATGCAGGCGAAACAAACGAGTTAGCTTCAAATCCATGCAAAACACATGATTTATCTTCAAATTCATGCGAAACACATGGTTTAGCTTCATATTCTTGCGAAACAAATGGTTTAGGTTCAGATACTTGCGATATAAATGATATAGCTTCAAATGCAGGCGAAACAAACGAGTTAGCTTCAAATCTGTGCGAAACACATGGTTTAGCTTCAAATCCATGCGAACCACATGATTTAGTTTCAAATCAATGTGAAGTAGAAGGCTTAGCTTCAAATCCATGCGAAACACATGATTTAGTTTCAAATCAATGCGAAGCAGAAGGCTTAGCTTCAAATCAATGCGAAGCAGAAGGCTTAGCTTCAAATCCATGCGAAACAAATGATTTAGTTTCACATACTTGCGATATAATTGATATAGCTTCAAATGCAGGCGAAACAAACGAGTTAGCTTCAAATTTGTGCGAAACGCATGGTTTAGCTTCAAATCCATGCGAACCACATGATTTAGTTTCAAATCAATGTGAAGTAGAAGGCTTAGCTTCAAATCCATGCGAAACACATGATTTAGTTTCAAATCAATGCGAATCAGAAGGCTTAGCTTCAAAACCATGCGAAACAAATGATTCAGTTCCACATACTTGCGATATAAATGATATAGCTTCAAATGCAGGCGAAACAAACGAGTTAGCTTCAAATCCAAGCGAAACACATGATTTACCTTCAAATTAATGCGAAGTAGAAGGCTTATCCTCAAAGCCATGCTACACAAATCGTTTAGCATCAAATACTTGCGATAAAATTGATAAAGCTTCAAATCCAGGCGAAATGAACGAGTTAGCTTCAAATCCAAGCGAAACACATGATTTGGTTTCAAATCAATGCGATGTAGAAGGCTTAGCTTCAAATCCATGCGAAACAAATGATTTAGATTCAAATATTTGCGACATAAATGATATAGCTTCAAATGCAGGCGAAACAAACGAGTTAGCTTCAAATCCAAGCGAAACACATGCTTTACCTTCAAATTAATGCGAAGTAGAAGGCTTATCCTCAAAGCCATGCGACACAAATGATTTAGCTTCAAATACTTGCGATATAATTAATATAGCTTCAAATGCAGGCGAAACAAACGAGTTAGCTTCAAATCTGTGCGAAACACATGATTTAGTGTCAAATCAATGCCAAGTAGAAGCCTTAGCTTCAACTCCATGCGAAACAAATGATTTAGCTTCACAGACTTGCGATATAAATGATATAGCTTCAAATAAGGGCGAAACAAACGAGTCAGCTTCAAATCTGTGCGAAACACTTGATTTAGCTTCCAATCACTGCGAAGTTGATAGCTTAGCTTCAAATCCATGCGAAATATTTGAGTTACCTTCATCTACTTGAGATATAATTGAAGTAGCTTCAAATGCAGGCGAAACAAACGAGTTAGCTTCAAATCCAAGCGAAACACATGATTTAGTTCCAAATCAATGCAAAGTAGAAGGCTTAGCTTCAAATCCAAGCGAAAACATGATTTACCTTCAAATTAATGCAAAGTGGAAGGCTTATCTGCAAAGCCATGCGACACAAATGATTTAGCTTTAAATACTTGCGATATAAATGATATAGCATCAAATGCAGGCGAAACAAACGAGTTAGCTTCAAATCTGTGCGAAACACATGGTTTAGCTTCAAATTCATGCGAAACACATGGTTTAGCTTCATATTCTTGCGAAACAAATGGTTTAGGTTCAGATACTTGCGATATAAATGATATAGCTTCAAATGCAGGCGAAACAAACGAGTTAGCTTCAAATCCAAGCGAAACACATGATTTAGGTCCAAATCAATGCAAAGTAGAAGGCTTAGCTTCAAATCCAAGCGAAAACATGATTTACCTTCAAATTAATGCAAAGTGGAAGGCTTATCTGCAAAGCCATGCGACACAAATGATTTAGCTTTAAATACTTGCGATATAAATGATATAGCATCAAATGCAGGCGAAACAAACGAGTTAGCTTCAAATCTGTGCGAAACACATGGTTTAGCTTCAAATCCATGCGAACCACATGATTTAGTTTCAAATCAATGTGAAGTAGAAGGCTTAGCTTCAAATCCATGCGAAACACATGATTTAGTTTCAAATCAATGCGAAGCAGAAGGCTTAGCTTCAAATCAATGCGAAGCAGACGACTTAGCTTCAAATCCATGCGAAACAAATGATTTAGTTTCACATACTTGCGATATAAATGATATAGCTTCAAATGCAGGCGAAACAAACGAGTTAGCTTCAAATCCAAGCGAAATACATGATTTACCTTCAAATTAATGCGAAGTAGAAGGCTTATCCTCAAAGCCATGCGACACAAATGAATTAGCTTCAAATACTTGCGATATAATTGATATAGCTTCAAATGCATGCGAAGCAAACGAGTTAGCTTCAAATCCAAGTGAAACACATGATTTAGTTCCAAATCAATGCGAAGTAGAAGGCTTAGCTTCAAATCCAAGCGAAACACATGAT
The DNA here is from genome assembly GCF_051020955.1 of Megalopta genalis. Lineage (NCBI taxonomy): Eukaryota > Metazoa > Arthropoda > Insecta > Hymenoptera > Halictidae > Megalopta > Megalopta genalis. The sequence continues at coordinate 78,063 of NW_027476270.1, read as the reverse complement.
ATTCCTTCAAATTAATGCAAAGTGGAAGGCTTATATTCAAAGCCATGCAACACAAACGATTTAGCTTCAAATACTTGCGATATAATTGATATAGCATCAAATGCAGGCGAAACAAACCAGGTAGCTTCAATTCCCTGCGAAACACATGATTTAGCTTATAATTCATGCGGCACAGATTATTTAGCTTCACATACTTGCGATATAAATGATATAGCTTCAAATGCAGGCGAAACAAACGAGTTAGCTTCAAATCCAAGCGAAATACATGATTTACCTTCAAATTAATGCGAAGTAGAAGGCTTATCCTCAAAGCCATGCGACACAAATGATTTAGCTTCAAATACTTGCGATATAATTAATATAGCTTCAAATGCAGGCGAAACAAACGAGTTAGCTTCAAATCTGTGCGAAACACATGATTTAGTGTCAAATCAATGCGAAGTAGAAGCCTTAGCTTCAACTCCATGCGAAACAAATGATTTAGCTTCACAGACTTGCGATATAAATGGTATAGCTTCAAATAAGGGCGAAACAAACCATTTATATTCAAATCTGTGCGAAACACATGATTTAGCTTCCAATCACTGCGAAGTTGAAAGCTTAGCTTCAAATCCATGCGAAATATTTGAGTTACCTTCATCTACTTGAGATATAATTGAAATAGCTTCAAATGCAGGCGAAACAAACGAGTTAGCTTCAAATCTGTGCGAAACACATGATTTAGCTTCGAATCAATGCGAAGTAGAAGGCTTAGCTTCAATGCCATGCAACACAAATGATTTAGCTTCAAATACTTGCGATATAATTGATATAGCTTCAAATGCAGGCGTAACAAACGAGTTGGCTTCAAATCTGTGCGAAATACATGATTTAGCTTCAAATTCATGCGAAACACATGGTTTAGCTTCATATTCTTGCGAAACAAATGGTTTAGATTCAGATAATTGTGATAAACATGATTTAACTTCAAATGCAGGCGAAACAAACGAGTTACCTTCAAATCCAAGCGAAACACATGTTTTACCTTCAAACTAATGCAAAGTAGAAGGCTTATCTTCAACGCCATGCGACACAGATGATTTAGCTTCAAATACTTGCGATATAATTGATATAGCTTCAAATGCAGGCGAAACACATGGTTTAGCTTCATATTCTTGCGAAACAAATGGTTTAGCTTCATATACTTGTGATAAACATGATTTAGCTTCAACCGCATGCGAAACAAACGAGTTAGCTTTAAAACCAAGCGAGACACATGATTTAGCTTCAAATCAATGCGAAGTAGGTGGCTTAGCTTCATATCCATGCGAAACAAATGACTTAGCTTCAAATACTTGCGAATATAAGTGATACTGCTTTAAATGCATGCGAAACAAACGAGTTAGCATCAAATCCATGCGAAACACATGATTTAGCTAAAAATCAATGCGAAGTAGAAGGCGTAGCCTCAAACCCATGCGGAACAAATGATTTAGCTTCAAATACTTGCGATATAAGTGATATAGATTCAACTGCAGGCGAAACAAACGAGTTAGCTTCAAATCCAAGCGAAACACATGATTTAGTTTCAAATCAATGCGAAGTAGATGGCTTAGCTTCATATCCATGCGAAACAAATGACTTAGCTTCAAATACTTGCGAATATAAGTGATACAGCTTCAAATGCCATGCGAAACAAACGAGTTAGCATCAAATCCATGCGACACACATGATTTAGCTAAAACTCAATGCAAAGTAGAAGGCGTAGCTTCAAATCCATGCGGAACAAATGATTTAGCTTCAAATACTTGCGATATAAGTGATGTAGATTCAACTGCAGGCGAAATAAATGAGGTAGCTTCAAATCCATGCGAAACAAATGATATTTCTTCAAATACTTTCGAAACAAATGATTTAGTTTCAAATACTCGCATTATAAATGATATAACATCAAATGCAGGCAAAACAAACGAGTTAGCTTCAGATCCATTCGGAACACAAGATTTAGCTTCAAATCAATGCGAACCACATGGTTTAGCTTCATATACTTGCGAAACAAGTGGTTTAGCTTCAGATACTTGTGATAAACATGATTTAGCTTCAACTGCATGCGAAACAAACGAGTTAGTTTAAAATCCATGCGAAACAAACGATTTAGCTTCAAATCAATGCGAAGTAGAAGGCTTAGCTTCAAATCGATGCCATACGAATGATTTAGCTTCAAATACCTGCGATAGAAGTGATATAGCTTCAAATGCAGGCGAAACAAACGAGTTAGCTTCAAGTCTATGCGAAACACATGATTTAGCTTCTAATTCATGCGAAACACGTGGTTTAGCTTCATATGCTTGCGAAACAAGTGGTTTAGCTTCAGATACTTGTGATAAACATGATTTAGCTTCAAATGCAGGCGAAACAAACGAGTTAGTTTCAAATCCATGGGAAACACATGATTTAGCTTCAAATCCAAGCGAAACACATGGTTTAGCTTCATATTCTTGCGAAACAAATGGGTCAGCTTCATATACTTGAGATAAATATGATTCAGCTTCAACCGCATGCGAAACAAACGAGTTAGCTTTAAAACCAAGCGAGACACATGATTTAGCTTCAAATCAATGCGAAGTAGGTGGCTTAGCTTCAAATCCAAGCGAAACACATGATTTACCTTCAAATTAATGCAAAGTGGAAGGCTTATATTCAAAGCCATGCAACACAAATGATTTAGCTTCAAATACTTGCGATATAATTGATATAGCAACAAATGCAGGCGAAACAAACGAGTTAGTTTCAAATCTGTGCGAAACACATGATTTAGCTTCAAATCAATGCGAAGTAGAAGGCTTAGCTTCAAAGCCATGCGACACAAATGATTTAGCTTTAAATACTTGCGATATAAATGATATAGCATCAAATGCAGGCGAAACAAACGAGTTAGCTTCAAATCTGTGCGAAACACATGATTTAGTTTCAAATCAATGCGAAGTAGTAGACATAGCTTCATATCCATGCGAAACAAATGATTTAGCTTCACATACTAGCGATATAAATGATATAGCCTCAAATGCAGGCGAAACAAACGAGTTAGCTTCAAATCCAGGCGAAATACATGATTTACCTTCAAATTAATGCGAATTAGAAGGCTTATCCTCAAGCCATGCGACACAAATGATTCTGCTTCAAATACTTGCGATATGATTGATTTAGCTTCAAATGCAGGCGAAGCAAACGAGTTAGCTTCAAATCCAAACGAAACACATGGTTTAGTTTCAAATCAATGCGAATTAGAAGGCTTATCCTCAAAGCCAGGCGACAGAAATCGTTTAGCTTCAAATACTTGCGATATAATTGATAAAGCTTCAAATGCAGGCGAAACGAACGAGTTAGCTTCAAATCTGTGCGAAACACATGGTTTAGCTTCAAATCCATGCGAACCACATGATTTAGTTTCAAATCAATGTGAAGTAGAAGTCTTAGCTTCAAATCCATGCGAAACACATGATTTAGTTTCAAATCAATGCGAAGCAGAAGGCTTAGCTTCAAATCAATGCGAAGCAAAAGGCTTAGCTTCAAATCCATGCGAAACAAATGATTTAGTTTCACATACTTGCGACATAAATGATATAGCTTCAAATGCAGGCGAAACAAACGAGTTAGCTTCAAATCCAAGCGAAATACATGATTTACCTTCAAATTAATGCGAAGTAGAAGGCTTATCCTCAAAGCCATGCGACACAAATGATTTAGCTTCAAATACTTGCGATATAATTGATATAGCTTCAAATGCATGCGAAACAAACGAGTTAGCTTCAAATCCAAGTGAAACACATGATTTAGTTCCAAATCAATGCGAAGTAGAAGGCTTAGCTTCAAATCCAAGCGAAACACATGATTTACCTTCAAATTAATGCAAAGTGGAAGGCTTATATTCAAAGCCATGCAACACCAATGATTTAGCTTCAAATACTTGCGATATAATTGATATAGCATCAAATGCAGGCGAAACAAACGAGTTAGCTTCAAATCTGTGCGAAACACATGATTTAGCTTCAAATCAATGCGAAGTAGAAGGCTTAGCTTCAAAGCCATGCGACACAAATGATTTAGCTTTAAATACTTGCGATATAAATGATATAGCATCAAATGCAGGCAAAACAAACGAGTTAGCTTCAAATCTGTGCGAAACACATGATTTAGTTTCAAATCAATGCGAAGTAGTAGACATAGCTTCATATCCATGCGAAACAAATGATTTAGCTTCACATACTAGCGATATAAATGATATAGCCTCAAATGCAGGCGAAACAAACGAGTTAGCTTCAAATCCAAGTGAAACACATGATTTAGTTCCAAATCAATGCGAAGCAGAAGGCTTAGCTTCAAATCCAAGCGAAACACATGACTTAGCTTCAAATACTTGCGATATAATTGATATAGCTTCAAATGCAGCCGAAACAAACAAGTTAGCTTCAAATCTGTGCGAAACACATGATTTTGCTTCAAATCAATGTGAAGTAGAAGGAGTAGCTTCAAATCCATGCGAAACACATGATTTAGTTTCAAATCAATGCGAAGCAGAAGGCTTAGTTTCAAATCAATGCGAAGCAGAAGGCTTAGGTTCAAATCCATGCGAAACAAATGATTTAGCTTCACATACTTACGATATAAATGATATAGCTTCAAATAAAGGCGAAACAAACGAGTTAGCTTCAAATCCAAGTGAAACACATGATTTAGTTCCAAATCAATGCGAAGCAGAAGGCTTAGCTTCAAATCCAAGCGAAACACATGATTTACCTTCAAATTAATGCAAAGTGGAAGGCTTATATTCAAAGCCATGCAACACAAATGATTTAGCTTCAAATACTTGCGATATAATTGATATAGCATCAAATGCAGGCGAAACAAACGAGTTAGCTTCAAATCTGTGCGAAACACATGATTTAGCTTCAAATCAATGCGAAGCAGAAGGCTTAGGTTCAAATCCATGCGAAACAAATGATTTAGCTTCACATACTTACGATTTAAATGATATAGCTTCAAATAAAGGCGAAACAAACGAGTTAGCTTCAAATCCAAGTGAAACACATGATTTAGTTCCAAATCAATGCGAAGCAGAAGGCTTAGCTTCAAATCCAAGCGAAACACATGACTTAGCTTCAAATACTTGCGATATAATTGATATAGCTTCAAATGCAGCCGAAACAAACAAGTTAGCTTCAAATCTGTGCGAAACACATGATTTTGCTTCAAATCAATGTGAAGTAGAAGGAGTAGCCTCAAATCCATGCGAAACACATGATTTAGTTTCAAATCAATGCGAAGCAGAAGGCTTAGTTTCAAATCAATGCGAAGCAGAAGGCTTAGGTTCAAATCCATGCGAAACAAATGATTTAGCTTCACATACTTACGATATAAATGATATAGCTTCAAATAAAGGCGAAACACACGAGTTAGCTTCAAATCCAAGTGAAACACATGATTTAGTTCCAAATCAATGCGAAGCAGAAGGCTTAGCTTCAAATCCAAGCGAAACACATGATTTACCTTCAAATTAATGCAAAGTGGAAGGCTTATATTCAAAGCCATGCAAGACAAATGATTTAGCTTCAAATACTTGCGATATAATTGATATAGCATCAAATGCAGGCGAAACAAACGAGTTAGCTTCAAATCTGTGCGAAACACATGATTTAGCTTCAAATCAATGCGAAGTAGAAGGCTTAGCTTCAAAGCCATGCAACACAAATGATTTAGCTTCAAATACTTGCGATATAATTGATATAGCTTCAAATGTAGGCGAAACAAACGAGTTAGCTTAAAATCTGTGCGAAACACATGACTTAGCTTCAAATTCATGCGAAACACATGGTTTAGCTTCATATTCTTGCGAAACAAATGGTTTAGATTCAGGTACTTGTGATAAACATGATTTAGCTTCAAATGCAGCCGAAACATCGAGTTAGTTTCACATCCATGCGAAACACATGAGTTAGCTTCAAATCCATGCGAAACACATGATTTAGTTTCAAATCAATGCGAAGTAGTAGACATAGCATCAAATCCAAGCGAAACACATGACTTACCTTCAAATTAATGCGAAGTAGAAGGCTTATCCTCAAAGCCATGCGACACAAATGATTCTGCTTCAAATAGTTGCTATATGATTGATTTAGCTTCAAATGCATGCGAAACAAACAACTTAGCTACAAATCCAAGCGAAGCACATGATTTAGTTCCAAATCAATGCGAAGTCGAAGGCTTAGCTTCAAATCCATGCGACACAAATGATTTAGCTTCAAATGCTTGCGATAGATTTGATATAGCTTCAAAGCAGGCGAAACAAACGAGTTAGTTTCAAAGCCATGCGAAACAAATGATTTAGCTTCACATACTAGCGATATAAATGATATAGCCTCAAATGCAGGCGAAACAAACCAGTTAGCTTCTAATCCAAGCGAAACACATGGTTTATTTTCAAATCAATGCGAAGTAGAAGGCTTATCCTCAAAGCCATGCGAAACAAATCGTTTAGCTTCAAATACTTGCGATATAATTGATAAAGCTTCAAATGCAGGCGAAACGAACGAGTTAGCTTCAAATCCAAGCGAAACAGATGATTTAGTTTCAAATCAATGCGAAGTAGAAGGCTTAGCTTCAAATCCATGCGACACAAATGATTTAGCTTCAAATACTTGCGATAGAAGTGATATAGCTTCAATGCAGGCGAAACAAACGAGTTAGCTTCAAAGCCATGCAACACAAATGATTTAGCTTCAAATACTTGCGATATAATTGATATAGCTTCAAATGCAGGCGAAACAAACGAGTTACCTTCAAATCCAAGCGAAACACATGATTTACCTTCAAATTAATGCATAGCAGAAGGCTCATCTTCAAAGCCATGCGACACAAATGATTTAGCTTCAAATACTTGCGGTATAATTGATATAGCTTCAAATGCAGCCGAAACATACAAGTTAGCTTCAAATCTGTGCGAAACACATGATTTTGCTTCAAATCAATGTGAAGTAGAAGGAGTAGCTTCAAATCCATGCGAAACACATGATTTAGTTTCAAATCAATGCGAAGCAGAAGGCTTAGTTTCAAATCAATGCGAAGCAGAAGGCTCAGGTTCAAATCCATGCGAAACAAATGATTTAGCTTCACATACTTGCGATATAAATGATATAGCTTCAAATAAAGGCGAAACAAACGAGTTAGCTTCAAATTCAAGCGAAACACATGATTTAGTTCCAAATCAATGCGAAGCAGAAGGCTTAGCTTCAAATCCAAGCGAAACACATGATTTACCTTCAAATTAATGCAAAGTGGAAGGCTTATATTCAAAGCCATGCAACACAAATGATTTAGCTTCAAATACTTGCGATATAATTGATATAGCATCAAATGCAGGCGAAACAAACGAGTTAGCTTCAAATCTGTGCGAAACACATGATTTAGCTTCAAATCAATGCGAAGTAGAAGGCTTAGCTTCAAAGCCATGCGACACAAATGATTTAGCTTTAAATACTTGCGATATAAATGATATAGCATCAAATGCAGGCGAAACAAACGAGTTAGCTTCAAATCTGTGCGAAACACATGATTTAGCTTCAAATCAATGCGAAGTAGAAGGCTTATCTTCAAAGCCATGCAACACAAATGATTTAGCTTCAAATACTTGCGTTATAATTGATATAGCTTCAAATGTAGGCGAAACAAACGAGTTAGCTTAAAATCTGTGCGAAACACATGACTTAGCTTCAAATTCATGCGAAACACATGGTTTAGCTTCATATTCTTGCGAAACAAATGGTTTAGATTCAGGTACTTGTGATAAACATGATTTAGCTTCAAATGCAGGCGAAACATCGAGTTAGTTTCACATCCATGCGAAACACATGAGTTAGCTTCAAATCCATGCGAAACACATGATTTAGTTTCAAATCAATGCGAAGTAGTAGACATAGCATCAAATCCAAGCGAAACACATGACTTACCTTCAAATTAATGCGAAGTAGAAGGCTTATCCTCAAAGCCATGCGACACAAATGATTCTGCTTCAAATAGTTGCTATATGATTGATTTAGCTTCAAATGCATGCGAAACAAACAACTTAGCTACAAATCCAAGCGAAGCACATGATTTAGTTCCAAATCAATGCGAAGTCGAAGGCTTAGCTTCAAATCCATGCGACACAAATGATTTAGCTTCAAATGCTTGCGATAGATTTGATATAGCTTCAAAGCAGGCGAAACAAACGAGTTAGCTTCAAAGCCATGCGAAACAAATGATTTAGCTTCACATACTAGCGATATAAATGATATAGCCTCAAATGCAGGCGAAACAAACCAGTTAGCTTCAAATCCAAGCGAAACACATGGTTTATTTTCAAATCAATGCGAAGTAGAAGGCTTATCCTCAAAGCCATGCGAAACAAATCGTTTAGCTTCAAATACTTGCGATATAATTGATAAAGCTTCAAATGCAGGCGAAACAAACGAGTTAGCTTCAAATCCAAGCGAAATACATGATTTACCTTCAAATTAATGCGAAGTAGAAGGCTTATCCTCAATGCCATGCGACACAAATGATTTAGCTTCAAATACTTGCGATATAATTGATATAGCTTCAAATGCATGCGAAACAAACGAGTTAGCTTCAAATCCAAGTGAAACACATGATTTAGTTCCAAATCAATGCGAAGTAGAAGGCTTAGCTTCAAATCCAAGCGAAACACATGATTTACCTTCAAATTAATGCAAAGTGGAAGGCTTATACTCAAAGCCATGCAACACAAATGATTTAGCTTCAAATACTTGCGATATAATTGATATAGCATCAAATGCAGGAGAAACAAACGAGTTAGCTTCAAATCTGTGCGAAACACATGATTTAGCTTCAAATCAATGCGAAGTAGAAGGCTTAGCTTCAAAGCCATGCGACACAAATGATTTAGCTTTAAATACTTGCGATATAAATGATATAGCATCAAATGCAGGCGAAACAAACGAGTTAGCTTCAAATCTGTGCGAAACACATGATTTAGTTTCAAATCAATGCGAAGTAGTAGCCATAGCTTCAAATCCATGCGAAACAAATGATTTAGCTTCAAATACTTGCGATATAATTGATAAAGCTTCAAATGCAGGCGAAACGAACGAGTTAGCTTCAAATCCAAGCGAAACAGATGATTTAGTTTCAAATCAATGCGAAGTAGAAGGCTTAGCTTCAAATCCATGCGACACAAATGATTTAGCTTCAAATACTTGCGATAGAAGTGATATAGCTTCAATGCAGGCGAAACAAACGAGTTAGCTTCAAAAGCCATGCAACACAAATGATATAGCTTCAAATACTTGCGATATAATTGATATAGCTTCAAATGCAGGCGAAACAAACGAGTTACCTTCAAATCCAAGCGAAACACATGATTTACCTTCAAATTAATGCATAGCAGAAGGCTCATCTTCAAAGCCATGCGACACAAATGATTTAGCTTCAAATACTTGCGGTATAATTGATATAGCTTCAAATGCAGCCGAAACAAACATGTTAGCTTCAAATCTGTGCGAAACACATGATTTTGCTTCAAATCAATGTGAAGTAGAAGGAGTAGCTTCAAATCCATGCGAAACACATGATTTAGTTTCAAATCAATGCGAAGCAGAAGGCTTAGTTTCAAATCAATGCGAAGCAGAAGGCTCAGGTTCAAATCCATGCGAAACAAATGATTTAGCTTCACATACTTACGATATAAATGATATAGCTTCAAATAAAGGCGAAACAAACGAGTTAGCTTCAAATTCAAGCGAAACACATGATTTACCTTCAAATTAATGCAAAGTAGAAGGCTTATCTTCAAAGCCATGCGACACAAATGATTTAGCTTCAAATACTTGCGATATAATTGATATAGCTTCAAATGCATGCGAAACAAACGAGTTAGCTTCAAATCCAAGTGAAACACATGATTTAGTTCCAAATCAATGCGAAGCAGAAGGCTTAGCTTCAAATCCAAGCGAAACACATGATTTACCTTCAAATTAATGCAAAGTGGAAGGCTTATATTCAAAGCCATGCAACACAAATGATTTAGCTTCAAATACTTGCGATATAATTGATATAGCATCAAATGCAGGTGAAACAAACGAGTTAGCTTCAAATCTGTGCGAAACACATGATTTAGCTTCAAATCAATGCGAAGTAGAAGGCTTAGCTTCAAAGCCATGCAACACAAATGATTCAGCTTCAAATACTTGCGATATAATTGATATAGCTTCAAATGCAGGCGAAACAAACGAGTTAGCTTAAAATCTGTGCGAAACACATGACTTAGCTTCAAATTCATGCGGAACACATGGTTTAGCTTCATATTCTTGCGAAACAAATGGTTTAGATTCAGGTACTTGTGATAAACATGATTTAGCTTCAAATGCAGGCGAAACATCGAGTTAGTTTCACATCCATGCGAAACACATGATTTAGCTTAAAATTCATACGAAACAAATGATTTAGCTTCAAATACTTGCGATATAAACGATATACCTTCAAATGCAGGCAAAACAAACGAGTTAGTTTCAAATCCATGCGAAACACATGATTTAGCTTCAAATCCAAGCGAAACACATGATTTACCTTCAAATTAATTTAAAGTAGAATGCTTATATTCAAAACCATGCGACACAAATGATTTAGCTTCAAATACTTGCGATATAATTGATACAGCTTCAAATGCAGGCGAAACAAACGAGTTAGCTACAAATCCAAGCGAAACACATGGTTTAGTTTCAAATCAATGAGAAGCAGAAGGCTTAGCTTAAAATCCATGCGAAACAAATGATTTAGCTTCACATACTTGCGATATAAATGATATAGCTTCAAATGCAGGCGAAACAAACGAGTTACCTTCAAATCCAAGCGAAACACATGATTTACCTTCCAATTAATGCAAAGAGGATGGCTTATCATCAAAGCCATGCGACACAAATGATTTAGTTTCAAATTCATGCGAAACACATGGTTTAGCTTCACATACTTGCGATATAAATGATATAGCTTCAAATGCAGGCGAAACAAACGAGTTACCTTCAAATCCAAGCGAAACACATGATTTACCTTCCAATTAATGCAAAGAGGATGGCTTATCATCAAAGCCATGCGACACAAATGATTTAGTTTCAAATTCATGCGAAACACATGGTTTAGCTTCAAATCAAAGCGAAACAAATGATTTAGCTTCAAATCAATGCGATATAGAAGGCTTATCCTCAAAGCCATGCGACACAAATGATTCAGATTCAAATACTTGCGATATAATTGATATAGCTTCAAATGCAGGCGAAACAACGAGTTAGTTTCAAATCCAAGCGAAACACATGGTTTAGCTTCATATTCTTGCGAAATACATGGTTTAGCTTCATATTCTTGCGAAACAAACTGTTTAGATTCAGATACTTGTGATAAACATGATTTAGCTTCAAATGCAGGCGAAACAAACGAGTTAGTTTCAAATCCATGCGAAACACATGATTTACCTTCAAATCCATGCGAAACACATGATTTAGTTACAAATCAATGCGAAGTAGTAGGCATAGCTTCATATCCATGCGAAACAAATGATGTAGTTTCACATACTTGCGATATAAATGATATAGCTTCAAATGCAGGCGAAACAAACGAGTTAGCTTCAAATCCAAGCGAAACACATGATTTACCTTCAAATTAATGCGAAGTAGAAGGCTTATCCGCAAAGCCAGGCGACACAAATGATTCAGATTCAAATACTTGCGATATAATTGATATAGCTCCAAATGCAGGCGAAACAAACAAGTTACCTTCAAATCCAAGCGAAACACATGATTTTCCTTCAAATTAATGCAAAGTAGAAGGCTTATCTTCAAAGCCATGCGACGCAAATGATTTAGCTTCAAATACTTGCGATATAATTGATATAGCTTCAAATGCAGGCGAATCAAACGAGTTAGCTTCAAATCTGTGCGAAACACATGACTCAGCTTCAAATTCATGCGAAACAGATGGTTTAGCTTCATATTCTTGCGAAACAAATAGTTTAGATTCAGGTACTTGTGATAAACATGATTTAGCTTCAAATGCTGGCGAAACATCGAGTTAGCTTCACATCCATGCGAAAAACATGATTTAGCTCCAAATCCATGCGAAACACATGATTTAGTTCCAAATCAATGCGAAGCAGAAGGCTTAGCTTCAAATCCAAGCGAAACACATGATTTACCTTCAAATTAATGCAAAGTGGAAGGCTTATATTCAAAGCCATGCGACACAAATGATTCTGCTTCAAATACTTGCGATATAATTGATATAGCATCAAATGCAGGTGAAACAAACGAGTTAGCTTCAAATCTGTGCGAAACACATGATTTAGCTTCAAATCAATGCGAAGTAGAAGGCTTAGCTTCAAAGCCATGCAACACAAATGATTCAGCTTCAAATACTTGCGATATAATTGATATAGCTTCAAATGCAGGCGAAACAAACGAGTTAGCTTAAAATCTGTGCGAAACACATGACTTAGCTTCAAATTCATGCGGAACACATGGTTTAGCTTCATATTCTTGCGAAACAAATGGTTTAGATTCAGGTACTTGTGATAAACATGATTTAGCTTCAAATGCAGGCGAAACATCGAGTTAGTTTCACATCCATGCGAAACACATGATTTAGCTTAAAATTCATACGAAACAAATGATTTAGCTTCAAATACTTGCGATATAAACGATATACCTTCAAATGCAGGCAAAACAAACGAGTTAGTTTCAAATCCATGCGAAACACATGATTTAGCTTCAAATCCAAGCGAAACACATGATTTACCTTCAAATTAATTTAAAGTAGAATGCTTATATTCAAAACCATGCGACACAAATGATTTAGCTTCAAATACTTGCGATATAATTGATACAGCTTCAAATGCAGGCGAAACAAACGAGTTAGCTACAAATCCAAGCGAAACACATGGTTTAGTTTCAAATCAATGAGAAGCAGAAGGCTTAGCTTAAAATCCATGCGAAACAAATGATTTAGCTTCACATACTTGCGATATAAATGATATAGCTTCAAATGCAGGCGAAACAAACGAGTTACCTTCAAATCCAAGCGAAACACATGATTTACCTTCCAATTAATGCAAAGAGGATGGCTTATCATCAAAGCCATGCGACACAAATGATTTAGTTTCAAATTCATGCGAAACACATGGTTTAGCTTCACATACTTGCGATATAAATGATATAGCTTCAAATGCAGGCGAAACAAACGAGTTACCTTCAAATCCAAGCGAAACACATGATTTACCTTCCAATTAATGCAAAGAGGATGGCTTATCATCAAAGCCATGCGACACAAATGATTTAGTTTCAAATTCATGCGAAACACATGGTTTAGCTTCAAATCAAAGCGAAACAAATGATTTAGCTTCAAATCAATGCGATATAGAAGGCTTATCCTCAAAGCCATGCGACACAAATGATTCAGATTCAAATACTTGCGATATAATTGATATAGCTTCAAATGCAGGCGAAACAACGAGTTAGTTTCAAATCCAAGCGAAACACATGGTTTAGCTTCATATTCTTGCGAAATACATGGTTTAGCTTCATATTCTTGCGAAACAAACTGTTTAGATTCAGATACTTGTGATAAACATGATTTAGCTTCAAATGCAGGCGAAACAAACGAGTTAGTTTCAAATCCATGCGAAACACATGATTTACCTTCAAATCCATGCGAAACACATGATTTAGTTACAAATCAATGCGAAGTAGTAGGCATAGCTTCATATCCATGCGAAACAAATGATGTAGTTTCACATACTTGCGATATAAATGATATAGCTTCAAATGCAGGCGAAACAAACGAGTTAGCTTCAAATCCAAGCGAAACACATGATTTACCTTCAAATTAATGCGAAGTAGAAGGCTTATCCGCAAAGCCAGGCGACACAAATGATTCAGATTCAAATACTTGCGATATAATTGATATAGCTCCAAATGCAGGCGAAACAAACAAGTTACCTTCAAATCCAAGCGAAACACATGATTTTCCTTCAAATTAATGCAAAGTAGAAGGCTTATCTTCAAAGCCATGCGACGCAAATGATTTAGCTTCAAATACTTGCGATATAATTGATATAGCTTCAAATGCAGGCGAATCAAACGAGTTAGCTTCAAATCTGTGCGAAACACATGACTCAGCTTCAAATTCATGCGAAACAGATGGTTTAGCTTCATATTCTTGCGAAACAAATAGTTTAGATTCAGGTACTTGTGATAAACATGATTTAGCTTCAAATGCTGGCGAAACATCGAGTTAGCTTCACATCCATGCGAAAAACATGATTTAGCTCCAAATCCATGCGAAACACATGATTTAGTTTCAAATCAATGCGAAGTAGTAGACATAGCTTCAAATCCAAGCGAAACACATGACTTACCTTCAAATTAATGCGAAGTAGAAGGCTTATCCTCAAAGCCATGCGACACAAATGATTCTGCTTCAAATACTTGCTATAAGATTGATTTAGCTTCAAATGCATGCGAAACAAACAACTTAGATACAAATCCATGCGAAACACATGATTTAGTTCCAAATCAATGCGAAGTAGAAGGCTTAGCTTCAAATCCAAGCGAAACACATGATTTACCTTCAAATTAATGCAAAGTGGAAGGCTTATCTTCAAAGCCATGCAACACAAATGATTTAGCTTCAAATACTTGCAATATAATTGATATAGCACCAAATGCAGGCGAAACAAACGAGTTAGCTTCAAATCTGTGCGAAACACATGACTTAGCGTCAAATCAATGCGAAGTAGAAGGCTTAGCTTCAAAGCCATGCGACACAAATGATTTAGCTTTAAATTCTTGCGATATAAATGATATAGCATCAAATGCAGGCGAAACAAACGAGTTAGCTTCAAATCTGTGCGAAACACATGATTTAGCTTCAAATCAATGCGAAGTAGGAGGCTTAGCTTCAAATCCATGCGACACAAATGATTTAGCTTCAAATACTTGCGATAGAAGTGATATAGCTTCAATGCAGGCGAAACAAACGAGTTAGCTTCAAAGCCATGCGACACAAATGATTTAGCTTCAAATACTTGCGATAGAAGTGATATAGCTTCAATGCAGGCGAAACAAACGAGTTAGCTTCAAAGCCATGCGACACAAATGATTTAGCTTCAAATACTTGCGATAGAAGTGATATAGCTTCAATGCAGGCGAAACAAACGAGTTACCTTCAAATCCAAACGAAACACATGATTTACCTTCAAATTAATGCAAAGAGGAAGGCTTATCTTCAAAGCGATGCGACACAAATCGTTTAGCTTCAAATACTTGCGATATAATTGATAAAGCTTCATATGCAGGCGAAACAAACGAGTTAGCTTCAAATCCAAGCGAAACACATGATTTAGTGTCAAATCAATGCGAAGTAGAAGCCTTAGCTTCAACTCCATGCGAAACAAATGATTTAGCTTCACAGACTTGCGATATAAATGATATAGCTTCAAATATGGGCGGAACAAACGAGTTAGCTTCAAATCTGTGCGAAATACATGATTTAGCTTCAAATTCATGCGATGCAGAAGGCTTAGCTTAAAATCCATGCGAAACAAATGATTTAGCTTCACATACTTGCGATATAAATGATATAGCTTCAAATGCAGGCGAAACAAACGAGTTACCTTCAAATCCAAGCGAAACACATGGTTTAGCTTCATATTCTTGCGAAACAAATGGTTTAGATTCAGATACTTGTGATAAACATGATTTAGCTTCAAATGCAGGCGAAACAAACGATTTAGCTTAAAATCCAAGCCAAACACATGATTTAGATCCAAAACAATGAGAAGTAGAAGGCTTAGCTTCGAATCCATGCGAATCAAATGATTGAGCTTCGAATGCTTGTCATATACATGATATAACCTCAAATGCAGGCCGAACAAACGAGTTAGCTTCAAATCCATGCGAGAAACATGATTTAGCTTCAAATCAATGCGAAGCACATGGTTTAGCTTCATATTCTTGCGAAACAAGTGGCTTAGCTTCAGATACTTGTGATAAACATGATTTAGCTTCAACTGCATGCGAAACAAACGAGATAGCTTCAAATCCATGCGAAACACATGATTTAGCTTCAAAGCAATGCGAAGTAAAATGCTTAGCTTCAAATCCATGCGAATCAAATGATTTAGCTCCAAATACTTGCGAAATAAATTAAATAGCTTCAAATGCATGCGAAACAAATGACTTAGCTTCAAATCCATGCGAAACACATGATTTAGCACCAAATCAATGCGAAGTAGAAGGCTTAGCTTCAAATACTTGCGAATATAAGTGATATAGCTCCAAATGCAGGCGAAACAAACGAGTTATCTTCTAATCCATGCGAAACACATGATGTAGCTTCAAATCAATGCGCATTTGATGTCATAGCTTCAAATTCATGCGAAACAAACGGTTTATCTTCAGATACTGGCGATGTAAGTGATATAGTATCAAATGCGGGCGAAAAGAACGAGTTATCTCCAAATCCATGCGAAACACATTATTTAGTTTCAAAACGAAAGATTTAGCTTCAAATACTTGCGAATATAAGTGATATAGCTCCAAATGCAGGCGAAACAAACGAGTTATCTTCTAATCCATGCGAAACACATGATGTAGCTTCAAATCAATGCGCATTTGATGTCATAGCTTCAAATTCATGCGAAACAAACGGTTTATCTTCAGATACTGGCGATGTAAGTGATATAGTATCAAATGCGGGCGAAAAGAACGAGTTATCTCCAAATCCATGCGAAACACATTATTTAGTTTCAAAACGAAAGATTTAGCTTCAAATACTTGCGAATATAAGTGATATAGCTCCAAATGCAGGCGAAACAAACGAGTTATCCTCAAATCCATGAGCAACACATGATTTATCTTCAAATCAATGCGAAGTAGAAGGCTTAGCTTCAAATACATGAGAAACAAATGATTTAGCTTCAGATACTTGCGATACAAGAGACATAGTTTCAGATGCAGGCAAAACAAGCGAGTTATCTACAAATACATGCGAAACACATCATTTAGCTTCAAATCAATGCGAAGCACATGGTTTAGCTTCATATTCTTGCGATACAAGTGGCTTAGCTTCAGATACTTGTGATAAACATGATTTAGCTTCAACTGCATGCGAAACAAACGAGATAGCTTCAAATCCATGCGAAACACATGATTTAGCTTCAAAGCAATGCGAAGTAAAATGCTTAGCTTCAAATCCATGCGAATCGAATGATTTAGCTCCAAATACTTGCGAAATAAATTAAATAGCTTCAAATGCATGCGAAACAAATGACTTAGCTTCAAATCCATGCGAAACACATGATTTAGTTCCAAATCAATGCGAAGCAGAAGGCTTAGCTTCAAATCCAAGCGAAACACATGATTTACCTTCAAATTAATGCAAAGTGGAAGGCTTATATTCAAAGCCATGCAACACAAATGATTTAGCTTCAAATACTTGCGATATAATTGATATAGCATCAAATGCAGGCGAAACAAACGAGTTAGCTTCAAATCTGTGCGAAACACATGATTTAGCTTCAAATCAATGCGAAGTAGAAGGCTTAGCTTCAAAGCCATGCGACACAAATGATTTAGCTTTAAATACTTGCGATATAAATGATATAGCATCAAATGCAGGCGAAACAAACGAGTTAGCTTCAAATCTGTGCGAAACACATGATTTAGCTTCAAATCAATGCGAAGTAGAAGCCTTATCTTCAAAGCCATGCAACACAAATGATTTAGCTTCAAATACTTGCGATATAATTGATATAGCTTCAAATGTAGGCGAAACAAACGAGTTAGCTTAAAATCTGTGCGAAACACATGACTTAGCTTCAAATTCATGCGAAACACATGGTTTAGCTTCATATTCTTGCGAAACAAATGGTTTAGATTCAGGTACTTGTGATAAACATGATTTAGCTTCAAATGCAGGCGAAACATCGAGTTAGTTTCACATCCATGCGAAACACATGAGTTAGCTTCAAATCCATGCGAAACACATGATTTAGTTTCAAATCAATGCGAAGTAGTAGACATAGCATCAAATCCAAGCGAAACACATGACTTACCTTCAAATTAATGCGAAGTAGAAGGCTTATCCTCAAAGCCATGCGACACAAATGATTCTGCTTCAAATAGTTGCTATATGATTGATTTAGCTTCAAATGCATGCGAAACAAACAACTTAGCTACAAATCCAAGCGAAGCACATGATTTAGTTCCAAATCAATGCGAAGTCGAAGGCTTAGCTTCAAATCCATGCGACACAAATGATTTAGCTTCAAATGCTTGCGATAGATTTGATATAGCTTCAAATGCAGGCGAAACAAACGAGTTAGCTTCAAATCCATGCAAAACACATGATTTATCTTCAAATTCATGCGAAACACATGGTTTAGCTTCATATTCTTGCGAAACAAATGGTTTAGGTTCAGATACTTGCGATATAAATGATATAGCTTCAAATGCAGGCGAAACAAACGAGTTAGCTTCAAATCTGTGCGAAACACATGGTTTAGCTTCAAATCCATGCGAACCACATGATTTAGTTTCAAATCAATGTGAAGTAGAAAGCTTAGCTTCAAATCCATGCGAAACACATGATTTAGTTTCAAATCAATGCGAAGCAGAAGGCTTAGCTTCAAATCAATGCGAAGCAGAAGGCTTAGCTTCAAATCCATGCGAAACAAATGATTTAGTTTCACATACTTGCGATCTAAATGATATAGCTTCAAATGCAGGCGAAACAAACGAGTTTGCTTCAAATCCAAGCGAAACACATGATTTAGTTCCAAATCAATGCAAAGTAGAAGGCTTAGCTTCAAATCCAAGCGAAAACATGATTTACCTTCAAATTAATGCAAAGTGGAAGGCTTATCTGCAAAGCCATGCGACACAAATGATTTAGCTTTAAATACTTGCGATATAAATGATATAGCATCAAATGCAGGCGAAACAAACGAGTTAGCTTCAAATCTGTGCGAAACACATGGTTTAGCTTCAAATCCATGCGAACCACATGATTTAGTTTCAAATCAATGTGAAGTAGAAGTCTTAGCTTCAAATCCATGCGAAACACATGATTTAGTTTCAAATCAATGCGAAGCAGAAGGCTTAGCTTCAAATCAATGCGAAGCAAAAGGCTTAGCTTCAAATCCATGCGAAACAAATGATTTAGTTTCACATACTTGCGATATAAATGATATAGCTTCAAATGCAGGCGAAACAAACGAGTTAGCTTCAAATCCAAGCGAAATACATGATTTACCTTCAAATTAATGCGAAGTAGAAGGCTTATCCTCAAAGCCATGCGACACAAATGATTTAGCTTCAAATACTTGCGATATAATTGATATAGCTTCAAATGCATGCGAAGCAAACGAGTTAGCTTCAAATCCAAGTGAAACACATGATTTAGTTCCAAATCAATGCGAAGTAGAAGGCTTAGCTTCAAATCCAAGCGAAACACATGATTTTCCTTCAAATTAATGCAAAGTGGAAGGCTTATATTCAAAGCCATGCAACACAAATGATTTAGCTTCAAATACTTGCGATATAATTGATATAGCATCAAATGCAGGCGAAGCAAACGAGTTAGCTTCAAATCTGTGCGAAACACATGATTTAGCTTCAAATCAATGCGAAGTAGAAGGCTTAGCTTCAATGCCATGCAACACAAATGATTTAGCTTCAAATACTTGCGATATAATTGATATAGCTTCAAATGCAGGCGAAACACATGGTTTAGCTTCATATTCTTGCGAAACAAATGGTTTAGCTTCATATACTTGTGATAAACATGATTTAGCTTCAACCGCATGCGAAACAAACGAGTTAGCTTTAAAACCAAGCGAGACACATGATTTAGCTTCAAATCAATGCGAAGTAGGTGGCTTAGCTTCATATCCATGCGAAACAAATGACTTAGCTTCAAATACTTGCGAATATAAGTGATACTGCTTTAAATGCATGCGAAACAAACGAGTTAGCATCAAATCCATGCGAAACACATGATTTAGCTAAAAATCAATGCGAAGTAGAAGGCGTAGCCTCAAACCCATGCGGAACAAATGATTTAGCTTCAAATACTTGCGATATAAGTGATATAGATTCAACTGCAGGCGAAACAAACGAGTTAGCTTCAAATCCAAGCGAAACACATGATTTAGTTTCAAATCAATGCGAAGTAGATGGCTTAGCTTCATATCCATGCGAAACAAATGACTTAGCTTCAAATACTTGCGAATATAAGTGATACAGCTTCAAATGCCATGCGAAACAAACGAGTTAGCATCAAATCCATGCGACACACATGATTTAGCTAAAACTCAATGCAAAGTAGAAGGCGTAGCTTCAAATCCATGCGGAACAAATGATTTAGCTTCAAATACTTGCGATATAAGTGATGTAGATTCAACTGCAGGCGAAATAAATGAGGTAGCTTCAAATCCATGCGAAACAAATGATATTTCTTCAAATACTTTCGAAACAAATGATTTAGTTTCAAATACTCGCGTTATAAATGATATAACATCAAATGCAGGCAAAACAAACGAGTTAGCTTCAGATCCATTCGGAACACAAGATTTAGCTTCAAATCAATGCGAACCACATGGTTTAGCTTCATATACTTGCGAAACAAGTGGTTTAGCTTCAGATACTTGTGATAAACATGATTTAGCTTCAACTGCATGCGAAACAAACGAGTTAGTTTAAAATCCATGCGAAACAAACGATTTAGCTTCAAATCAATGCGAAGTAGAAGGCTTAGCTTCAAATCGATGCCATACGAATGATTTAGCTTCAAATACCTGCGATAGAAGTGATATAGCTTCAAATGCAGGCGAAACAAACGAGTTAGCTTCAAGTCTATGCGAAACACATGATTTAGCTTCAAATTCATGCGAAACACGTGGTTTAGCTTCATATGCTTGCGAAACAAGTGGTTTAGCTTCAGATACTTGTGATAAACATGATTTAGCTTCAAATGCAGGCGAAACAAACGAGTTAGTTTCAAATCCATGGGAAACACATGATTTAGCTTCAAATCCAAGCGAAACACATGGTTTAGCTTCATATTCTTGCGAAACAAATGGGTCAGCTTCATATACTTGAGATAAATATGATTCAGCTTCAACCGCATGCGAAACAAACGAGTTAGCTTTAAAACCAAGCGAGACACATGATTTAGCTTCAAATCAATGCGAAGTAGGTGGCTTAGCTTCAAATCCAAGCGAAACACATGATTTACCTTCAAATTAATGCAAAGTGGAAGGCTTATATTCAAAGCCATGCAACACAAATGATTTAGCTTCAAATACTTGCGATATAATTGATATAGCAACAAATGCAGGCGAAACAAACGAGTTAGTTTCAAATCTGTGCGAAACACATGATTTAGCTTCAAATCAATGCGAAGTAGAAGGCTTAGCTTCAAAGCCATGCGACACAAATGATTTAGCTTTAAATACTTGCGATATAAATGATATAGCATCAAATGCAGGCGAAACAAACGAGTTAGCTTCAAATCTGTGCGAAACACATGATTTAGTTTCAAATCAATGCGAAGTAGTAGACATAGCTTCATATCCATGCGAAACAAATGATTTAGCTTCACATACTAGCGATATAAATGATATAGCCTCAAATGCAGGCGAAACAAACGAGTTAGCTTCAAATCCAGGCGAAATACATGATTTACCTTCAAATTAATGCGAATTAGAAGGCTTATCCTCAAAGCCATGCGACACAAATGATTCTGCTTCAAATACTTGCGATATGATTGATTTAGCTTCAAATGCAGGCGAAGCAAACGAGTTAGCTTCAAATCCAAACGAAACACATGGTTTAGTTTCAAATCAATGCGAATTAGAAGGCTTATCCTCAAAGCCAGGCGACAGAAATCGTTTAGCTTCAAATACTTGCGATATAATTGATAAAGCTTCAAATGCAGGCGAAACGAACGAGTTAGCTTCAAATCTGTGCGAAACACATGGTTTAGCTTCAAATCCATGCGAACCACATGATTTAGTTTCAAATCAATGTGAAGTAGAAGTCTTAGCTTCAAATCCATGCGAAACACATGATTTAGTTTCAAATCAATGCGAAGCAGAAGGCTTAGCTTCAAATCAATGCGAAGCAAAAGGCTTAGCTTCAAATCCATGCGAAACAAATGATTTAGTTTCACATACTTGCGACATAAATGATATAGCTTCAAATGCAGGCGAAACAAACGAGTTAGCTTCAAATCCAAGTGAAACACATGATTTAGTTCCAAATCAATGCGAAGTAGAAGGCTTAGCTTCAAATCCAAGCGAAACACATGATTTTCCTTCAAATTAATGCAAAGTGGAAGGCTTATATTCAAAGCCATGCAACACAAATGATTTAGCTTCAAATACTTGCGATATAATTGATATAGCATCAAATGCAGGCGAAGCAAACGAGTTAGCTTCAAATCTGTGCGAAACACATGATTTAGCTTCAAATCAATGCGAAGTAGAAGGCTTAGCTTCAATGCCATGCAACACAAATGATTTAGCTTCAAATACTTGCGATATAATTGATATAGCTTCAAATGCAGGCGAAACACATGGTTTAGCTTCATATTCTTGCGAAACAAATGGTTTAGCTTCATATACTTGTGATAAACATGATTTAGCTTCAACCGCATGCGAAACAAACGAGTTAGCTTTAAAACCAAGCGAGACACATGATTTAGCTTCAAATCAATGCGAAGTAGGTGGCTTAGCTTCATATCCATGCGAAACAAATGACTTAGCTTCAAATACTTGCGAATATAAGTGATACTGCTTTAAATGCATGCGAAACAAACGAGTTAGCATCAAATCCATGCGAAACACATGATTTAGCTAAAAATCAATGCGAAGTAGAAGGCGTAGCCTCAAACCCATGCGGAACAAATGATTTAGCTTCAAATACTTGCGATATAAGTGATATAGATTCAACTGCAGGCGAAACAAACGAGTTAGCTTCAAATCCAAGCGAAACACATGATTTAGTTTCAAATCAATGCGAAGTAGATGGCTTAGCTTCATATCCATGCGAAACAAATGACTTAGCTTCAAATACTTGCGAATATAAGTGATACAGCTTCAAATGCCATGCGAAACAAACGAGTTAGCATCAAATCCATGCGACACACATGATTTAGCTAAAACTCAATGCAAAGTAGAAGGCGTAGCTTCAAATCCATGCGGAACAAATGATTTAGCTTCAAATACTTGCGATATAAGTGATGTAGATTCAACTGCAGGCGAAATAAATGAGGTAGCTTCAAATCCATGCGAAACAAATGATATTTCTTCAAATACTTTCGAAACAAATGATTTAGTTTCAAATACTCGCGTTATAAATGATATAACATCAAATGCAGGCAAAACAAACGAGTTAGCTTCAGATCCATTCGGAACACAAGATTTAGCTTCAAATCAATGCGAACCACATGGTTTAGCTTCATATACTTGCGAAACAAGTGGTTTAGCTTCAGATACTTGTGATAAACATGATTTAGCTTCAACTGCATGCGAAACAAACGAGTTAGTTTAAAATCCATGCGAAACAAACGATTTAGCTTCAAATCAATGCGAAGTAGAAGGCTTAGCTTCAAATCGATGCCATACGAATGATTTAGCTTCAAATACCTGCGATAGAAGTGATATAGCTTCAAATGCAGGCGAAACAAACGAGTTAGCTTCAAGTCTATGCGAAACACATGATTTAGCTTCAAATTCATGCGAAACACGTGGTTTAGCTTCATATGCTTGCGAAACAAGTGGTTTAGCTTCAGATACTTGTGATAAACATGATTTAGCTTCAAATGCAGGCGAAACAAACGAGTTAGTTTCAAATCCATGGGAAACACATGATTTAGCTTCAAATCCAAGCGAAACACATGGTTTTGCTTCATATTCTTGCGAAACAAATGGGTCAGCTTCATATACTTGAGATAAATATGATTCAGCTTCAACCGCATGCGAAACAAACGAGTTAGCTTTAAAACCAAGCGAGACACATGATTTAGCTTCAAATCAATGCGAAGTAGGTGGCTTAGCTTCAAATCCAAGCGAAACACATGATTTACCTTCAAATTAATGCAAAGTGGAAGGCTTATATTCAAAGCCATGCAACACAAATGATTTAGCTTCAAATACTTGCGATATAATTGATATAGCAACAAATGCAGGCGAAACAAACGAGTTAGTTTCAAATCTGTGCGAAACACATGATTTAGCTTCAAATCAATGCGAAGTAGAAGGCTTAGCTTCAAAGCCATGCGACACAAATGATTTAGCTTTAAATACTTGCGATATAAATGATATAGCATCAAATGCAGGCGAAACAAACGAGTTAGCTTCAAATCTGTGCGAAACACATGATTTAGTTTCAAATCAATGCGAAGTAGTAGACATAGCTTCATATCCATGCGAAACAAATGATTTAGCTTCACATACTAGCGATATAAATGATATAGCCTCAAATGCAGGCGAAACAAACGAGTTAGCTTCAAATCCAGGCGAAATACATGATTTACCTTCAAATTAATGCGAATTAGAAGGCTTATCCTCAAAGCCATGCGACACAAATGATTCTGCTTCAAATACTTGCGATATGATTGATTTAGCTTCAAATGCAGGCGAAGCAAACGAGTTAGCTTCAAATCCAAACGAAACACATGGTTTAGTTTCAAATCAATGCGAATTAGAAGGCTTATCCTCAAAGCCAGGCGACAGAAATCGTTTAGCTTCAAATACTTGCGATATAATTGATAAAGCTTCAAATGCAGGCGAAACGAACGAGTTAGCTTCAAATCTGTGCGAAACACATGGTTTAGCTTCAAATCCATGCGAACCACATGATTTAGTTTCAAATCAATGTGAAGTAGAAGTCTTAGCTTCAAATCCATGCGAAACACATGATTTAGTTTCAAATCAATGCGAAGCAGAAGGCTTAGCTTCAAATCAATGCGAAGCAAAAGGCTTAGCTTCAAATCCATGCGAAACAAATGATTTAGTTTCACATACTTGCGACATAAATGATATAGCTTCAAATGCATGCGAAACAAACGAGTTAGCTTCAAATCCAAGTGAAACACATGATTTAGTTCCAAATCAATGCGAAGTAGAAGGCTTAGCTTCAAATCCAAGCGAAACACATGATTTACCTTCAAATTAATGCAAAGTGGAAGGCTTATATTCAAAGCCATGCAACACAAATGATTTAGCTTCAAATACTTGCGATATAATTGATATAGCATCAAATGCAGGCGAAACAAACGAGTTAGCTTCAAATCTGTGCGAAACACATGATTTAGCTTCAAATCAATGCGAAGTAGAAGGCTTAGCTTCAAAGCCATGCGACACAAATGATTTAGCTTTAAATACTTGCGATATAAATGATATAGCATCAAATGCAGGCAAAACAAACGAGTTAGCTTCAAATCTGTGCGAAACACATGATTTAGTTTCAAATCAATGCGAAGTAGTAGACATAGCTTCATATCCATGCGAAACAAATGATTTAGCTTCACATACTAGCGATATAAATGATATAGCCTCAAATGCAGGCGAAACAAACGAGTTAGCTTCAAATCCAAGTGAAACACATGATTTAGTTCCAAATCAATGCGAAGCAGAAGGCTTAGCTTCAAATCCAAGCGAAACACATGACTTAGCTTCAAATACTTGCGATATAATTGATATAGCTTCAAATGCAGCCGAAACAAACAAGTTAGCTTCAAATCTGTGCGAAACACATGATTTTGCTTCAAATCAATGTGAAGTAGAAGGAGTAGCTTCAAATCCATGCGAAACACATGATTTAGTTTCAAATCAATGCGAAGCAGAAGGCTTAGTTTCAAATCAATGCGAAGCAGAAGGCTTAGGTTCAAATGCATGCGAAACAAATGATTTAGCTTCACATACTTACGATATAAATGATATAGCTTCAAATAAAGGCGAAACAAACGAGTTAGCTTCAAATCCAAGTGAAACACATGATTTAGTTCCAAATCAATGCGAAGCAGAAGGCTTAGCTTCAAATCCAAGCGAAACACATGATTTACCTTCAAATTAATGCAAAGTGGAAGGCTTATATTCAAAGCCATGCAACACAAATGATTTAGCTTCAAATACTTGCGATATAATTGATATAGCATCAAATGCAGGCGAAACAAACGAGTTAGCTTCAAATCTGTGCGAAACACATGATTTAGCTTCAAATCAATGCGAAGCAGAAGGCTTAGGTTCAAATCCATGCGAAACAAATGATTTAGCTTCACATACTTACGATTTAAATGATATAGCTTCAAATAAAGGCGAAACAAACGAGTTAGCTTCAAATCCAAGTGAAACACATGATTTAGTTCCAAATCAATGCGAAGCAGAAGGCTTAGCTTCAAATCCATGCGAAACAAATGATTTAGCTTCACATACTTACGATATAAATGATATAGCTTCAAATAAAGGCGAAACACACGAGTTAGCTTCAAATCCAAGTGAAACACATGATTTAGTTCCAAATCAATGCGAAGCAGAAGGCTTAGCTTCAAATCCAAGCGAAACACATGATTTACCTTCAAATTAATGCAAAGTGGAAGGCTTATATTCAAAGCCATGCAAGACAAATGATTTAGCTTCAAATACTTGCGATATAATTGATATAGCATCAAATGCAGGCGAAACAAACGAGTTAGCTTCAAATCTGTGCGAAACACATGATTTAGCTTCAAATCAATGCGAAGTAGAAGGCTTAGCTTCAAAGCCATGCGACACAAATGATTTAGCTTTAAATACTTGCGATATAAATGATATAGCATCAAATGCAGGCGAAACAAACGAGTTAGCTTCAAATCTGTGCGAAACACATGATTTAGCTTCAAATCAATGCGAAGTAGAAGGCTTATCTTCAAAGCCATGCAACACAAATGATTTAGCTTCAAATACTTGCGATATAATTGATATAGCTTCAAATGTAGGCGAAACAAACGAGTTAGCTTAAAATCTGTGCGAAACACATGACTTAGCTTCAAATTCATGCGAAACACATGGTTTAGCTTCATATTCTTGCGAAACAAATGGTTTAGATTCAGGTACTTGTGATAAACATGATTTAGCTTCAAATGCAGGCGAAACATCGAGTTAGTTTCACATCCATGCGAAACACATGAGTTAGCTTCAAATCCATGCGAAACACATGATTTAGTTTCAAATCAATGCGAAGTAGTAGACATAGCATCAAATCCAAGCGAAACACATGACTTACCTTCAAATTATTGCGAAGTAGAAGGCTTATCCTCAAAGCCATGCGACACAAATGATTCTGCTTCAAATAGTTGCTATATGATTGATTTAGCTTCAAATGCATGCGAAACAAACAACTTAGCTACAAATCCAAGCGAAGCACATGATTTAGTTCCAAATCAATGCGAAGTCGAAGGCTTAGCTTCAAATCCATGCGACACAAATGATTTAGCTTCAAATGCTTGCGATAGATTTGATATAGCTTCAAAGCAGGCGAAACAAACGAGTTAGCTTCAAAGCCATGCGAAACAAATGATTTAGCTTCACATACTAGCGATATAAATGATATAGCCTCAAATGCAGGCGAAACAAACCAGTTAGCTTCAAATCCAAGCGAAACACATGGTTTATTTTCAAATCAATGCGAAGTAGAAGGCTTATCCTCAAAGCCATGCGAAACAAATCGTTTAGCTTCAAATACTTGCGATATAATTGATAAAGCTTCAAATGCAGGCGAAACAAACGAGTTAGCTTCAAATCCAAGCGAAATACATGATTTACCTTCAAATTAATGCGAAGTAGAAGGCTTATCCTCAAAGCCATGCGACACAAATGATTTAGCTTCAAATACTTGCGATATAATTGATATAGCTTCAAATGCATGCGAAACAAACGAGTTAGCTTCAAATCCAAGTGAAACACATGATTTAGTTCCAAATCAATGCGAAGTAGAAGGCTTAGCTTCAAATCCAAGCGAAACACATGATTTACCTTCAAATTAATGCAAAGTGGAAGGCTTATACTCAAAGCCATGCAACACAAATGATTTAGCTTCAAATACTTGCGATATAATTGATATAGCATCAAATGCAGGCGAAACAAACGAGTTAGCTTCAAATCTGTGCGAAACACATGATTTAGTTTCAAATCAATGCGAAGTAGTAGCCATAGCTTCAAATCCATGCGAAACAAATGATTTAGCTTCAAATACTTGCGATATAATTGATAAAGCTTCAAATGCAGGCGAAACGAACGAGTTAGCTTCAAATCTAAGCGAAACAGATGATTTAGTTTCAAATCAATGCGAAGTAGAAGGCTTAGCTTCAAATCCATGCGACACAAATGATTTAGCTTCAAATACTTGCGATAGAAGTGATATAGCTTCAATGCAGGCGAAACTAACGAGTTAGCTTCAAAGCCATGCAACACAAATGATTTAGCTTCAAATACTTGCGATATAATTGATATAGCTTCAAATGCAGGCGAAACAAACGAGTTACCTTCAAATCCAAGCGAAACACATGATTTACCTTCAAATTAATGCATAGCAGAAGGCTCATCTTCAAAGCCATGCGACACAAATGATTTAGCTTCAAATACTTGCGGTATAATTGATATAGCTTCAAATGCAGCCGAAACAAACAAGTTAGCTTCAAATCTGTGCGAAACACATGATTTTGCTTCAAATCAATGTGAAGTAGAAGGAGTAGCTTCAAATCCATGCGACACAAATGATTTAGCTTTAAATACTTGCGATATAAATGATATAGCATCAAATGCAGGCAAAACAAACGAGTTAGCTTCAAATCTGTGCGAAACACATGATTTAGTTTCAAATCAATGCGAAGTAGTAGACATAGCTTCATATCCATGCGAAACAAATGATTTAGCTTCACATACTAGCGATATAAATGATATAGCCTCAAATGCAGGCGAAACAAACGAGTTAGCTTCAAATCCAAGTGAAACACATGATTTAGTTCCAAATCAATGCGAAGCAGAAGGCTTAGCTTCAAATCCAAGCGAAACACATGACTTAGCTTCAAATACTTGCGATATAATTGATATAGCTTCAAATGCAGCCGAAACAAACAAGTTAGCTTCAAATCTGTGCGAAACACATGATTTTGCTTCAAATCAATGTGAAGTAGAAGGAGTAGCTTCAAATCCATGCGAAACACATGATTTAGTTTCAAATCAATGCGAAGCAGAAGGCTTAGTTTCAAATCAATGCGAAGCAGAAGGCTTAGGTTCAAATCCATGCGAAACAAATGATTTAGCTTCACATACTTACGATATAAATGATATAGCTTCAAATAAAGGCGAAACAAACGAGTTAGCTTCAAATCCAAGTGAAACACATGATTTAGTTCCAAATCAATGCGAAGCAGAAGGCTTAGCTTCAAATCCAAGCGAAACACATGATTTACCTTCAAATTAATGCAAAGTGGAAGGCTTATATTCAAAGCCATGCAACACAAATGATTTAGCTTCAAATACTTGCGATATAATTGATATAGCATCAAATGCAGGCGAAACAAACGAGTTAGCTTCAAATCTGTGCGAAACACATGATTTAGCTTCAAATCAATGCGAAGCAGAAGGCTTAGGTTCAAATCCATGCGAAACAAATGATTTAGCTTCACATACTTACGATTTAAATGATATAGCTTCAAATAAAGGCGAAACAAACGAGTTAGCTTCAAATCCAAGTGAAACACATGATTTAGTTCCAAATCAATGCGAAGCAGAAGGCTTAGCTTCAAATCCAAGCGAAACACATGACTTAGCTTCAAATACTTGCCATATAATTGATATAGCTTCAAATGCAGCCGAAACAAACAAGTTAGCTTCAAATCTGTGCGAAACACATGATTTTGCTTCAAATCAATGTGAAGTAGAAGGAGTAGCCTCAAATCCATGCGAAACACATGATTTAGTTTCAAATCAATGCGAAGCAGAAGGCTTAGTTTCAAATCAATGCGAAGCAGAAGGCTTAGGTTCAAATCCATGCGAAACAAATGATTTAGCTTCACATACTTACGATATAAATGATATAGCTTCAAATAAAGGCGAAACACACGAGTTAGCTTCAAATCCAAGTGAAACACATGATTTAGTTCCAAATCAATGCGAAGCAGAAGGCTTAGCTTCAAATCCAAGCGAAACACATGATTTACCTTCAAATTAATGCAAAGTGGAAGGCTTATATTCAAAGCCATGCAAGACAAATGATTTAGCTTCAAATACTTGCGATATAATTGATATAGCATCAAATGCAGGCGAAACAAACGAGTTAGCTTCAAATCTGTGCGAAACACATGATTTAGCTTCAAATCAATGCGAAGTAGAAGGCTTAGCTTCAAAGCCATGCGACACAAATGATTTAGCTTTAAATACTTGCGATATAAATGATATAGCATCAAATGCAGGCGAAACAAACGAGTTAGCTTCAAATCTGTGCGAAACACATGATTTAGCTTCAAATCAATGCGAAGTAGAAGGCTTATCTTCAAAGCCATGCAACACAAATGATTTAGCTTCAAATACTTGCGATATAATTGATATAGCTTCAAATGTAGGCGAAACAAACGAGTTAGCTTAAAATCTGTGCGAAACACATGACTTAGCTTCAAATTCATGCGAAACACATGGTTTAGCTTCATATTCTTGCGAAACAAATGGTTTAGATTCAGGTACTTGTGATAAACATGATTTAGCTTCAAATGCAGGCGAAACATCGAGTTAGTTTCACATCCATGCGAAACACATGAGTTAGCTTCAAATCCATGCGAAACACATGATTTAGTTTCAAATCAATGCGAAGTAGTAGACATAGCATCAAATCCAAGCGAAACACATGACTTACCTTCAAATTAATGCGAAGTAGAAGGCTTATCCTCAAAGCCATGCGACACAAATGATTCTGCTTCAAATAGTTGCTATATGATTGATTTAGCTTCAAATGCATGCGAAACAAACAACTTAGCTACAAATCCAAGCGAAGCACATGATTTAGTTCCAAATCAATGCGAAGTCGAAGGCTTAGCTTCAAATCCATGCGACACAAATGATTTAGCTTCAAATGCTTGCGATAGATTTGATATAGCTTCAAAGCAGGCGAAACAAACGAGTTAGCTTCAAAGCCATGCGAAACAAATGATTTAGCTTCACATACTAGCGATATAAATGATATAGCCTCAAATGCAGGCGAAACAAACCAGTTAGCTTCAAATCCAAGCGAAACACATGGTTTATTTTCAAATCAATGCGAAGTAGAAGGCTTATCCTCAAAGCCATGCGAAACAAATCGTTTAGCTTCAAATACTTGCGATATAATTGATAAAGCTTCAAATGCAGGCGAAACAAACGAGTTAGCTTCAAATCCAAGCGAAATACATGATTTACCTTCAAATTAATGCGAAGTAGAAGGCTTATCCTCAAAGCCATGCGACACAAATGATTTAGCTTCAAATACTTGCGATATAATTGATATAGCTTCAAATGCATGCGAAACAAACGAGTTAGCTTCAAATCCAAGTGAAACACATGATTTAGTTCCAAATCAATGCGAAGTAGAAGGCTTAGCTTCAAATCCAAGCGAAACACATGATTTACCTTCAAATTAATGCAAAGTGGAAGGCTTATACTCAAAGCCATGCAACACAAATGATTTAGCTTCAAATACTTGCGATATAATTGATATAGCATCAAATGCAGGCGAAACAAACGAGTTAGCTTCAAATCTGTGCGAAACACATGATTTAGCTTCAAATCAATGCGAAGTAGAAGGCTTAGCTTCAAAGCCATGCGACACAAATGATTTAGCTTTAAATACTTGCGATATAAATGATATAGCATCAAATGCAGGCGAAACAAACGAGTTAGCTTCAAATCTGTGCGAAACACATGATTTAGTTTCAAATCAATGCGAAGTAGTAGCCATAGCTTCAAATCCATGCGAAACAAATGATTTAGCTTCAAATACTTGCGATATAATTGATAAAGCTTCAAATGCAGGCGAAACGAACGAGTTAGCTTCAAATCTAAGCGAAACAGATGATTTAGTTTCAAATCAATGCGAAGTAGAAGGCTTAGCTTCAAATCCATGCGACACAAATGATTTAGCTTCAAATACTTGCGATAGAAGTGATATAGCTTCAATGCAGGCGAAACTAACGAGTTAGCTTCAAAGCCATGCAACACAAATGATTTAGCTTCAAATACTTGCGATATAATTGATATAGCTTCAAATGCAGGCGAAACAAACGAGTTACCTTCAAATCCAAGCGAAACACATGATTTACCTTCAAATTAATGCATAGCAGAAGGCTCATCTTCAAAGCCATGCGACACAAATGATTTAGCTTCAAATACTTGCGGTATAATTGATATAGCTTCAAATGCAGCCGAAACAAACAAGTTAGCTTCAAATCTGTGCGAAACACATGATTTTGCTTCAAATCAATGTGAAGTAGAAGGAGTAGCTTCAAATCCATGCGAAACACATGATTTAGTTTCAAATCAATGCGAAGCAGAAGGCTTAGTTTCAAATCAATGCGAAGCAGAAGGCTCAGTTTCAAATCCATGCGAAACAAATGATTTAGCTTCACATACTTACGATATAAATGATATAGCTTCAAATAAAGGCGAAACAAACGAGTTAGCTTCAAATTCAAGCGAAACACATGATTTAGTTCCAAATCAATGCGAAGCAGAAGGCTTAGCTTCAAATCCAAGCGAAACACATGATTTACCTTCAAATTAATGCAAAGTGGAAGGCTTATATTCAAAGCCATGCAACACAAATGATTTAGCTTCAAATACTTGCGATATAATTGATATAGCATCAAATGCAGGCGAAACAAACGAGTTAGCTTCAAATCTGTGCGAAACACATGATTTAG
Source organism: Megalopta genalis (assembly GCF_051020955.1). Classification (NCBI taxonomy): domain Eukaryota; kingdom Metazoa; phylum Arthropoda; class Insecta; order Hymenoptera; family Halictidae; genus Megalopta; species Megalopta genalis. The sequence continues at coordinate 45,030 of NW_027476270.1, read as the reverse complement.
CTTCAAATCAATGCGAAGTAGAAGGCTTATCTTCAAAGCCATGCAACACAAATGATTTAGCTTCAAATACTTGCGATATAATTGATATAGCTTCAAATGTAGGCGAAACAAACGAGTTAGCTTAAAATCTGTGCGAAACACATGACTTAGCTTCAAATTCATGCGAAACACATGGTTTAGCTTCATATTCTTGCGAAACAAATGGTTTAGATTCAGGTACTTGTGATAAACATGATTTAGCTTCAAATGCAGGCGAAACATCGAGTTAGTTTCACATCCATGCGAAACACATGAGTTAGCTTCAAATCCATGCGAAACACATGATTTAGTTTCAAATCAATGCGAAGTAGTAGACATAGCATCAAATCCAAGCGAAACACATGACTTACCTTCAAATTAATGCGAAGTAGAAGGCTTATCCTCAAAGCCATGCGACACAAATGATTCTGCTTCAAATAGTTGCTATATGATTGATTTAGCTTCAAATGCATGCGAAACAAACAACTTAGCTACAAATCCAAGCGATGCACATGATTTAGTTCCAAATCAATGCGAAGTCGAAGGCTTAGCTTCAAATCCATGCGACACAAATGATTTAGCTTCAAATGCTTGCGATAGATTTGATATAGCTTCAAAGCAGGCGAAACAAACGAGTTAGCTTCAAAGCCATGCGAAACAAATGATTTAGCTTCACATACTAGCGATATAAATGATATAGCCTCAAATGCAGGCGAAACAAACCAGTTAGCTTCAAATCCAAGCGAAACACATGGTTTATTTTCAAATCAATGCGAAGTAGAAGGCTTATCCTCAAAGCCATGCGAAACAAATCGTTTAGCTTCAAATACTTGCGATATAATTGATAAAGCTTCAAATGCAGGCGAAACAAACGAGTTAGCTTCAAATCCAAGCGAAATACATGATTTACCTTCAAATTAATGCGAAGTAGAAGGCTTATCCTCAATGCCATGCGACACAAATGATTTAGCTTCAAATACTTGCGATATAATTGATATAGCTTCAAATGCATGCGAAACAAACGAGTTAGCTTCAAATCCAAGTGAAACACATGATTTAGTTCCAAATCAATGCGAAGTAGAAGGCTTAGCTTCAAATCCAAGCGAAACACATGATTTACCTTCAAATTAATGCAAAGTGGAAGGCTTATACTCAAAGCCATGCAACACAAATGATTTAGCTTCAAATACTTGCGATATAATTGATATAGCATCAAATGCAGGAGAAACAAACGAGTTAGCTTCAAATCTGTGCGAAACACATGATTTAGCTTCAAATCAATGCGAAGTAGAAGGCTTAGCTTCAAAGCCATGCGACACAAATGATTTAGCTTTAAATACTTGCGATATAAATGATATAGCATCAAATGCAGGCGAAACAAACGAGTTAGCTTCAAATCTGTGCGAAACACATGATTTAGTTTCAAATCAATGCGAAGTAGTAGCCATAGCTTCAAATCCATGCGAAACAAATGATTTAGCTTCAAATACTTGCGATATAATTGATAAAGCTTCAAATGCAGGCGAAACGAACGAGTTAGCTTCAAATCCAAGCGAAACAGATGATTTAGTTTCAAATCAATGCGAAGTAGAAGGCTTAGCTTCAAATCCATGCGACACAAATGATTTAGCTTCAAATACTTGCGATAGAAGTGATATAGCTTCAATGCAGGCGAAACAAACGAGTTAGCTTCAAAGCCATGCAACACAAATGATATAGCTTCAAATACTTGCGATATAATTGATATAGCTTCAAATGCAGGCGAAACAAACGAGTTACCTTCAAATCCAAGCGAAACACATGATTTACCTTCAAATTAATGCATAGCAGAAGGCTCATCTTCAAAGCCATGCGACACAAATGATTTAGCTTCAAATACTTGCGGTATAATTGATATAGCTTCAAATGCAGCCGAAACAAACAAGTTAGCTTCAAATCTGTGCGAAACACATGATTTTGCTTCAAATCAATGTGTAGTAGAAGGAGTAGCTTCAAATCCATGCGAAACACATGATTTAGTTTCAAATCAATGCGAAGCAGAAGGCTTAGTTTCAAATCAATGCGAAGCAGAAGGCTCAGGTTCAAATCCATGCGAAACAAATGATTTAGCTTCACATACTTACGATATAAATGATATAGCTTCAAATAAAGGCGAAACAAACGAGTTAGCTTCAAATTCAAGCGAAACACATGATTTACCTTCAAATTAATGCAAAGTAGAAGGCTTATCTTCAAAGCCATGCGACACAAATGATTTAGCTTCAAATACTTGCGATATAATTGATATAGCTTCAAATGCATGCGAAACAAACGAGTTAGCTTCAAATCCAAGTGAAACACATGATTTAGTTCCAAATCAATGCGAAGCAGAAGGCTTAGCTTCAAATCCAAGCGAAACACATGATTTACCTTCAAATTAATGCAAAGTGGAAGGCTTATATTCAAAGCCATGCAACACAAATGATTTAGCTTCAAATACTTGCGATATAATTGATATAGCATCAAATGCAGGTGAAACAAACGAGTTAGCTTCAAATCTGTGCGAAACACATGATTTAGCTTCAAATCAATGCGAAGTAGAAGGCTTAGCTTCAAAGCCATGCAACACAAATGATTCAGCTTCAAATACTTGCGATATAATTGATATAGCTTCAAATGCAGGCGAAACAAACGAGTTAGCTTAAAATCTGTGCGAAACACATGACTTAGCTTCAAATTCATGCGGAACACATGGTTTAGCTTCATATTCTTGCGAAACAAATGGTTTAGATTCAGGTACTTGTGATAAACATGATTTAGCTTCAAATGCAGGCGAAACATCGAGTTAGTTTCACATCCATGCGAAACACATGAGTTAGATTCAAATCCATGCGAAACACATGATTTAGTTTCAAATCAATGCGAAGTAGTAGACATAGCATCAAATCCAAGCGAAACACATGACTTACCTTCAAATTAATGCGAAGTAGAAGGCTTATCCTCAAAGCCATGCGACACAAATGATTCTGCTTCAAATAGTTGCTATATGATTGATTTAGCTTCAAATGCATGCGAAACAAACAACTTAGCTACAAATCCAAGCGAAACACATGATTTAGTTCCAAATCAATGCGAAGTAGGTGGCTTAGCTTCATATCCATGCGAAACAAATGACTTAGCCTCAAATACTTGCGAATATAAGTGATACTGCTTCAAATGCATGCGAAACAAACGAGTTAGCATCAAATCCATGCGAAACACATGATTTAGCTTCAAATCAATGCGAAGTAGGTGGCTTAGCTTCATATTGTTGCGAAACAAATGGTTTAGATTCAGATACTTGTGATAAACATGATTTAGCTTCAAATGCAGGCGAAGCAAACGAGTTAGTTTCATATCCATGCGAAACACATGATTTAGCTTCAAATCCAAGCGAAACACATGGTTTAGCTTCATATTCTTGCGAAAGAAATGGTTTAGCTTCATATACTTGTGATAAACATGATTTAGCTTCAACCGCATGCGAAACAAACCAGTTAGCTTTAAAACCAAGCGAGACACATGATTTAGCTTCAAATCAATGCGAAGTAGGTGGCTTAGCTTCATATCCATGCGAAACAAATGACTTAGCTTCAAATACTTGGGAATATAAGTGATACTGCTTCAAATGCATGCGAAACAAACGAGGTAGCTTCAAATCCATGCGACACAAATGATTTTTCTTCAAATACTTGCGATACAAGTGAACTAGCTGCAAATGCAGGCGAAACAAACCAGGTAGCTTCAATTCCATGCGAAACACATGATTTAGCTTAAAATTCATACGAAACAAATGATTTAGCTTCAAATACTTGCGATATAAACGATATACCTTCAAATGCAGGCAAAACAAACGAGTTAGTTTCAAATCCATGCGAAACACATGATTTAGCTTCAAATCCAAGCGAAACACATGATTTACCTTCAAATTAATTTAAAGTAGAATGCTTATATTCAAAACCATGCGACACAAATGATTTAGCTTCAAATACTTGCGATATAATTGATACAGCTTCAAATGCAGGCGAAACAAACGAGTTAGCTACAAATCCAAGCGAAACACATGGTTTAGTTTCAAATCAATGAGAAGCAGAAGGCTTAGCTTAAAATCCATGCGAAACAAATGATTTAGCTTCACATACTTGCGATATAAATGATATAGCTTCAAATGCAGGCGAAACAAACGAGTTACCTTCAAATCCAAGCGAAACACATGATTTACCTTCCAATTAATGCAAAGAGGATGGCTTATCATCAAAGCCATGCGACACAAATGATTTAGTTTCAAATTCATGCGAAACACATGGTTTAGCTTCACATACTTGCGATATAAATGATATAGCTTCAAATGCAGGCGAAACAAACGAGTTACCTTCAAATCCAAGCGAAACACATGATTTACCTTCCAATTAATGCAAAGAGGATGGCTTATCATCAAAGCCATGCGACACAAATGATTTAGTTTCAAATTCATGCGAAACACATGGTTTAGCTTCAAATCAAAGCGAAACAAATGATTTAGCTTCAAATCAATGCGATATAGAAGGCTTATCCTCAAAGCCATGCTACACAAATGATTCAGATTCAAATACTTGCGATATAATTGATATAGCTTCAAATGCAGGCGAAACAACGAGTTAGTTTCAAATCCAAGCGAAACACATGGTTTAGCTTCATATTCTTGCGAAATACATGGTTTAGCTTCATATTCTTGCGAAACAAACTGATTAGATTCAGATACTTGTGATAAACATGATTTAGCTTCAAATGCAGGCGAAACAAACGAGTTAGTTTCAAATCCATGCGAAACACATGATTTACCTTCAAATCCATGCGAAACACATGATTTAGTTACAAATCAATGCGAAGTAGTAGGCATAGCTTCATATCCATGCGAAACAAATGATGTAGTTTCACATACTTGCGATATAAATGATATAGCTTCAAATGCAGGCGAAACAAACGAGTTAGCTTCAAATCCAAGCGAAACACATGATTTACCTTCAAATTAATGCGAAGTAGAAGGCTTATCCGCAAAGCCAGGCGACACAAATGATTCAGATTCAAATACTTGCGATATAATTGATATAGCTCCAAATGCAGGCGAAACAAACAAGTTACCTTCAAATCCAAGCGAAACACATGATTTTCCTTCAAATTAATGCAAAGTAGAAGGCTTATCTTCAAAGCCATGCGACGCAAATGATTTAGCTTCAAATACTTGCGATATAATTGATATAGTTTCAAATGCAGGCGAATCAAACGAGTTAGCTTCAAATCTGTGCGAAACACATGACTCAGCTTCAAATTCATGCGAAACAGATGGTTTAGCTTCATATTCTTGCGAAACAAATAGTTTAGATTCAGGTACTTGTGATAAACATGATTTAGCTTCAAATGCTGGCGAAACATCGAGTTAGCTTCACATCCATGCGAAAAACATGATTTAGCTCCAAATCCATGCGAAACACATGATTTAGTTTCAAATCAATGCGAAGTAGTAGACATAGCTTCAAATCCAAGCGAAACACATGACTTACCTTCAAATTAATGCGAAGTAGAAGGCTTATCCTCAAAGCCATGCGACACAAATGATTCTGCTTCAAATACTTGCTATAAGATTGATTTAGCTTCAAATGCATGCGAAACAAACAACTTAGATACAAATCCATGCGAAACACATGATTTAGTTCCAAATCAATGCGAAGTAGAAGGCTTAGCTTCAAATCCAATCGAAACACATGATTTACCTTCAAATTAATGCAAAGTGGAAGGCTTATCTTCAAAGCCATGCAACACAAATGATTTAGCTTCAAATACTTGCAATATAATTGATATAGCACCAAATGCAGGCGAAACAAACGAGTTAGCTTCAAATCTGTGCGAAACACATGACTTAGCGTCAAATCAATGCGAAGTAGAAGGCTTAGCTTCAAAGCCATGCGACACAAATGATTTAGCTTTAAATTCTTGCGATATAAATGATATAGCATCAAATGCAGGCGAAACAAACGAGTTAGCTTCAAATCTGTGCGAAACACATGATTTAGCTTCAAATCAATGCGAAGTAGGAGGCTTAGCTTCAAATCCATGCGACACAAATGATTTAGCTTCAAATACTTGCGATAGAAGTGATATAGCTTCAATGCAGGCGAAACAAACGAGTTAGCTTCAAAGCCATGCGACACAAATGATTTAGCTTCAAATACTTGCGATAGAAGTGATATAGCTTCAATGCAGGCGAAACAAACGAGTTAGCTTCAAAGCCATGCGACACAAATGATTTAGCTTCAAATACTTGCGATAGAAGTGATATAGCTTCAATGCAGGCGAAACAAACGAGTTACCTTCAAATCCAAACGAAACACATGATTTACCTTCAAATTAATGCAAAGAGGAAGGCTTATCTTCAAAGCGATGCGACACAAATCGTTTAGCTTCAAATACTTGCGATATAATTGATAAAGCTTCATATGCAGGCGAAACAAACGAGTTAGCTTCAAATCCAAGCGAAACACATGATTTAGTGTCAAATCAATGCGAAGTAGAAGCCTTAGCTTCAACTCCATGCGAAACAAATGATTTAGCTTCACAGACTTGCGATATAAATGATATAGCTTCAAATATGGGCGGAACAAACGAGTTAGCTTCAAATCTGTGCGAAATACATGATTTAGCTTCAAATTCATGCGATGCAGAAGGCTTAGCTTAAAATCCATGCGAAACAAATGATTTAGCTTCACATACTTGCGATATAAATGATATAGCTTCAAATGCAGGCGAAACAAACGAGTTACCTTCAAATCCAAGCGAAACACATGGTTTAGCTTCATATTCTTGCGAAACAAATGGTTTAGATTCAGATACTTGTGATAAACATGATTTAGCTTCAAATGCAGGCGAAACAAACGATTTAGCTTAAAATCCAAGCCAAACACATGATTTAGATCCAAAACAATGAGAAGTAGAAGGCTTAGCTTCGAATCCATGCGAATCAAATGATTGAGCTTCGAATGCTTGTCATATACATGATATAACCTCAAATGCAGGCCGAACAAACGAGTTAGCTTCAAATCCATGCGAGAAACATGATTTAGCTTCAAATCAATGCGAAGCACATGGTTTAGCTTCATATTCTTGCGAAACAAGTGGCTTAGCTTCAGATACTTGTGATAAACATGATTTAGCTTCAACTGCATGCGAAACAAACGAGATAGCTTCAAATCTATGCGAAACACATGATTTAGCTTCAAAGCAATGCGAAGTAAAATGCTTAGCTTCAAATCCATGCGAATCAAATGATTTAGCTCCAAATACTTGCGAAATAAATTAAATAGCTTCAAATGCATGCGAAACAAATGACTTAGCTTCAAATCCATGCGAAACACATGATTTAGCACCAAATCAATGCGAAGTAGAAGGCTTAGCTTCAAATCCATGTGAAACAAATGGCTTAGCTTCAAATACTTGCGATATAAGTGATATACCTTCAAATGCAGGCGAAACAAACGAGTTATCTTCTAATCCATGCGAAACACATGATGTAGCTTCAAATCAATGCGCATTTGATGTCATAGCTTCAAATTCATGCGAAACAAACGGTTTATCTTCAGATACTGGCGATGTAAGTGATATAGTATCAAATGCGGGCGAAAAGAACGAGTTATCTCCAAATCCATGCGAAACACATTATTTAGTTTCAAAACGAAAGATTTAGCTTCAAATACTTGCGAATATAAGTGATATAGCTCCAAATGCAGGCGAAACAAACGAGTTATCTTCTAATCCATGCGAAACACATGATGTAGCTTCAAATCAATGCGCATTTGATGTCATAGCTTCAAATTCATGCGAAACAAACGGTTTATCTTCAGATACTGGCGATGTAAGTGATATAGTATCAATTGCGGGCGAAAAGAACGAGTTATCTCCAAATCCATGCGAAACACATTATTTAGTTTCAAAACGAAAGATTTAGCTTCAAATACTTGCGAATATAAGTGATATAGCTCCAAATGCAGGCGAAACAAACGAGTTATCCTCAAATCCATGAGCAACACATGATTTATCTTCAAATCAATGCGAAGTAGAAGGCTTAGCTTCAAATACATGAGAAACAAATGATTTAGCTTCAGATACTTGCGATACAAGAGACATAGTTTCAGATGCAGGCAAAACAAGCGAGTTATCTACAAATACATGCGAAACACATCATTTAGCTTCAAATCAATGCGAAGTAGAAGGCTTAGCTTATAAACCATGCGACACAAATGGTTTAGCTTCAAATATTTCTGATATACATGTTTTAGCTTCAACTGCATGCGAAACAAACGAGCAAGATTCAACTCCAAGCGAAAAAATGATTTAGCCATAAATCAATGCGAAATAGAAGACTTGGCATCAAATCCAAGCGAAACACATGATTTATCATCAAATCAATGCGAAACACATGATTTAGTTTCAAATCAAGGCGAAGTAGCAGGCATAGCTTCATATCCATGCGAAACAAATGATTTAGCTTCACATACTTGCGATATAAATGATATAGCCTCAAATGCAGGCGAAACAAACGAGTTAGCTTCAAATCCAAGCGAAAGACAAGGTTTAGCTTCATATTCTTGCGAAACAAATGGTTTAGCTTCATATACTTGCGATATAAATGATATAGCTTCAAATGCAGGCGAAACAAACGTTTTAGCTACAAATCCATGCAAAACACATGATTTAACTTCAAATGCATGCGAAACACATGATTTTGCTTCAAATCAATGCGGAGTAGAAGGCGTAGCTTCAAATCCATGCGAATCAAATGATTTTGCTTCAAATACTTCTGATATACATCATATAGCTTCAAACGCAGGCGAAACAATCGCGTTACCTTCAAATCCAAGGGAAACAAATGATTTAGCTTCAAATCAATGCGAAGTTGAAGGCTTAGCTTCAAATCAATGCGAAACAAATGGTTTAGCTTCAAATACTTGTGGTATACATGATTTACGTTCAACTGCATGCGAAACAAACGAGTTAGCTTCAAATGCATGCGAAATACATGATTTAGCTTCAAAACAAGGCGAAGTAGAAGGCGTAGCTTAAAATACATGCGACACAAAGGATTTAGCTTCAAATACTTGCGATATAATTGATAAAGCTTCAAATGCAGGCGAAACAAACGTGTTAGCTTCAAATCCAAGCGAAACACATGATTTAGTTTCAAATCAATGCGAAGTAGAAGGCTTAGCTTCAAATCCATGCGAAACAGATGATTTAGCTTAAAATTAATGCGAAACACATGGATTAGATTCAAATTCGTGCGAAACAAATGATTTAGCTTCAGATACTTGTGGTATATATGATTTAGAATCAACTGCATGCGAAACAGACGAGTTAGCTTCAAATCCAAGCGATACACACGATTTAGATTCAAATTCATGCGACACACATGATTTAGCTTCAAATCAATGCGAAGTAGAAGGCTTGGCTTCAAATCCAAGCGAAACAAATAATTTGGCTTCAAATACTTATGATATACATGATTTAGCTTCAAGTGCATGCGAAACAAACGAGTTAGTTTAAAATCCATGCGAAACACACGATTTAGCTTCAAATCAATGCGAAGTAGAAGGCTTAGCTTCAAATCGATGCCATACGAATGATTTAGCTTCAAATACCTGCGATAGAAGTGATATAGCTTCAAATGCAGGCGAAACAAACGAGTTACCTTCAAGTCTATGCGAAACACATGATTTAGCTACAAATTCATGCGAAACACGTGGTTTAGCTTCATATGCTTGCGAAACAAGTGGTTTAGCTTCAGATACTTGTGATAAACATGATTTAGCTTCAACTGCATGCGCAACAAATGAGTTAGTTTAAAATCCAAGCGAAACACACGATTTAGCTTCAAATCAATGCGAAGTAGAAGGCTTAGCTTCAAATCGATGCCATACGAATGATTCGCTTCAAATACCTGCGATACAAGTGATATAGCTTCAAATGCAGGCGAAACAAACGAGTTAGCTTCAAATCCATACGAAACACATGATATACCTTCAAATTAATGCAAAGTAGAAGGTTTATCTTCAAAGCCATGCGACACAAATGACTTAGCTTCAAATACTTGCGATATAATTGATATAGCTTCAAATGTAGACGAAACCAACGAGTTAGCTTCAAATCCAAGCGAAACACATGATTTAGTTTCAAATCAATGCAAAGTAGAAGGCTTAGCTTCAAATCCATGCGAAACAAATGATTTAGCTTCACATACTTGCGATATAAATGATATAGCCTCAAATGCAGGCGAAACAAACGAGTTAGTTTCAAATACATGCGAAACACATGATTTTGTTTCACATCAATGCGAAGTAGTAGACATAGCTTCATATCCATGCGAAACACATGATTTAGCTTCAAATACCTGCGATAGAAGTGATATAGCTTCAAATGCAGGCGAAACAAACGAGTTACTTTCAAATCCAAGCGAAACACATGATTTACCTTCAAATTAATGCAAAGTAGAAGGCTTATCTTCAAAGCCATGCGACACAAATAATTTAGCTTCAAATACTTGCGATATAAGTGATATAGATTCAACTGCAGGCGAAACATACGAGTTAGCTTCAAATCCAAGCGAAACACATGATTTCGTTTCAAATCAATGCGAAGTAGATGGCTTAGCTTCATATCCATGCGAAACAAATGACTTAGCTTCAAATACTTGCGAATATAAGTGATACAGCTTCAAATGCCATGCGAAACAAACGAGTTAGCATCAAATCCATGCGACACACATGATTTAGCTAAAACTCAATGCAAAGTAGAAGGCGTAGCTTCAAATCCATGCGGAACAAATGATTTAGCTTCAAATACTTGCGATATAAGTGATATAGATTCAAATGCAGGCGAAACAAACGAGGTAGCTTCAAATCCATGCGAAACAAATGATATTTCTTCAAATACTTGCGAAACAAATGATTTAGCTTCAAATACTTGCGTTATAAATGATATAACATCAAATGCAGGCAAAACAAACGAGTTAGCTTCAGATTCATGCGGAACACAAGATTTATCTTCAAATCAATGCGAAGCACATGGTTTAGCTTCATATACTTGCGAAACAAGTGGTTTAGCTTCAGATACTTGTGATAAACATGATTTAGCTTCAACTGCATGCGAAACAAACGAGTTAGTTTAAAATCCAAGCGAAACGCACGATTTAGCTTCAAATCAATGCGAAGTAGAAGGCTTAGCTTCAAATCGATGCCATAGGAATGATTAGCTTCAAATACCTGCGATAGAAGTGATATAGCTTCAAATGCAGGCGAAACAAACGAGTTAGCTTCAAATCCACGCGAAACACATGATTTACCTTCAAATTAATGCGAAGTAGAACGCTTATCCTGAAAGCCATGCGACACAAATGATTCTGCTTCAAATACTTGCTATATGATTGATTTAGCTTCAAATGCATGCGAAACAAACAACTTAGCTACAAATCCAAGCGAAACACATGATTTAGTTCCAAATCAATGCGAAGTAGAAGGCTTAGCTTCAAATCCAAGCGAAACACATGATTTACCTTCAAATTAATGCAAAGTGGAAGGCTTATCTTCAAAGCCATGCAACACAAATGATTTAGCTTCAAATACTTGCAATATAATTGATATAGCATCAAATGCAGGCGAAACAAACGAGTTAGCTTCAAATCTGTGCGAAACACATGATTTACCTTCAAATTAATTTAAAGTAGAACGCTTATATTCAAAACCATGCGACACAAATGATTTAGCTTCAAATACTTGCGATATAGTTGATATAGCTTCAAATGCAGGCGAAACAAACGAGTCAGCTTCAAGTCTATGCGAAACTCATGATTTAGCTTCAAATCCAAGCGAAACACATGGTTTAGCTTCATATTCTTGCGAAACACATGGTTGAGCTTCATATACTTGAGATAAACTTGATTTAGCTTCATCCGCATACGAAACAAACGAGCTAGCTTTAAAACCAAGCCAAACACATGATTTAGTATCAAATCAATGCGAAGTAGAAGCCAACTCCATGCAAAACAAATGATTTAGCTTCACAGACTTGCGATATAAATGATATAGCTTCAAATAAGGGCGGAACAAACGAGTTAGCTTCAAATCTGTGCGAAATACATGATTTAGCTTCAAATACATGCGAAACACATGATTTAGTTTCAAATCAATGCGAAGTAGAAGGCTTATCCTCAAAGCCATGCGAAACAAATCGTTTAACTTCAAATACTTGCGATATAATTGATAAAGCTTCAAATGCAGGCGAAACAAACGAGTTAGCTTCAAATCCAAGCGAAACAGATGATTTAGTTTCAAATCAATGCGAAGTAGATGGCTTAACTTCAAATCCATGCGAAACAAATGATTTAGCTTCAAATACTTGCGACGTAAATGATATAGCTTCAAATGCAGGCGAAACAAACCAGGTAGCTTCAATTCCATGCGAAACACATGATTTAGCTTAAAATTCATACGAAACAAATGATTTAGCTTCAAATGCTTGCGATATAAACGATATACCTTCAAATGTAGGCAAAACAAACGAGTTAGCTTCAAATCCATGCGGAACACATGATTTAGCTTCAAATCAATGCGAAGCACATGGTTTAGCTTCATATGCTTGCGAAACAAGTGGCTTAGCTTCAGATACTTGTGATAAACACGATTTAGCTTCAACTGCAAGCGAAACAAACGCGTTAGTTTAAAATCCAAGCGAAATACACGATTTAGCTTCAAATCAATGCGAAGTAGAAGGCTTAGCTTCAAATCGATGCCATACGAATGATTTAGCTTCAAATACCTGCGATAGAAGTGATATAGCTTCAAATGCAGGCGAAACAAACGAGTCAGCTTCAAGTCTATGCGAAACTCATGATTTAGCTTCAAATCCAAGCGATACACATGGTTTAGCTTCATATTCTTGCGAAACATATGGTTTAGCTTCATATACTTGTGATAAACTTGATTTAGCTTCATCCGCATGCGAAACAAACGAGCTAGCTTTAAAACCATGCCAAACACATGATTTAGTATCAAATCAAAGCGAAGTAGAAGCCTTAGCTTCAACTCCATGCGAAACAAATGATTTAGCTTCACAGACTTGCAATATAAATAATATAGCTTCAAATAAGAGCGAAACAAACGAGTTAGCTTCAAATCTGTGCGAAACACATGATTTACATTCAAATTAATGCGAATTAGAAGGCTTATCCTCAAAGCCATGCGACACAAACGATTCTGCTTCAAATACTTGCGATATGATTGATTTAGCTTCAAATGCAGGCGAAGCAAACGAGTTAGCTTCAAATCCAAGCGAAACACATGGTTTAGTTTCAAATCAATGCGAAGTAGAAGGCTTATCCTCAAAGCCATGCGACAGAAATCGTTTAGCTTCAAATACTTGCGATATAATTGATAAAGCTTCAAATGCTTTCGAAACAAACGAGTTAGCTTCAAATCCAAGCGAAACAGATGATTTAGTTTCAAATCAATGCGAAGTAGAAGGCTTATCTTCAAAGCCATGCAACACAAATGATTTTGCTTCAAATACTTGCAATATAATTGATATAGCATCGAATGCAGGCGAAACAAACGAGTTAGCTTCAAATCTGTGCGAAACACATGATTTAGCGTCAAATCAATGCGAAGTAGAAGGCTTAGCTTCAAAGCCATGCGACACAAATGATTTAGCTTCAAATACTAGCGATAGAAGTGATATAGCTTCAATGCAGGCGAAACAAACGAGTTAGCTACAAAGCCATGCGACACAAATGATTTAGCTTCAAATACTTGCGATATAATTGATATAGCTTCAAATGCAGGCGAAACAAACGAGTTAGCTTCAAATCTGTGCGAAACACATGACTTAGCTTCAAATTCATGCGAAACAGATGGTTTAGCTTCATATTCTTGCGAAACAAATAGTTTAGATTCAGGTACTTGTGATAAACATGATTTAGCTTCAAATGCAGGCGAAACATCGAGTTAGCTTCACATCCATGCGAAACACATGATTTAGCTCCAAATCCATGCGAAACACATGATTTAGTTTCAAATCAATGCGAAGTAGTAGACATAGCTTCAAATCCAAGCGAAACACATGACTTACCTTCAAATTAATGCGAAGTAGAAGGCTTATCCTCAAAGCCATGCGACACAAATGATTCTGCTTCAAATACTTGCTATATGATTGATTTAGCTTCAAATGCATGCGAAACAAACAACTTAGCTACAAATCCATGCGAAACACATGATTTAGTTCAAAAAATCAATGCGAAGTAGAAGGCTTAGCTTCAAATCCAAGCGAAACACATGATTTACCTTCAAATTAATGCAAAGTGGAAGGCTTATCTTCAAAGCCATGCAACACAAATGATTTAGCTTCAAATACTTGCAATATAATTGATATAGCATCGAATGCAGGCGAAACAAACGAGTTAGCTTCAAATCTGTGCGAAACACATGATTTAGCGTCAAATCAATGCGAAGTAGAAGGCTTAGCATCAAAGCCATGCGACACAAATGATTTAGCTTTAAATACTTGCGATATAAATGATATAGCATCAAATGCAGGCGAAACAAACGAGTTATCTTCAAATCTGTGCGAAACACATGATTTAGCTTCAAATCAATGCGAAGTAGAAGGCTTAGCTTCAAATCCATGCGACACAAATGATTTAGCTTCAAATACTTGCGATAGAAGTGATTTAGCTTCAATGCAGGTGAAACAAACGAGTTAGCTTCAAAGCCATGCGACACAAATGATTTATCTTCAAATACTTGCGAAACACATGATTTAGTTTCAAATCAATGCGAAGTAGTAGACATAGCTTCATATCCATGCGAAACAAATGATTTAGCTTCACATACTAGCGATATAAATGATATAGCCTCAAATGCAGGCGAAACAAACGAGTTAGCTTCAAATCCAAGCGAAACACATGGTTTATTTTCAAATCAATGCGAAGTAGAAGGCTTATCCTCAAAGCCATGCGACACAAATCGTTTAGCTTCAAATACTTGCGATATAATTGGTAAAGCTTCAAATGCAGGAAAAAAAAACGAGTTAGCTTCAAATCCAAGCGAAACAGATGATTTAGTTTCAAATCAATGCGAAGTAGAAGCTTAGCTTCAAACCCATGCGACACAAATGATTTAGCTTCAAATACTTGCGATAGAAGTGATATAGCTTCAATGCAGGCGAAACAAACGAGTAAGCTTCAAAGCCATGCGACACAAATGATTTAACTTCAAGTAATTGCGATATAATTGATACAGCATCAAATGCAGGCGAAACAAACGAGTTAGCTTCAAATCCACGCGATACACATGATTTAGCGTGAAATCAATGCGAAGTAGAAGCCTTAGCTTCAACTCCATGCGAAACAAATAATTTAGCTTCACAGTCTTGCGATATAAATGATATAGCTTCAAATAAGGGCGAAACAAACGAGTTACCTTCAAGTCCAAGCGAAACCATCAATACTTGCGACAGATAAGTGATATAAGTGATACAGTTTCAATGCAGGGGAAACAAACGAGTTAGCTTCAAATCTGTGCGAAATACATGATTTAGCTTCAAATTCATGCGAAACACATGGTTTAGCTTCATATTCTTGCGAAACAAATGGTTTAGATTCAGATAATTGTGATAAACATGATTTAGCTTCAAATGCAGGCGAAACAAACGAGTTACCTTCAAATCCAAGCGAAACGCATGATTTACCTTCAAATTAATGCATAGTAGAAGGCTTTCTTCAAAGCCATGAGACACAAATGATTTAGCTTCAAATACTTGCGATATAATTGATATAGCTTCAAATGCAGGCGAAACAAACGAGTTACCTTCAAATCCAGCGAAACACATGGTTTAGCTTCATATTCTTGCGAAACAAATGGTTTAGATTCAGATACTTGTGATAAACATGATTTAGCTTCAAATGCAGGCGAAACAAACGAGATAGTTTCAAATCCATGCGAAACACATGGTTTACCTTCAAATCCATGCGAAACACATGATTTAGTTACAAATCAATGCGAAGTAGTAGGCATAGCTTCATATCCATGCGAGAGAAATGATTTAGTTTCACATACTTGCGATATAAATGATATAGCTTCAAATGCAGGCGAAACAAACGAGTTAGCTTCACATCCATGCGAAACACATGATTTAGCTTCAAATCGATGCGAAACACATGATTTAGTTTCAAATCAATGCGAAGTAGTAGACATAGTTTCATATCCATGCAAAACAAATGATTTAGCTTCACATACTAGCGATATAAATGATATAGCTTCAAATGCAGGCGAAACAAACGAGTTACCTTCAAATCCAAGCGAAACACATGATTTACCTTCAAATTAATGCAAAGAGGAAGGCTTATCTTCAAAGCCATGCGACACAAATCGTTTAGCTTCAAATACTTGCGATATAATTGATAAAGCTTCAAATGCAGGCGAAACAAACGAGTTAGCTTCAAATCTGTGCGAAACACATGATTTAGCTTCAAATCAATGCGAAGTAGAAGGCTTAGCTTCAATCCATGCGACACAAATGATTTAGCTTCAAATACTTGCGAAACACATGATTTAGTTTCAAATCAATGCGAAGTAGTAGACATAGCTTCATATCCATGTGAAACAAATGATTTAGCTTCACATACTAGCGATATAAATGATATAGCCTCAAATGCTGGCGAAAGAAACGAGTTAGCTTCAAATCCAAGCGAAACACATGGTTTATCTTCAAATCAATGCGAAGTAGAAGGCTTATCCTCAAAGCCATGCGACACAAATCGTTTAGCTTCAAATACTTGCGATATAATTGATAAAGCTTCAAATGCAGGCGAAACAAACGAGTTAGCTTCAAATCCAAGCGAAACACATGATTTAGTGTCAAATCAATGCGAAGTAGAAGCCTTAGCTTCAACTCCATGCGAAACAAATGATTTAGCTTCACATACTTGCGATATAAATGATATAGCTTCAAATAAGGGCGGAACAAACGAGTTACCTTCAAATTCAAGCGAAACACATGATTTACCTTCAAATTAATGCAAAGTAGAAGGCTTATCTTCCAAGCCATGCGACATAAATGATTTAGCTTCAAATACTTGCGATATAATTGATATAGCTTCAAATGCAGGCTAAACATACGAGTTAGCTTCAAATCTGTGCGAAACACATGATTTAGCTTAAAATTCATACGAAACAAATGATTTAGCTTCAAATACTTGCGGTATAAACGATATACCTTCAAATGTAGGCAAAACAAACGAGTTAGCTTCAAATCCATGCGGAACACATGATTTAGCTTCAAATCAATGCGAAGCACATGGTTTAGCTTCATATGCTTGCGAAACAAGTGGCTTAGCTTCAGATACTTGTGATAAACACGATTTAGCTTCAACTGCAAGCGAAACAAACGCGTTAGTTTAAATCCAAGCGAAATATTCGATTTAGCTTCAAATCAATGCGAAGTAGAAGGCTTAGCTTCAAATCGATGCCATACGAATGATTTAGCTTCAAATACCTGCGATAGAAGTGATATAGCTTCAAATGCAGGCGAAACAAACGAGTCAGCTTCAAGTCTATGCGAAACTCATGATTTAGCTTCAAATCCAAGCGATACACATGGTTTAGCTTCATATTCTTGCGAAACATATGGTTTAGCTTCATATACTTGTGATAAACTTGATTTAGCTTCATCCGCATGCGAAACAAACGAGCTAGCTTTAAAACCATGCAAACACATGATTTAGTATCAAATCAAAGCGAAGTAGAAGCCTTAGCTTCAACTCCATGCGAAACAAATGATTTAGCTTCACAGACTTGCGATATAAATGATATAGCTTCAAATAAGAGCGAAACAAACGAGTTAGCTTCAAATCTGTGCGAAACACATGATTTACATTCAAATTAATGCGAATTAGAAGGCTTATCCTCAAAGCCATGCGACACAAACGATTCTGCTTCAAATACTTGCGATATGATTGATTTAGCTTCAAATGCAGGCGAAGCAAACGAGTTAGCTTCAAATCCAAGCGAAACACATGGTTTAGTTTCAAATCAATGCGAAGTAGAAAGCTTATCCTCAAAGCCATGCGACAGAAATCGTTTAGCTTCAAATACTTGCGATATAATTGATAAAGCTTCAAATGCTTTCGAAACAAACGAGTTAGCTTCAAATCCAAGCGAAACAGATGATTTAGTTTCAAATCAATGCGAAGTAGAAGGCTTATCTTCAAAGCCATGCAACACAAATGATTTTGCCTCAAATACTTGCAATATAATTGATATAGCATCGAATGCAGGCGAAACAAACGAGTTAGCTTCAAATCTGTGCGAAACACATGATTTAGCGTCAAATCAATGCGAAGTAGAAGGCTTAGCTTCAAAGCCATGCGACACAAATGATTTAGCTTCAAATACTTGCGATAGAAGTGATATAGCTTCAATGCAGGCGAAACAAACGAGTTAGCTTCAAAGCCATGCGACACAAATGATTTAGCTTCAAATACTTGCGATATAATTGATATAGCTTCAAATGCAGGCGAAACAAACGAGTTAGCTTCAAATCTGTGCGAAACACATGACTTAGCTTCAAATTCATGCGAAACAGATGGTTTAGCTTCATATTCTTGCGAAACAAATAGTTTAGATTCAGGTACTTGTGATAAACATGATTTAGCTTCAAATGCAGGCGAAACATCGAGTTAGCTTCACATCCATGCGAAACACATGATTTAGCTCCAAATCCATGCGAAACACATGATTTAGTTTCAAATCAATGCGAAGTAGTAGACATAGCTTCAAATCCAAGCGAAACACATGACTTACCTTCAAATTAATGCGAAGTAGAAGGCTTATCCTCAAAGCCATGCGACACAAATGGTTCTGCTTCAAATACTTGCTATATGATTGATTTAGCTTCAAATGCATGCGAAACAAACAACTTAGCTACAAATCCATGCGAAACACATGATTTAGTTCCAAATCAATGCGAAGTAGAAGGCTTAGCTTCAAATCCAAGCGAAACACATGATTTACCTTCAAATTAATGCAAAGTGGAAGGCTTATCTTCAAAGCCATGCAACACAAATGATTTAGCTTCAAATACTTGCAATATAATTGATATAGCATCGAATGCAGGCGAAACAAACGAGTTAGCTTCAAATCCAAGCGAAACACATGATTTAGTGTCAAATCAATGCGAAGTAGAAGCCTTAGCTTCAACTTCATGCGAAACAAATGATTTAGCTTTAAATACTTGCGATATAAATGATATAGCTTCAAATAAGGGCGGAACAAACGAGTTACCTTCAAATCCAAGCGAAATACATGGTTTAGCTTCATATTCTTGCGAAACAAATGGTTTAGATTCAGATAATTGTGATAAACATGATTTAGCTTCAAATGCATGCGAAACAAACGAGTTACCTTCAAATCCAAGCGAAACGCATGATTTACCTTCAAATTAATGCATAGTAGAAGGCTTTCTTCAAAGCCATGAGACACAAATGATTTAGCTTCAAATACTTGCGATATAATTGATATAGCTTCAAATGCAGGCGAAACAAACGAGTTACCTTCAAATCCAAGCGAAACACATGGTTTAGCTTCATATTCTTGCGAAACAAATGGTTTAGATTCAGATACTTGTGATAAACATGATTTAGCTTCAAATGCAGGCGAAACAAACGAGTTAGCTTCAAATCTGTGCGAAACACATGACTTAGCTTCAAATTCATGCGAAACACATGGTTTAGCTTCATATTCTTGCGAAACAAATGGTTTAGATTCAGGTACTTGTGATAAACATGATTTAGCTTCAAATCCATGCGAAACACATGATTTAGATTCAAATCAATGCGAAGCAGAAGGCTTAGCTTCAAATCCATGCGAAACAAATGATTTAGTTTCACATACTTGCGATATAAATAATATAGCTTCAAATGCAGGCGAAACAAACGAGTTAGCTTCAAATCCAAGCGAAACACATGATTTAGTTACAAATCAATGCGAAGTAGAAGGTTTAGCTTCAAATCCAAGCGAAACACATGATTTACCTTCAAATTAATGCAAAGTGGAAGGCTAATCCTCAAAGCCATGCGACACAAATGATTTAGCTTCAAATACTTGCCATATAATTGATATAGCTTCAAATGCAGGCAAAACAAACGAGTTAGCTACAAATCTGTGCGAAATACATGATTTAGCTTCAAATTCATGCGAAACACATGGTTTAGCTTCATATTCTTGCGAAACAAATGGTTTAGATTCAGATAATTGTGATAAACATGATTTGGCTTCAAATGCAGGCGAAACAATCGAGTTACCTTCAAATCCAAGCGAAACACATGATTTACCTTCAAATTAATGCAAAGTAGAAGGCTTATCTTCAAAGCCATGCGACACAAATGATTTAGCTTCAAATACCTGCGATATAATTGATATAGCTTCAAATGCAGGCGAAACAAACGAGTTAGCTTCAAATCTGTGCGAAACATATGATTTAGCTTAAAATTCATGCGAAACACATGGTTTACCTTCATATTCTTGCGAAACAAATTGTTTAGATTCAGATACTTGTGATAAACATAATTTAGCTTCAAATGCAGGCGAAACAGAGTTAGCTTCACATCCATGCGAAACACATGATTTAGCTTCAAATCCATGCGAAACACATGATGTAGTTTCAAATCAATGCGAAGTAGTAGACATAGCTTCATATCCATGCGAAACAAATGATTTAGCTTCACATACTTGCGATATAAATGATATAGCCTCAAATGCAGGCGAAACAAACGAGTTAGCTTCAAATCCAAGCGAAACACATGATTTAGTGTCAAATCAATGCGAAGTAGAAGCCTTAGCTTCAACTCCATGCGAAACAAATGATTTAGCTTCACAGACTTGCGATATAAATGATATAGATTCAAATGCAGGCGAAACAAACGAGTTAGCTTCAAATCTGTGCGAAACACATGATTTAGCTTCAAATTTCATGCGAAACACATGATTTTGTTTCACATCAATGCGAAGTAGTAGACATAGCTTCATATCCATGCGAAACAAGTGATTTAGCTTCACATACTTGCGATATAAATGATATAGCCTCAAATGCAGGCGAAACAAACGAGTTAGCTTCAAATCCAAGCGAAACACATGATTTACCTTCAAATTAATGCGAAGTAGAAGGCTTATCCTCAAAGCCATGCGACACAAATGATTCAGCTTCAAATACTTGCGATATAATTGATTTAGCTTCAAATGCAGGCGAAACAAACGAGTTAGCTTCAAATCCATGCGAAACACATGGTTTAGCTTCATATTCTTGCGAAACAAATGGTTTAGCTTCATATACTTGCGATATAAATGATATAGCTTCAAATGCAGGCGAAACAGACGAGTTAGCTTCAAATCCCAGCGAAACACATGGTTTAGTTTCAAATCAATGCGAAGTAGAATGCTTAGCTTCACAAACATGAGCAACATATGATTTAGCTTCAGATAATTGCGATATAATTGATAAAGCTTCAAAGGCAGGCGAAACAAACGAGTTAGATTCAAATACAAGCAAAATAGATGATTTAGTTTCAAATCAATGCGAAGTAGAAGGCTTAGCTTCAAATCCATGCGACACAAATGATTTAGCTTCAAATACTTGCGATAGAAGTGATATAGCTTGAATGCAGGCGAAACAAAAGAGTTAGCTTCAAAGCCATGCGACACAAATGATTTAGCTTCAAATACTTGCGAAACACATGATTTAGTTTCAAATCAATGCGAAGTAGTAGACAAAGCTTCATATCCATGCGAAACAAATGATTTAGTTTCACATACTTGCGATATAAATGATATAGCTTCAAATACAGGCGAAACAAACGGGTTAGCTTCAAATCCAAGCGAAACACATGATTTACCTTCAAATTAATGCGAAGTAGAAGGCTTATCCTCAAAGCCATGCGACTCAAATGATTCAGATTCAAATACTTGCGATATAATTGATATAGCTTCAAATGCAGGCGAAACAAACGAGTTACCTTCAATCCAAGCGAAACACATGGTTTAGCTTCATATTCTTGCGAAACAAATGATTTAGCTTCACATACTTGCGATATAAATGATATAGCTTCAAATAAGGGCGGAACAAACGAGTTACCTTCAAATCCAAGCGAAATACATGGTTTAGCTTCATATTCTTGCGAAACAAATGGTTTAGATTCAGATACTTGTGATAAACATGATTTAGCTTCAAATGCAGGCGAAACAAACGAGATAGTTTCAAATCCATGCGAAACACATGATTTACCTTCAAATCCATGCGAAACACATGATTTAGTTACAAATCAATGCGAAGTAGTAGGCATAGCTTCATATCCATTCGAAAGAAATGATTTAGTTTCACATACTTGCGATATAAATGATATAGCTTCAACTGCAGGCGAAACAAACGAGTTACCTTCAAATCCAAGCGAAACACATGATTTACCTTCAAATTAATGCAAAGTAGAAGGCTTATCTTCAAAGCCATGCGACACAAATGATTTAGCTTCGAATACTTGCGATATAATTGATAAAGCTTCAAATGCAGGCAAAACAAACGAGTTAGCTTCAAATCCATGCGGAACACATGATTTAGCTTCAAATCAATGCGATGCACATGGTTTAGCTTCATATTCTTGCGAAACAAGTGGTTTAGCTTCAGATACTTGTGATAAACATGATTTAGCTTCAACTGCATGCGAAACAAACGCGTTAGTTTAAAATGCAAGAGAAACACATGATTTAGCTTCAAATCAATGCGAAGTAGAAGGCTTAGATTCAAATCCATACGATACGAATGATTTAGCTTCAAATTCTTGCGGTATAAATGAAGTAGCTTCAAATGCAGGCGAAAAAAACGAGTTAACTTCAAATCCAAGAGAAACACATGAGTTAGCTTCATATCGATGCGAAACACATTGTTTAGCTTCATATTCTTTCGAAACAAATGGGTTATCTTCAAACACTTGTGATATTCATGATTTAACTTCGACTGCATGCGAAACAAACGAGATGACTTCAAATCCATACGAAACACATGGTTTATTTTCAAATCAATGCGAAGTAGAAGGCTTATCCTCAAAGCCATGCGACACAAATCGTTTAGCTTCAAATACTTGCGATATAATTGATAAAGCTTCAAATGCAGGAAAAACAAACGAGTTAGCTTCAAATCCAAGCGAAACAGATGATTTAGTTTCAAATCAATGAGAAGTAGAAGGCTTATCTTCAAATCCATGCGACACAAATGATTTAGCTTCAAATACTTGCGATAGAAGTGATATAGCTTCAATGCAGGCGTAACAAACGAGTTAGCTTCAAATCCAAGCGAAACACATGATTTGGTTTCAAATCAATGTGAAGCAGAAGGCATAGCTTCAAATCCATGCGAAACAAATGATTTAGCTTCACATACTTGCGATATAAATGATATAGCTTCAAATACAGGCGAAACAAACGAGTTACCTTCAAATCCAAGCGAAACACATGATTTACCTACAAATTAATGCAAAGTGGAAGGCTTAGCTTCAAATCCATGCGACAGAAATGATTTAGCTTCAAATCCATGCGAAACACATGATTTTGTTTCACATCAATGCGAAGTAGTAGACATAGCTTCATATCCATGCGAAACAATTGATTTAGCTTCACATACTTGCGATATAAATGATATAGCCTCAAATGCAGGCGAAACAAACGAGTTAGCTTCAAATCCCAGCGAAACACATGGTTTAGTTTCAAATCAATGCGAAGTAGAAGGCTTAGCTTCAAATGCAGGCGAAACAAACGAGTTACCTTCAAAGCCATGCGACACAAATGATTTAGCTGCAAATACTTGCGATATAATTGATACAGCATCAAATGCAGGCGAAACAAACGAGTTAGCTTCAAATCCAAGCGAAACACATGATTTAGTTAAAAAATCAATGCGAAGTAGAAGGTTTAGCTTCAAATCCAAGCGAAACACATGATTTACCTTCAAATTAATGCAAAGTAGAAGGCTTATCTTCAAAACCATGCGACACAAATGATTTAGCTTCAAATACTTGCGATATAAGTGATACAGTTTCAATGCAGGCGAAACAAACGAGTTAGCTTCAAATCTGTGCGAAATACATGATTTAGCTTCAAATTCATGCGAAACACATGGTTTAGCTTCATATTCTTGCGAAACAAATGGTTTAGATTCAGATAATTGTGATAAACATGATTTAGCTTCAAATGCAGGCCAAACAAACGAGTTACCTTCAAATCCAAGCGAAACGCATGATTAACCTTCAAATTAATGCATAGCAGAAGGCTTTCTTCAAAGCCGTGAGACACAAATGATTTAGCTTCAAATACTTGCGATATAATTGATATAGCTTCAAATGCAGGCGAAACAAACGAGTTACCTTGAAATCCAAGCGAAACACATGGTTTAGCTTCATATTCTTGCGAAACAAATGGTTTAGATTCAGATACTTGTGATAAACATGATTTAGCTTCAAATGCAGGCGAAACAAACGAGATAGTTTCAAAACCATGCGAAACACATGATTTACCTTCAAATCCATGCGAAACACATGATTTACCTTCAAATCCATGCGAAACACATGATTTAGTTACAAATCAATGCGAAGTAGTAGGCATAGCTTCATATCCATGCGAAAGAAATGATTTAGTTTCACATACTTGCGATATAAATGATATAGGTTCAAATGCAGGCGAAACAAACGAGTTAGCTTCAAATCCAAGCGAAACACATGATTTACCTTCAAATTAATGCGAAGTAGAAGGCTTATCCTCAAAGCCATGCGACACAAATGATTCAGATTCAAATACTTGCGATATAATTGATATAGCTTCAAATGCAGGCGAAACAAACGAGTTACCTTCAAATCCAAGCGAAACACATGATTTACCTTCAAATTAATGCATAGTAGAAGGCTTTCTTCAAAGCCATGAGACACAAATGATTTAGCTTCAAATACTTGCGATATAATTGATATAGCTTCAAATGCAGGCGAAACAAACGAGTTACCTTCAAATCCAAGCGAAACACATGGTTTAGCTTCAAATTCATGCGAAACACATGGTTTAGCTTCTTGTTCTTGCGAAACGAATGGTTTAGATTCTTATAATTGTGATAAACATGATTTAGCTTCAAATCCTGGCGAAACAAAAGAGTTACCTTCAAATACAAGCGAAACACATGATTTACCTTCAAATTAATGCAAAGTAGATGGCTTATCTTCAAAGCCAGGCGACACACATGATTTAGCTTCAAATACTTGCGATATAATTGATATAGCTTCAAATGCAGGCAAAACAAACGAGTTAGTTTCAAATCCACGTGAAACACAAGATTTACCTTCAAATCCATGCGAAACACATGTTTTAGTTATAAATCAATGCGAAGTAGTAGGCATAGCATCATATCCATGCGAAGCAAATGATTTAGTTTCACATACTTGCGATATAAATGATATAGCTTCAAATGCAGGCGAAACAAACGAGTTAGCTTCAAATCCAAGCGAAACACATGATTTACCTTCAAATTAATGCGAAGTAGAAGGCTTATCCTCAAAGCCATGCGACACAAATGATTCAGATTCAAATACTTGCGATATAATTGATATAGCTTCAAATGCAGGCGAAACAAACGAGTTACCTTCAAATCCAAGCGAAACACATGATTTACCTTCAAATTAATGCATAGTAGAAGGCTTTCTTCAAAGCCATGAGACACAAATGATTTAGCTTCAAATACTTGCGATATAATTGATATAGCTTCAAATGCAGGCGAAACAAACGAGTTACCTTCAAATCCAAGCGAAACACATGGTTTAGCTTCAAATTCATGCGAAACACATGGTTTAGCTTCTTGTTCTTGCGAAACGAATGGTTTAGATTCTTATAATTGTGATAAACATGATTTAGCTTCAAATCCTGGCGAAACAAACGAGTTACCTTCAAATACAAGCGAAACACATGATTTACCTTCAAATTAATGCAAAGTAGATGGCTTGTCTTCACAGCCAGGCGACACACATGATTTAGCTTCAAATACTTGCGATATAATTCATATAGCTTCAAATGCAGGCAAAACAAACGAGTTAGTTTCAAATCCACGTGAAACACAAGATTTACCTTCAAATCCATGCGAAACACATGTTTTAGTTATAAATCAATGCGAAGTAGTAGGCATAGCATCATATCCATGCGAAGTAAATGATTTAGTTTCACATACTTGCGATATAAATGATATAGCTTCAAATGCAGGCGAAACAAACGAGTTAGCTTCAAATCCAAGCGAACCACATGATTTACCTTCAAATTAATGCGAAGTAGAAGGCTTATCCTCAAAGCCATGCGACACAAATGATTCAGATTCAAATACTTGCGATATAATTGATATAGCTTCAAATGCAGGCGAAACAAACGAGTTAGCTTCAAATCCAAGCGAAACACATGGTTTAGCTTCATATTCTTGCAAAACAAATGGTTTAGCTTCATATATTTGCGATATAAATGGTGTAGCTTCAAATACATGCGAAACAAACGAGTTACTTTCAAATCCAAGCGAAACACATGATTTAGTTTCAAATCAATGCGAAGCAGAAGGCTTAGCTTCAAATCTGTGCGAAACACATGATTTAGCTTCAAATCCATGAGAAACACCTGGTTTAGCTTCAAATTCCTGCGAAACAAATGGTTTAGCTTCAGATACTTGTGATAAACATGATTTAGCTTCAACTGCATGCGAAACAATCGCGTTAGCTTCAAATGCGAGGGAAACATGTGATTTAGCTTCAAATCAATGCGAAGTAGAAGGCGTAGCTTCAAAACCATGCGACACAAATGATTTAGCTTCAAATACTTGCGATATAATTGATAAAGCTTCAAATGCAGGCGAAACAGACGACTTAGCTTCAAATCCAAGCGAAACACATGATTTAGTTTCAAATCAATGCGAAGTAGAAGGCTTAGCTTCAAATCCATGCGACACAAATGATTTAGCTTCAAATACTTGCGATATAAATGATATAGCATCAAATGCAGGCGAAACATACGAGTTAGCTTCAAATCCAAGCGAAACACATGATTTAGTTTCAAATCAATGCGAAGCAGAAGGCATAGCTTCAAATCCATGCGAAACAAATGATTTAGCTTCACATACTTGCGATATAAATGATATAGCTTCAAATACAGGCGAAACAAACGAGTTAGCTTCAAATCTGTGCGGAACACATGATTTAGCGTCAAATCGATGCGAAGTAGAAGGCTTAGCTTCAAAGCCATGCGACACAAATGATTTAGCTTGAAATACTTGCGATAGAAGTGATATAGCTTCAATGCAGGCGAAACAGACGAGTTAGCTTCAAATCCATGCGACACAAATGATTTAGCTTCAAATACTTGCGATAGAAGTGATATAGCTTCAATGCTGGCGAAACAAACGAGTTAGCTTCAAAGCCATGCGACACAAATGATTTAGCTTCAAATCCATGCGAAACACATGATTTTGTTTCACATCAATGCGAAGTAGTAGACATAGCTTCATATCCATGCGAAACAATTGATTTAGCTTCACATACTTGCGATATAAATGATATAGCCTCAAATGCAGGCGAAACAAACGAGTTAGCTTCAAATCCCAGCGAAACACATGGTTTAGTTTCAAATCAATGCGAAGTAGAAGGCTTAGCTTCACATACATGAGAAACAAATGATTTAGCTTCAGATAATTGCGATATAATTGATAAAGCTTCAAATGCAGGCGAAACAAACGAGTTAGCTTCAAAGCCATGAGCAACACATGATTTATCTTCAAATCAATGCGAAGTAGAAGGCTTAGCTTCAAATACATGAGAAACAAATGATTTAGCTTCAGATACTTGCGAAACAAGAGACATAGTTTCAGATGCAGGCAAAAAAAGCGAGTTATCTACAAATACATCCGAAACACATCATTTAGCTTCAAATCAATGCGAAGTAGAAGGCTTAGCTTATAAACCATGCGACACAAATGGTTTAGCTTCAAATATTTCTGATATACATGATTTAGCTTCAACTGCATGCGAAACAAACGAGCAAGATTCAACTCCAAGCGAAAAAATGATTTATCCATAAATCAATGCGAAGTAGAAGGCTTAGCTTCAAAGCCATGCGACAAAAATGATTTAGCTTTAAATACTTGCGATATAAATGATATAGCATCAAATGCAGGCGAAACAAAAGAGTTAGCTTCAAATCCATGCGAAACACATGATTTTGCTTCAAATCAATGCGAAGTAGAAGGCTTAGATTCAAATCCATGCGAAGCAACTGGTTTATCTTCAAATACTTGTAATATTCATGATTTAGTTTCAACTGCATGCGAAACAAACGATTTAGCTTCAAATACTAGCCTCATAAATGAAATAGATACAAAGGCAGGTGAAACAAATGAGTTAGCTTCAAATCCATGCAAAACACATGATTAAGCTTCAAATGCATGCGAAACACATGATTCAGGTTCAAATTCATGGGTAACACGTGGTTTAGCATAAAATACATGCGAAACAAATTGTTTAGCTTCAGATACTTGCAATATAAATGATATAGCTTCTAATGCAGGCGAAACAAACAAGTTAGCTTCAATTCCATGCGAAACACATGATTCTGCTTCAAATCAATGCGAAGTAGAAGACTTAGCTTCAAATCCATGCGAATCAAATGATTTTGCTTCAAATACTTCTGATATACATCATATAGCTTCAAACGCAGGCGAAACAATCGCGTTACCTTCAAATACTAGCCTCATAAATGAAATAGATACAAAGGCAGGTGAAACAAATGAGTTAGCTTCAAATCCATGCAAAACACATGATTAAGCTTCAAATGCATGCGAAACACATGATTCAGGTTCAAATTCATGGGTAACACGTGGTTTAGCATAAAATACATGCGAAACAAATTGTTTAGCTTCAGATACTTGCAATATAAATGATATAGCTTCTAATGCAGGCGAAACAAACGAGTTACCTTCAAATCCAAGCGAAACACATGGTTTAGCTTCATATTCTTGCGAAACAAATGGTTTAGATTCAGATACTTGTGATAAACATGATTTAGCTTCAAATGCAGGCGAAACAAACGAGATAGTTTCAAATCCATGCGAAACACATGATTTACCTTCAAATCCATGCGAAACACATGATTTATCTTCAAATCCATGCGAAACACATGATTTAGTTACAAATCAATGCGAAGTAGTAGGCATAGCTTCATATCCATGCGAAAGAAATGATTTAGTTTCACATACTTGCGATATAAATGATATAGCTTCAAATGCAGGCGAAACAAACGAGTTAGCTTCAAATCCAAGCGAAACACATGATTTACCTTCAAATCAATTTAAAGTAGAAGGCTTATATTCAAAGCCATGCGACACAAATGATTTAGCTTCAAATACTTGCGATATAAATGATATAACTTCAAATGCAGGCGAAACAAACGAGTCAGCTTCAAATCCAAGCGAAACACATGATTTAGTGTCAAATCAATGCGAAGTAGAAGCCTTAGCTTCAACTCCATGCGAAACAAATGATTTAGCTTCACAGACTTGCGATATAAGTGATATAGCTTCAAATAAGGGCGAAACAAACGAGTTACCTTCAAATCCAAGCGAAACCATCAAATACTTGCGATAGATATGTGATATAAGTGATACAGTTTCAATGCAGGCGAAACAAACGAGTAAGCTTCAAATCTGTGCGAAATACATGATTTAGCTACAAATTCATGCGAAACACATGGTTTAGCTTCATATTCTTGCGAAACAAATGGTTTAGATTCAGATAATTGTGATAAACATGATTTAGCTTCAAATGCAGGCGAAACAAACGAGTTAGCTTCAAATCCAAGCGAAACACATGATTTACCTTCAAATTAATGCGAAGTAGAAGGCTTATCCTCAAAGCCATGCGACACAAATGATTCAGATTCAAATACTTGCGATATAATTGATATAGCTTCAAATGCAGGCGAAACAAACGAGTTAGCTTCAAATCTGTGCGAAACACATGGTTTAGCTTCATATTCTTGCGAAACAACTGGTTTAGATTCAGATACTTGTGATAAACATGATTTAGCTTCAAATGCAGGCGAAACACATGATTTACCTTCAAATCCATGCGAAACACATGATTTAGTTACAAATCAATGCGAAGTAGAAGGCTTAGCTTCAAATCCGTGCGACACAAATGATTTAGCTTCAAATACTTGCGATAGAAGTGATATAGCTTCAATGCAGGCGAAACAAACGAGTTAGCTTCAAAGCCATGCGACAGAAATGATTTAGCGTCAAATACTTGCGATATAATTGATACAGCATCAAATGCAGGCGAAACAAACGAGTTAGCTTCAAATCCAAGCGAAACAAATGATTTAGTGTCCAATCAATGCGAAGTAGAAGCCTTAGCTTCAACTCCATGCGACGCAAATGATTTAGCTTCAAATACTTGCGATATAATTGGTATAGCTTCAAATGCAGGCGAAACAAACGAGGGAGCTTCAAGTCTATGCGAAACACATGATTTAGCTTCAAATCCAAGCGAAACACATGGTTTAGTTTCATATTCTTGGAAAACAAATGGTTTAGCTTCATATACTTGTGATATACTTCATTTAGCTTCAACCGCATGCGAAACAAACGAGTTAGCTTTAAAACCAAGCGAAACACATGATTTAGCTTCAAAGCAATGCGAAGTAGAAGGCTTAGCTTCATATCCATGCGAATCAAATGACTTAGCTACAAATACTTGCGATATAAATGATATAGCTTCAAATAAGGGCGAAACAAACGAGTTACCTTCAAATCCAAGCGAAACCATCAAATACTTGCGATAGATAAGTGATATAAGTGATACAGTTTCAATGCAGGCGAAACAAACGAGTTAGCTTCAAATCTGTGCGAAATACATGATTTAGCTTCAAATTCATGCGAAACACATGGTTTAGCTTCATATTCTTGCGAAACAAATGGTTTAGATTCAGATAATTGTGATAAACATGATTTAGCTTCAAATGAAGGCGAAACAAACGAGATAGTTTCAAATCCATGCGAAACACATGATTTACCTTCAAATCCATGCGAAACACATGATTTAGTTACAAATCAATGCGAAGTAGAAGGCTTAGCTTCAAATCCGTGCGACACAAATGATTTAGCTTCAAATACTTGCGATAGAAGTGATATAGCTTCAATGCAGGCGAAACAAACGAGTTAGCTTCAAATCCAAGCGAAACACATGATTTACCTTCAAATTAATGCGAAGTAGAAGGCTTATCCTCAAAGCCATGCGACACAAATGATTCAGATTCAAATACTTGCGATATAATTGATATAGCTTCAAATGCAGGCGAAACAAACGAGTTACCTTCAAATCCAAGCGAAACACATGATTTACCTTCAAATTAATGCAAAGTAGAAGGCTTATCTTCAAAGCCATGCGACACAAATGATTTAGCTTCAAATACTTGCGATATAATTGATATAGCTTCAAATGCAGGCGAAACAAACGAGTTAGCTTCAAATCTGTGCGAAACACATGACTTAGCTTCAAATTCATGCGAAACACACGGTTTAGCTTCATATTCTTGCGAAACAAATGGTTTAGATTCAGGTACTTGTGATAAACATGATTTAGCTTCAAATGCAGGCGAAACATCGAGTTAGTTTCACATCCATGCGAAACACATGATTTAGCTTCAAATCCATGCGAAACACATGATTTAGTTTCAAATCAATGCGAAGTAGTAGACATAGCTTCATATCCATGCGAAACAAATGATTTAGCTTCACATACTAGCGATATAAATGATATAGCTTCAAATGCAGGCGAAACAAACGAGTTACCTTCAAATCCAAGCGAAACACATGATTTACCTTCAAATTAATGCAAAGAGGAAGGCTTATCTTCAAAGCCATGCGACACAAATCGTTTAGCTTCAAATACTTGCGATATAATTGATAAAGCTTCAAATGCAGGCGAAACAAACGAGTTAGCTTCAAATCCAAGCGAAACACATGACTTAGTGTCAAATCAATGCGAAGTAGAAGCCTTAGCTTCAACTCTATGCGAAACAAATGATTTAGCTTCACAGACTTGCGATATAAATGATATAGCTTCAAATAAGGGCGGAACAAACGAGTTAGCTTCAAATCTGTGCGAAATACATGATTTAGCTTCAAATCATGCGATGCAGAAGGCTTAGCTTAAAATCCATGCGAAACAAATGATTTAGCTTCACATACTTGCGATATAAATGATATAGCTTCAAATGCAGGCGAAACAAACGAGTTACCTTCAAATCCAAGCGAAACACATGGTTTAGCTTCATATTCTTGCGAAACAAATGGTTTAGATTCAGATACTTGTGATAAACATGATTTAGCTTCAAATGCAGGCGAAACAAACAAGATAGTTTCAAATCCATGCGAAACACATGATTTAGTTCCAAATCAATGCGAAGTAGAAGGCTTAGCTTAAAATCAAGCGAAACACATGATTTACCTTCAAATTAATGCTAAGTGGAAGGCTTATCTTCAAAGCCATGTAACACAAATGACTTAGCTTCAAATACTTGCAATATAATTGATATAGCATCAAATGCAGGCGAAACAAACGAGTTAGCTTCAAATCCCAGCGAAACACATGGTTTAGTTTCAAATCAATGCGAAGTAGAAGGCTTAGCTTCACATACATGAGAAACAAATGATGTAGCTTCAGATAATTGCGATATAATTGATAAAGCTTCAAATGCAGGCGAAACAAACGAGTTAGATTCAAATCCAAGCAAAACAGATGATTTAGTTTCAAATCAATGCGAAGTAGAAGGCTTAGCTTCAAATCCGTGCGACACAAATGATTTAGCTTCAAATACTTGCGATAGAAGTGATATAGCTTCAATGCAGGCGAAACAAACGAGTTACCTTCAAATCCAAGCGAAACACATGGTTTAGCTTCATATTCTTGCGAAACAAATGGTTTAGATTCAGATACTTGTGATAAACATGATTTAGCTTCAAATGCAGGCGAAACAAACGAGTTAGTTTCAAATCCATGCGAAACCCCTTGATTTAGCTTCAAATCCATGCGAAACACATGATTTAGTTCCAAATCAATGCGAAATACATGGTTTAGCTTCATATTCTTGCGAAACAAATGGTTTAGATTCAGATACTTGTGATAAACATGATTTAGCTTCAAATGCAGGCGAAAAAAACTAGTTAGTTTCAAATCCAAGCGAAACACATGGTTTAGCTACATATTCTTGCGAAACAAATGGTTTAGCTTCATATATTTGCGATATAAATGATGTAGCTTCAAATACATGCGAAACAAACGAGTTACTTTCAAATCCAAGCGAAACACATGATTTAGTTTCAAATCAATGCGAAGCAGAAGGCTTAGCTTCAAATCTGTGCGAAACACATGATTTAGCTTCAAATACTTGCGATATAATTGATATAGCTTCAAATGCAGGCGAAACAAACGAGTTAGCTTCAAATCTGTGCGAAACACATGATTTAGCTTAAAATTCATGCGAAACACATGGTTTAGCTTCATATTCTTGCGAAACAAATTGTTTAGATTCAGATACTTGTGATAAACATAATTTAGCTTCAAATGCAGGCGAAACAGAGTTAGCTTCACATCCATGCGAAACACATGATTCAGCTTCAAATCCATGCGAAACACATGATGTAGTTTCAAATCAATGCGAAGTAGTAGACATAGCTTCATATCCATGCGAAACAAATGATTTAGCTTCACATACTTGCGATATAAATGATATAGCCTCAAATGCAGGCGAAACAAACGAGTTAGCTTCAAATCTGTGCGGAACACATGATTTAGCGTCAAATCGATGCGAAGTAGAAGGCTTAGCTTCAAAGCCATGCGACACAAATGATTTAGCTTTAAATACTTGCGATATAAATGATATAGCATGAAATGCAGGCGAAACAAACGAGTTAGCTTCAAATCTGTGCGAAACACATGATTTAGCTTCAAATCAATGCGAAGTAGAAGGCTTAGCTTCAAATCCATGCGACACAAATGATTTAGCTTCAAATACGTGCGATAGAAGCGATATAGCTTCAATGCAGGCGAAACAAACGAGTTAGCTTCAAAGCCATGCGACACAGATGATTTAGCTTCAAATCCATGCGAAACACATGATTTTGTTTCACATCAATGCGAAGTAGTAGACATAGCTTCATATCCATGCGAAACAATTGATTTAGCTTCACATACATGCGATATAAATGATATAGCCTCAAATGCAGGCGAAACAAACGAGTTAGCTTCAAATCCCAGCGAAACACATGGTTTAGTTTCAAATCAATGCGAAGTAGAAGCCTTAGCTTCAACTCCATGCGAAACAAATGATTTAGCTTCACAGACTTGCGATATAAATGATATAGCTTCAAATAAGGGCGAATCAAACGAGTTACCTTCAAATCCAAGCGAAACCATCAAATACTTGCGATAGATAAGTGATATAAGTGATACAGTTTCAATGCAGGCGAAACAAACGAGTTAGCTTCAAATCTGTGCGAAATACATGATTTAGCTTCAAATTCATGCGAAACACATGGTTTAGCTTCATATTCTTGCGAAACAAATGGTTTAGATTCAGATAATTGTGATAAACATGATTTAGCTTCAAATGCAGGCGAAACAAACGAGTTACCTTCGAATCCAAGCGAAACGCATGATTTACCTTCAAATTAATGCATAGTAGAAGGCTTTCTTCAAAGCCATGAGACACAAATGATTTAGCTTCAAATACTTGCGATATAATTGATATAGCTTCAAATGCAGGCGAAACAAACGAGTTACCTTCGAATCCAAGCGAAACACATGGTTTAGCTTCATATTCATGCGAAACAAATGGTTTAGATTCAGATACTTGTGATAAACATGATTTAGCTTCAAATGCAGGCGAAACAAACGAGATAGTTTCAAATCCATGCGAAACACATGATTTACCTTCAAATCCATGCGAAACACATGATTTAGTTACAAATCAATGCGAAGTAGTAGGCATAGCTTCATATCCATGCGAAAGAAATGATTTAGTTTCACATACTTGCGATATAAATGATATAGCTTCAAATGCAGGCGAAACAAACGAGTTAGCTTCAAATCCAAGCGAAACACATGATTTACCTTCAAATTAATGCGAAGTAGAAGTCTTATCCTCAAAGCAATGCGACACAAATGATTCAGATTCAAATACTTGCGATATAATTGATATAGCTTCAAATGCTGGCGAAACAAACGAGTTACCTTCAAATCCAAGCGAAACACATGATTTACCTTCAAATTAATGCAAAGTAGAAGGATTATCTTCAAAGCCATGCGACACAAATGATTTAGCTTCAAATACTTGCGATATAATTGATATAGCTTCAAATGCAGGCGAAACAAACGAGTTAGCTTCAAATCCAAGCGAAACACATGGTTTAGCTTCATATTCTTGCGAAACAAATGGTTTAGATTCAGATACTTGTGATAAACATGATTTAGCTTCAAATGCAGGCGAAACAAACGAGATAGTTTCAAATCCATGCGAAACACATGATTTACCTTCAAATCCATGCGAAACACATGATTTATCTTCAAATCCATGCGAAACACATGATTTAGTTACAAATCAATGCGAAGTAGTAGGCATAGCTTCATATCCATGCGAAAGAAATGATTTAGTTTCACATACTTGCGATATAAATGATATAGCTTCAAATGCAGGCGAAACAAACGAGTTAGCTTCAAATCCAAGCGAAACACATGATTTACCTTCAAATCAATTTAAAGTAGAAGGCTTATATTCAAAGCCATGCGACACAAATGATTTAGCTTCAAATACTTGCGATATAAATGATATAACTTCAAATGCAGGCGAAACAAACGAGTCAGCTTCAAATCCAAGCGAAACACATGATTTAGTGTCAAATCAATGCGAAGTAGAAGCCTTAGCTTCAACTCCATGCGAAACAAATGATTTAGCTTCACAGACTTGCGATATAAGTGATATAGCTTCAAATAAGGGCGAAACAAACGAGTTACCTTCAAATCCAAGCGAAACCATCAAATACTTGCGATAGATATGTGATATAAGTGATACAGTTTCAATGCAGGCGAAACAAACGAGTAAGCTTCAAATCTGTGCGAAATACATGATTTAGCTACAAATTCATGCGAAACACATGGTTTAGCTTCATATTCTTGCGAAACAAATGGTTTAGATTCAGATAATTGTGATAAACATGATTTAGCTTCAAATGCAGGCGAAACAAACGAGTTAGCTTCAAATCCAAGCGAAACACATGATTTACCTTCAAATTAATGCGAAGTAGAAGGCTTATCCTCAAAGCCATGCGACACAAATGATTCAGATTCAAATACTTGCGATATAATTGATATAGATTCAAATGCAGGCGAAACAAACGAGTTAGCTTCAAATCTGTGCGAAACACATGGTTTAGCTTCATATTCTTGCGAAACAACTGGTTTAGATTCAGATACTTGTGATAAACATGATTTAGCTTCAAATGCAGGCGAAACACATGATTTACCTTCAAATCCATGCGAAACACATGATTTAGTTACAAATCAATGCGAAGTAGAAGGCTTAGCTTCAAATCCGTGCGACACAAATGATTTAGCTTCAAATACTTGCGATAGAAGTGATATAGCTTCAATGCAGGCGAAACAAACGAGTTAGCTTCAAAGCCATGCGACAGAAATGATTTAGCGTCAAATACTTGCGATATAATTGATACAGCATCAAATGCAGGCGAAACAAACGAGTTAGCTTCAAATCCAAGCGAAACAAATGATTTAGTGTCCAATCAATGCGAAGTAGAAGCCTTAGCTTCAACTCCATGCGACGCAAATGATTTAGCTTCAAATACTTGCGATATAATTGGTATAGCTTCAAATGCAGGCGAAACAAACGAGGGAGCTTCAAGTCTATGCGAAACACATGATTTAGCTTCAAATCCAAGCGAAACACATGGTTTAGTTTCATATTCTTGGAAAACAAATGGTTTAGCTTCATATACTTGTGATATACTTCATTTAGCTTCAACCGCATGCGAAACAAACGAGTTAGCTTTAAAACCAAGCGAAACACATGATTTAGCTTCAAAGCAATGCGAAGTAGAAGGCTTAGCTTCATATCCATGCGAATCAAATGACTTAGCTACAAATACTTGCGATATAAATGATATAGCTTCAAATAAGGGCGAAACAAACGAGTTACCTTCAAATCCAAGCGAAACCATCAAATACTTGCGATAGATAAGTGATATAAGTGATACAGTTTCAATGCAGGCGAAACAAACGAGTTAGCTTCAAATCTGTGCGAAATACATGATTTAGCTTCAAATTCATGCGAAACACATGGTTTAGCTTCATATTCTTGCGAAACAAATGGTTTAGATTCAGATAATTGTGATAAACATGATTTAGCTTCAAATGAAGGCGAAACAAACGAGATAGTTTCAAATCCATGCGAAACACATGATTTACCTTCAAATCCATGCGAAACACATGATTTAGTTACAAATCAATGCGAAGTAGAAGGCTTAGCTTCAAATCCGTGCGACACAAATGATTTAGCTTCAAATACTTGCGATAGAAGTGATATAGCTTCAATGCAGGCGAAACAAACGAGTTAGCTTCAAATCCAAGCGAAACACATGATTTACCTTCAAATTAATGCGAAGTAGAAGGCTTATCCTCAAAGCCATGCGACACAAATGATTCAGATTCAAATACTTGCGATATAATTGATATAGCTTCAAATGCAGGCGAAACAAACGAGTTACCTTCAAATCCAAGCGAAACACATGATTTACCTTCAAATTAATGCAAAGTAGAAGGCTTATCTTCAAAGCCATGCGACACAAATGATTTAGCTTCAAATACTTGCGATATAATTGATATAGCTTCAAATGCAGGCGAAACAAACGAGTTAGCTTCAAATCTGTGCGAAACACATGACTTAGCTTCAAATTCATGCGAAACACACGGTTTAGCTTCATATTCTTGCGAAACAAATGGTTTAGATTCAGGTACTTGTGATAAACATGATTTAGCTTCAAATGCAGGCGAAACATCGAGTTAGTTTCACATCCATGCGAAACACATGATTTAGCTTCAAATCCATGCGAAACACATGATTTAGTTTCAAATCAATGCGAAGTAGTAGACATAGCTTCATATCCATGCGAAACAAATGATTTAGCTTCACATACTAGCGATATAAATGATATAGCTTCAAATGCAGGCGAAACAAACGAGTTACCTTCAAATCCAAGCGAAACACATGATTTACCTTCAAATTAATGCAAAGAGGAAGGCTTATCTTCAAAGCCATGCGACACAAATCGTTTAGCTTCAAATACTTGCGATATAATTGATAAAGCTTCAAATGCAGGCGAAACAAACGAGTTAGCTTCAAATCCAAGCGAAACACATGACTTAGTGTCAAATCAATGCGAAGTAGAAGCCTTAGCTTCAACTCTATGCGAAACAAATGATTTAGCTTCACAGACTTGCGATATAAATGATATAGCTTCAAATAAGGGCGGAACAAACGAGTTAGCTTCAAATCTGTGCGAAATACATGATTTAGCTTCAAATCATGCGATGCAGAAGGCTTAGCTTAAAATCCATGCGAAACAAATGATTTAGCTTCACATACTTGCGATATAAATGATATAGCTTCAAATGCAGGCGAAACAAACGAGTTACCTTCAAATCCAAGCGAAACACATGGTTTAGCTTCATATTCTTGCGAAACAAATGGTTTAGATTCAGATACTTGTGATAAACATGATTTAGCTTCAAATGCAGGCGAAACAAACAAGATAGTTTCAAATCCATGCGAAACACATGATTTAGTTCCAAATCAATGCGAAGTAGAAGGCTTAGCTTAAAATCAAGCGAAACACATGATTTACCTTCAAATTAATGCTAAGTGGAAGGCTTATCTTCAAAGCCATGTAACACAAATGACTTAGCTTCAAATACTTGCAATATAATTGATATAGCATCAAATGCAGGCGAAACAAACGAGTTAGCTTCAAATCCCAGCGAAACACATGGTTTAGTTTCAAATCAATGCGAAGTAGAAGGCTTAGCTTCACATACATGAGAAACAAATGATGTAGCTTCAGATAATTGCGATATAATTGATAAAGCTTCAAATGCAGGCGAAACAAACGAGTTAGATTCAAATCCAAGCAAAACAGATGATTTAGTTTCAAATCAATGCGAAGTAGAAGGCTTAGCTTCAAATCCGTGCGACACAAATGATTTAGCTTCAAATACTTGCGATAGAAGTGATATAGCTTCAATGCAGGCGAAACAAACGAGTTACCTTCAAATCCAAGCGAAACACATGGTTTA
Source organism: Megalopta genalis (assembly GCF_051020955.1). Classification (NCBI taxonomy): domain Eukaryota; kingdom Metazoa; phylum Arthropoda; class Insecta; order Hymenoptera; family Halictidae; genus Megalopta; species Megalopta genalis. Next base: position 5,450 of record NW_027476270.1, on the reverse strand, counting down.
GCTTCATATTCTTGCGAAACAAATGGTTTAGATTCAGATACTTGTGATAAACATGATTTAGCTTCAAATGCAGGCGAAACAAACGAGTTAGTTTCAAATCCATGCGAAACCCCTTGATTTAGCTTCAAATCCATGCGAAACACATGATTTAGTTCCAAATCAATGCGAAATACATGGTTTAGCTTCATATTCTTGCGAAACAAATGGTTTAGATTCAGATACTTGTGATAAACATGATTTAGCTTCAAATGCAGGCGAAAAAAACTAGTTAGTTTCAAATCCAAGCGAAACACATGGTTTAGCTACATATTCTTGCGAAACAAATGGTTTAGCTTCATATATTTGCGATATAAATGATGTAGCTTCAAATACATGCGAAACAAACGAGTTACTTTCAAATCCAAGCGAAACACATGATTTAGTTTCAAATCAATGCGAAGCAGAAGGCTTAGCTTCAAATCTGTGCGAAACACATGATTTAGCTTCAAATACTTGCGATATAATTGATATAGCTTCAAATGCAGGCGAAACAAACGAGTTAGCTTCAAATCTGTGCGAAACACATGATTTAGCTTAAAATTCATGCGAAACACATGGTTTAGCTTCATATTCTTGCGAAACAAATTGTTTAGATTCAGATACTTGTGATAAACATAATTTAGCTTCAAATGCAGGCGAAACAGAGTTAGCTTCACATCCATGCGAAACACATGATTCAGCTTCAAATCCATGCGAAACACATGATGTAGTTTCAAATCAATGCGAAGTAGTAGACATAGCTTCATATCCATGCGAAACAAATGATTTAGCTTCACATACTTGCGATATAAATGATATAGCCTCAAATGCAGGCGAAACAAACGAGTTAGCTTCAAATCTGTGCGGAACACATGATTTAGCGTCAAATCGATGCGAAGTAGAAGGCTTAGCTTCAAAGCCATGCGACACAAATGATTTAGCTTTAAATACTTGCGATATAAATGATATAGCATGAAATGCAGGCGAAACAAACGAGTTAGCTTCAAATCTGTGCGAAACACATGATTTAGCTTCAAATCAATGCGAAGTAGAAGGCTTAGCTTCAAATCCATGCGACACAAATGATTTAGCTTCAAATACGTGCGATAGAAGCGATATAGCTTCAATGCAGGCGAAACAAACGAGTTAGCTTCAAAGCCATGCGACACAGATGATTTAGCTTCAAATCCATGCGAAACACATGATTTTGTTTCACATCAATGCGAAGTAGTAGACATAGCTTCATATCCATGCGAAACAATTGATTTAGCTTCACATACATGCGATATAAATGATATAGCCTCAAATGCAGGCGAAACAAACGAGTTAGCTTCAAATCCCAGCGAAACACATGGTTTAGTTTCAAATCAATGCGAAGTAGAAGCCTTAGCTTCAACTCCATGCGAAACAAATGATTTAGCTTCACAGACTTGCGATATAAATGATATAGCTTCAAATAAGGGCGAATCAAACGAGTTACCTTCAAATCCAAGCGAAACCATCAAATACTTGCGATAGATAAGTGATATAAGTGATACAGTTTCAATGCAGGCGAAACAAACGAGTTAGCTTCAAATCTGTGCGAAATACATGATTTAGCTTCAAATTCATGCGAAACACATGGTTTAGCTTCATATTCTTGCGAAACAAATGGTTTAGATTCAGATAATTGTGATAAACATGATTTAGCTTCAAATGCAGGCGAAACAAACGAGTTACCTTCGAATCCAAGCGAAACGCATGATTTACCTTCAAATTAATGCATAGTAGAAGGCTTTCTTCAAAGCCATGAGACACAAATGATTTAGCTTCAAATACTTGCGATATAATTGATATAGCTTCAAATGCAGGCGAAACAAACGAGTTACCTTCGAATCCAAGCGAAACACATGGTTTAGCTTCATATTCATGCGAAACAAATGGTTTAGATTCAGATACTTGTGATAAACATGATTTAGCTTCAAATGCAGGCGAAACAAACGAGATAGTTTCAAATCCATGCGAAACACATGATTTACCTTCAAATCCATGCGAAACACATGATTTAGTTACAAATCAATGCGAAGTAGTAGGCATAGCTTCATATCCATGCGAAAGAAATGATTTAGTTTCACATACTTGCGATATAAATGATATAGCTTCAAATGCAGGCGAAACAAACGAGTTAGCTTCAAATCCAAGCGAAACACATGATTTACCTTCAAATTAATGCGAAGTAGAAGTCTTATCCTCAAAGCAATGCGACACAAATGATTCAGATTCAAATACTTGCGATATAATTGATATAGCTTCAAATGCTGGCGAAACAAACGAGTTACCTTCAAATCCAAGCGAAACACATGATTTACCTTCAAATTAATGCAAAGTAGAAGGATTATCTTCAAAGCCATGCGACACAAATGATTTAGCTTCAAATACTTGCGATATAATTGATATAGCTTCAAATGCAGGCGAAACAAACGAGTTAGCTTCAAATCCAAGCGAAACACATGATTTAGTGCCAAATCAATGCGAAGTAGAAGCCTTAGCTTCAACTCCATGCGAAACAAATGATTTAGCTTCACAGACTTGCGATATAAATGATATAGATTCAAATGCAGGCGAGACAAACGAGACAGCTTCAAATCTGTGCGAAACACATGATTTCGCTTCAAATACATGCGAAACACATGATTTTGTTTAACATCAATGCGAAGTAGTAGACATAGCGTCATATCCATGCGAAACAAATGATTTAGCTTCACATACTTGCGATATAAATGATATAGCTACAAATGCAGGCGAAACAAACGAGTTAGCTTCAAATCCATGCGAAACACATGGTTTAGCTTCATATTCTTGCGAAACAAATGGTTTAGCTTCATATACTTGCGATATAAATGATATAGCTTCAAATGCAGGCGAAACAGACGAGTTAGCTTCAAATCCCAGCGAAACACATGGTTTAGTTTCAAATCAATGCGAAGTAGAAGGCTTAGCTTCACAAACATGAGAAACAAATGATTTAGCTTCAGATAATTGCGATATAATTGATAAAGCTTCAAAGGCAGGCGAAACAAACGAGTTAGATTCAAATCCAAGCAAAATAGATGATTTAGTTTCAAATCAATGCTAAGTAGAAGGCTTAGCTTCAAATCCGTGCGACACAAATGATTTAGCTTCAAATACTTGCGATAGAAGTGATATAGCATCAATGCAGGCGAAACAAACGAGTTAGCTTCAAAGCCATGCGACACAAATGATTTAGCTTCAAATACTTGCGATATAATTGATATAGCTTCAAATGCAGGCGAAACAAACGAGTTACCTTCAAATCCAAGCGAAACACATGGTTTAGCTTTATATTCTTGCGAAACAAATGGTTTAGATTCAGATACTTGTGATAAACATGATTTAGCTTCAAATGCAGGCGAAACACATGATTTACCTGCAAATCCATGCGAAACACATGATTTAGTTACAAATCAATGCGAAGTAGAAGGCTTAGCTTCAAATCCGTGCGACACAAATGATTTAGCTTCAAATACTTGCGATAGAAGTGATATAGCTTCAATGCAGGCGAAACAAACGAGTTAGCTTCAAAGCCATGCGACAGAAATGATTTAGCGTCAAATACTTGCGATATAATTGATAAAGCTTCAAATGCAGGCGAAACAAACGAGTTAGCTTCAAATCCAAGCGAAACACATGACTTAGTGTCAAATCAATGCGAAGTAGAAGCCTTAGCTTCAACTCTATGCGAAACAAATGATTTAGCTTCACAGACTTGCGATATAAATGATATAGCTTCAAATAAGGGCGGAACAAACGAGTTAGCTTCAAATCTGTGCGAAATACATGATTTAGCTTCAAATCATGCGATGCAGAAGGCTTAGCTTAAAATCCATGCGAAACAAATGATTTAGCTTCACATACTTGCGATATAAATGATATAGCTTCAAATGCAGGCGAAACAAACGAGTTACCTTCAAATCCAAGCGAAACACATGGTTTAGCTTCATATTCTTGCGAAACAAATGGTTTAGATTCAGATACTTGTGATAAACATGATTTAGCTTCAAATGCAGGCGAAACAAACAAGATAGTTTCAAATCCATGCGAAACACATGATTTAGTTCCAAATCAATGCGAAGTAGAAGGCTTAGCTTAAAATCAAGCGAAACACATGATTTACCTTCAAATTAATGCTAAGTGGAAGGCTTATCTTCAAAGCCATGCAACACAAATGACTTAGCTTCAAATACTTGCAATATAATTGATATAGCATCAAATGCAGGCGAAACAAACGAGTTAGCTTCAAATCCCAGCGAAACACATGGTTTAGTTTCAAATCAATGCGAAGTAGAAGGCTTAGCTTCACATACATGAGAAACAAATGATGTAGCTTCAGATAATTGCGATATAATTGATAAAGCTTCAAATGCAGGCGAAACAAACGAGTTAGATTCAAATCCAAGCAAAACAGATGATTTAGTTTCAAATCAATGCGAAGTAGAAGGCTTAGCTTCAAATCCGTGCGACACAAATGATTTAGCTTCAAATACTTGCGATAGAAGTGATATAGCTTCAATGCAGGCGAAACAAACGAGTTACCTTCAAATCCAAGCGAAACACATGGTTTAGCTTCATATTCTTGCGAAACAAATGGTTTAGATTCAGATACTTGTGATAAACATGATTTAGCTTCAAATGCAGGCGAAACAAACGAGTTAGTTTCAAATCCATGCGAAACCCCTTGATTTAGCTTCAAATCCATGCGAAACACATGATTTAGTTCCAAATCAATGCGAAATACATGGTTTAGCTTCATATTCTTGCGAAACAAATGGTTTAGATTCAGATACTTGTGATAAACATGATTTAGCTTCAAATGCAGGCGAAAAAAACTAGTTAGTTTCAAATCCAAGCGAAACACATGGTTTAGCTACATATTCTTGCGAAACAAATGGTTTAGCTTCATATATTTGCGATATAAATGATGTAGCTTCAAATACATGCGAAACAAACGAGTTACTTTCAAATCCAAGCGAAACACATGATTTAGTTTCAAATCAATGCGAAGCAGAAGGCTTAGCTTCAAATCTGTGCGAAACACATGATTTAGCTTCAAATACTTGCGATATAATTGATATAGCTTCAAATGCAGGCGAAACAAACGAGTTAGCTTCAAATCTGTGCGAAACACATGATTTAGCTTAAAATTCATGCGAAACACATGGTTTAGCTTCATATTCTTGCGAAACAAATTGTTTAGATTCAGATACTTGTGATAAACATAATTTAGCTTCAAATGCAGGCGAAACAGAGTTAGCTTCACATCCATGCGAAACACATGATTCAGCTTCAAATCCATGCGAAACACATGATGTAGTTTCAAATCAATGCGAAGTAGTAGACATAGCTTCATATCCATGCGAAACAAATGATTTAGC